>NC_088792.1:175675906-175990906 GCF_011386835.1 Chrysemys picta bellii | reverse complement strand
CTAGGCTGTTAACACACAAATATTTTATTTTTTGTGGCCATCAAAAATTAACTTGCCTTTAAATTTTAAAATATGGTAATGATGAATTTGTATAATGTTTTGTTGTACCTAGAATTCATGGTATCCTCTAATAACATTGACTTGTGAAAATTCACCTGTTTATTCTGAGTCACTCAAGTTTGCCTTTATAGATCAGATAATTGGAGGTGGTGTGGGTGTGGGGCAGTGTATTTTTGAAGAAAATTCATGTGTATATCTCTGGTATAGTATATGATTGATCATGTCTATGTTGAAAAGCTTTTAAATCTCTCTGGTCACTTAAGGATGTTGTTGGAAAGTGTGAAGTGGATTTTCACATTTTAATAAACTACTTTTACTTCCTGTTTCCCTCCCTTAGGGATTAGGTGTTTTTAATGCCAATGTACTTAAGTATTTTGTTTAAGGATGATATAGGGAATAATATAACTCTTATCTGCAAGTTAATATTATTTGCATGTAGTACAGTACTAAAGGGAGCTAGTGTACTAATCCCTCTAGTTTGTTAGTATAGAATGTATCAATGTTATTTCTGAATTCTAGGGAGGGAGCCTCCAAAGTTGGTTATCTATGCAGTGACTAAACTGCGTTTAGTGAAAGATTCTTCCTCCCTTCTGGTTCTTTTGAAACATAGTGTTAGTTAATAAGACTGGAAAATTTCCATAAAACCATTAAGGGGAGAATAAACTCCCAGCATCTCTCCTTTCTCTCTTGGAAGCTGTGAGATAAAAGCCATCTTATTGTATGATCATATTTTTTTGCTGCTTCACTTGATATATGAACAGAGTAGGTTCAAGTTGCTGTATGTGACTTATAGTATACCTTAAGGTTGTGTAGTTCTTTGGATTTTTCACCATAGGTGAATATCAATTTACCTAGCAAAATTAAGTCAAGTACCAGAGAACCTTCTTCTTATTGCTCATGCTGTCATTCTTAAAGACCAGCTGCATAGACAAGAAGCTTCCTGTAAAGGCTTAGTAATGTACATACTCCTGTTGTGTTCTTATGTTGAGATTAATGTTGAATTTCCTGGCCAGAAGTGAGAGTAATAATGACAGAGCTAGCAGTTGGGGAAATTAGAATATAATTTTGTAGGTGTATTGATGGGGATGGTTTTGGGTGTCAGTGAATAAAATGTTAGAATTAAGGCTGAGGGAGCCATGTAGCTACCTCTTAGTAATGCAGACATTTGGGGGGAGGGAGGCAACTCCGAGACAGTAAGCGAGAACCTGGGCTATATACTTGTAGCATGTGTCAAATGTGCAGGACTGACGGCCCTGGAGACCCAAATCCTCCATTCGCAGGAGGCAGCAATGCTCTGGCATAGGCTAGTGTTAATGTCATCTTTGCTTTCTGATTTTTAAAATGTATTCATATCTTCATAGTATTTAAATAGTATTCATATCTTCATAGTCATATCTTCAAATCTCCGTTTATACTGCAGATCAGTTTACAACCCTGTGGACTCATTTTTATTTTGTGCATAAAATCATTACTCTATGGAAGTTAGGACAATTCTGTTCAGATACATTTACTTTCTCATTAGTACACTGCCTGTATTTATTTAAAGGGTAAAAATTACAGTAATTGTTTTTCAGCATTAAATTCTTTAATCCCATTTGATCATATTTTTGAGGAACCCAAAGAGCCTGGCTGTTAATATCACTTTGTCAATGTCTTTCTTTTGGGCCAAGACAAACTAGAAAGACTGTTTTGGAGAAGAAGAAAAAAGGGTGGGGAAGGAAGCAACCTTCTGCCTTTTGACCAATGGTTTTATCAGCTCAGTGACTTTATACGTGGGTGGAAATGGTACTGCAGAACATGGTGATACTTGCTGTTTTCCCTGCAAACCATTCATGTTGTCAGGGATGCAGTCTAGTCCAGTCTGAACTGTGGTTACTTACAGGTAGGCACTTTATAATCATTCAGATACACTATTAATAACTGCATAAACAATTCATTAACACTTCAAAAATTTGAAAAGGTATAGACATTCCAGCTCTCTGGTGGGACTACAAGTACATATTTTTTAACAGCTGCTCTGTTTTGTACAGAAGATGTGCAGAACTTTTCAATGAGTGTTACTGTAACAGTACTTTGAGTGCTATGTGGTAAAATTAGCATGTTCACACCATGATTTATTTTTGCATGAAAAAGCTAAATGTATAATATGGAAAAATAAAAACAAGCTAGACATCATGTAGTGTCAATCCATTTTAATTTGCTAAAATATTGGATGAATATATGAGTTTGCACATTTGTACTACTCCTATGCTGAACTACTCTATGTAGAAAATAGTAGCTGATGGATAGAAAATGCTTCTACCTTCACCCATGGAGGATCAACAGAACTGATGTGCTGTACACAGTTATTGTGATTTCTGTGTTCTTGGAATAAAACACTAGAAGGTCAAGACTATTACTATTGCTTACAAATATTCGGTAAAAGCTCATCTTTTAATGTCTGTACATGTTTCTTTAGAACTGTCTTCCTTTCAAGACAAGGAGGTGAACAGAATCCTATTTACCAGAAACAATGAGTAATGTGGAAGCTTGAGGGAAAATTACCGATAGTAAATATGTATAAAAACCATTAGGCACAGTGAGAACTTGTTGGCTAAGAGAGAAACACAATCTACCAATTCCCAAAAGTCAAAATATGAAAATAAGTACTACAAAGATGGTCTGTCTTTTCCTTTGACCTTAGAGGTTCCTTCATCAAGACTTGTTTCTGGTTGTAATATAGAACCTTACCATTATAGTGTTTTAGAAATTAGTTTTGTTACTAGTTTAAAAATGTCCATTGAGATACGTAAACA
The DNA here is from genome assembly GCF_011386835.1 of Chrysemys picta bellii. Taxonomy (NCBI): domain Eukaryota; kingdom Metazoa; phylum Chordata; order Testudines; family Emydidae; genus Chrysemys; species Chrysemys picta. The sequence continues at coordinate 175,988,051 of NC_088792.1, read as the reverse complement.
TGTTCTTGTTTCAATTAACACAACACTAATTTTTATACTGAGGTTGATGTGTAAGGTAATGCCCAACAGAAAAATATAACTAACACAATGAAGGATGGACTGAAGTATACTACATGTACAGTGCATAGTACACACTATTTTGTTACCTATTTTGGTCTGTTGTACTAAATTTTGAGGCACTCTATTTATAGTTGTGATGGGATTTCAGCCATTACAAGAGGCATTGATTTTGCACTTGTCCTTGTGATGTTTGAAGAACCACCTCTCTTTTTAGCCTCCAGTGCTGGAAGTCAGGAATCCTCAGTGCAAATACACACTGTAAATGAACACATTTTACTCCCTAAAATTGTACTTTATTTCTCTCTCTTAGAGAAGAAAGTGAAATATAGTGGGCACAATATTTTCCAATATCAGCCTTTTGTAACACAAAGTAGATGTATTTTGAAAGCGTTGTTAAACCATAGCATCACCTATAGAGGGTCCTGTGGCACCTTTGGACCCTCTGTTGCTTTTTACAGATTCAGACTAACACGGCTACCCCTCTGATACTTAGCATCGCCTATGTTTGTCTTTGGTGTGCCAGACATAGTTCCATGGCTGGTCAGAAAGAACTGGGCTAAGACATTTTTAAAAAAATGAGCTGGAGTTTACTTGAACAATCCCCTTCCAAATTCTAAACCTTGCTGAAATAGCCAAAATTCTTGCTTAAATGAAGAATTTCTCTGTCTGAGGGTCTGGCCAGTTTCTTTCAATATGAACAAGATAACGCTGTGTCCATTTCCACTCTAGGTATCTGCAGTATATGTAATCAAGATGGAGACTACAGACAATAAATAGCATATTCCTGTGATCAAAAGTACTTTTTAAAAACAAAACGTGGGCAAGTGGAGTAGGCCATACTAAGATCAGGAGTAGTGTTAGGAATAGTTCTTCCAACATCAGATAACAGAAATTACTTGGATTGTAGCTGAATGGAAGTGTTAGCTTTAGAGTTTGATTATTATTATTTTTTCTTTTTTTGACAAGTTTCAGAGTAACAGCCGTGTTAGTCTGTATCCGCAAAAAGAAGAACAGGAGTACTTGTGGCACCTTAGAGACTAACAAATTTATTAGAGCATAAGCTTTCGTGGACTACAGCCCACTTCTTCGGATGCATCCGAAGAAGTGGGCTGTAGTCCACGAAAGCTTATGCTCTAATAAATTTGTTAGTCTCTAAGGTGCCACAAGTACTCCTGTTCTTCTTTTTCTTTTTTTGGTGACTAGTCTAGAATGGAGGCAAGTTGCCATTAGTTTGTGTGATGAGGCTGTATGGTTATCACTTTTCGATTTGTGCAGTGTGACTAGATGAATATAACTTTTACTTTCTGATACTGGAAAGAAAGCTGGACTCTTTAATATGTTTGCTTTTGTAAGGTCATCAAATCTGCATTAACCCACGGTCTTCATCTAGAAACCGTTTCTATAACTTTCCTTTCTCCTCTCAGCTTCAGACTGACACGCTAATGACTGGTGAAAAGCAGCGTCTAGCCCACTGGGATGTGTTCATGAAAGACCAACACAACAAACGAGGAGAAGTGGATGAAGAGCACAGAAAAGCTATGGAGCGCCTTAAAGAACAATATGCTGAGATGGAGAAGGACCTGGCTAAATATTCTTTTTAAGACCTTTTTCGTTGTTGTTGTTTTTGTGTGTGCCAGTACTCTCTTGCTTCAGACTTATCAGAACAACAGTGAGGTTCTTTCAGAAAGCCTAATCAAAATAGAGGTAAAACAACCCCCACATCCTGCTGTAACTAGAACAAAAGTTTGATTTAGCAAGAAGAGTTTTGCATACCTCCAACTTTAAGTGCCTCTACAAGCTTGTTTTGTTCAAGGTAATTGGTGTTATCACTATCTTAGTTTGTAGGACAGGCAGGTTTAGAAATGGAGTTCTGCCTTTATACCATGGCTACATCAATTTAGGGAGCTGCAAACTAGAATTCCTTGTCTTGTGAAGACAGCCTTGTCTGCGGGGAAGAAAACAAAAACTGAATTATCTCTGTATAAGGCCACAGCCCTGCCATAGAGAGCAGGTATTATAAATGCAAGCCATGCTTGACTGAAATTAGGATGTACACACACTCATTAACAGTTATTTTGGGAAAAGCAGCATGTCTTGCGAAACAGTGGATTCTGAAAGGCTAGAATGCGTTACTCAGGTATAGTTACAGCTGCACTGTTAGGAAGTCGAGTTGAGATATTGATTGCTCTCTAAAATAGGCACCACAAGAGTGGCTGTGAGGTCACAGGAAACCATGATTTTTCTCTCTATGTAACTGGCTCATGGCGTTCTTGTAGCTTTACACTCCTAAGAATACCTTCCACCACCCAAACCACCTAAAAGTAACTTTTAAAAGTATATCAGTCCTTCCATTAGCCTTTTATCAGGTATGGTATTTACCTTAAGTATTCGTCCTGCCATTGGTGCACTCAGTAGGATGAGCAATGCCCACCTTATTGGGACTTATTACCTAAAATCTGTTGTGATAACCTTAATACAGTTGAGGAAAGATCTCTTTTTTTGTTTTTGTCATGGCATGGCATGGTAATCAAGTAAGTGGCATTAAAAATGAAGCATCTGCAGTATTAATTTGTGTTCTGATTAACAGGAGTATTTGTGAGCCCCTGTGATCACCGTGATCTTTTCTTTTTATTTAAAATCTTCATGTAATAGCAATATAACTGAATGACTAGCTTAATTATCCTTTTGTAAACCAAGTGAAATTAAATGCAATAACAGAATGAAACTTGATGCAAGCTAACCTGAGGGACAGGAAGATCTTTCAAATATTACTTTAAGTACTATGCAATATAAAATAAAAACAGGTAAAAATAAACAGAACTTGCTCATTATCTGTGTTGGAATTGCACTATGCAGACAATGGTTGCCTGTGTAAATTTATGGCTTGGTGTCAAGGCTCCATTCCTGGCAGCATGTTGATAATGTGATTAAAGTTAGCAGAGGAGATGGAATAAGTATTTGAGATTTCTTTCAATAACACTGAATTCCTGCCAAACTGCTCTATCCGCTACTGTAGGCCTGACAGCTTCATCAATCATCATCAGGTACCTGGACTGAAAAGAGCACTTGCTGACACTGGAGCATGGTGGAATGTTGTTTAATTCTGTTGTGAATGGAAAAAACATAGATGGCTCCAAAGTATTCCACATATAAAAAGTGAGGAGAACCTACTAACGAAAACCCCTATTGAATGGAAGATGATTTCTGGATTTATCTCTGTTATGTACCCATTCATGAATGGATGCTGTAACTAAGAGCCCGATTTACGTGCTTCATCAGAAAAACAGAAGATAATGTTGCCTGTCTTTAGGGTCCAGAGTCTCAATAGCATTTGTTCATTTTAAGGATAAACTGAAAACACTCTGTTTTCCACGAGAGGTTTTAAGAATGAATGTCCTCAAAACCAAAATAACTTTCTGAAAAATGTTCTCCTCTACCCCAATATAAAGCAACCCGATATAACATGAATTCAGATATAATGCGGTAAAGCAGCGCTCCATTGGGGCGGGGCTGCGCACTCGAGCAAATCAAAGCAAGTTCGATATAACGCGGTTTCACCTATAACGCAGTAAGATTTTTTTTTTTTTTTTTTTTTTGGCTCCCAAGGACAGCATTATATCGAGGTATAGGTGTACTTTAAGTCTCATTTGGTACTGAGTGAGTTTGATTTGTGTTTTATTCCTATAAAATAATACATAATATCAGATCCACTCAGTTTTGAACAAAAGTAAACCTACCTGCATCTCTATGTCCCACTTGAGGGCTGATAAAAATGATATAGATGTTGCAAGGCTAGTGTATGCTGAACATCTGCACAAGAGTAATAATTTTAAGCCTAGAACTGCACTTCATTGGCCAAGAAAGCCCAAAATAAATTAAATGAATGATACTACCTAAGGTTAACTCTTTTCAAAAGCCAGTGGTACTTTGTGTTTTTGAAAATTCCCCCTCAATATTCATTTTGGGAATTTATGCATTTAGGAAATATTTTGAAGAAAAGTGCTTAAAGTTGATCTTTAACATACAAACAAACATCAATCTGCTTGTTGGCCCACTTCATTGGGAGACTACAAGAAAAATATTTATCACTATTAAGTTATTCAGTAGTCTTTATTAATTTTTAAAAATATCTATTGTGCTGTAGCTCTTGAAATAAATTAACAGTACATACAACTTGACTTTAGAGTGGTTTAGCAAGGTGGATGAAAAAATAATGCTTGGTTCTAAAATTTAAAAGGAAAACTGTGGTGCTTAGTTATAGCTTAGATAGGTCAATAAGTGCATCATGTATGTATATATATATATGATTTTTTTTTTTTTTAACCGGTCACTCTTTCAATATTTGTTTAGCGAATGAGGCTGTGGTCTATCAGGAGGCTAATGATACTTAAAATCCTACACTATCATTTTCCAGTAGAGCCCCTGCTGAGAAGTATCAGTTTTACCCATTTGAAGAAAAAATGCATATGAAGGGAGTTTCAAAGTTTGGTGGTAAGCTACGTAAAAGCAATTACGTGTTTAGCCTCGCTTAAAATGTTTAAATTCTTAACAATTAAACTTTCCAAAATCGCTTGAGTACTGATACAACTACCATTAAAGTTGGTTGTTAAAAAAAAAAAAAAAAAATTCCGGTGGAGTCTACTGGGAGTTGGATCAGGCCTTTGACTTTTGCTACATTTGAATGATGATGCTGATGTTTGCAATCCCGCTTTGTATCAGACTAAGATGGTAGCTTTCTGCTTGATTGTTACTACTTTTATATTTAGTAGTCCAAGTCTAAACTATATTGATTTATTCTTCTTTGTAACTAGAAGTAGTGGGTAGAATATCGTATACTCACTCGAATTTTCCTTAAATTTTAAGATGAGCTTTCTGTTTTGACACCTACACAACAAGAAAGCAATACTTCTACTTGAAGGATGGTGGGGGAAAAACTGCTTCTGCAATGGTAATAGCCTGCTTAAAAGTATTACTTAGACTAATAGTAGAATAGTCATGATACTTTTTATTTTTGTAATATTGATCAACGCCTTGTTTAAAAAATAAAATTTAAAAATCCTCTGTTCAGCTGTTCTGGACCTCTAATCTCTTTGATGCCTAAAGCAGACCTTTTATTTTTAGTAGGGGGAAGAGGAAGCGAGACTCACTTAGATTCTGCTCCCACCTATACCAACCCTAGATGAAACCTCTTAAGAGAAATTCCACATCCAATGACTTGTGGTTGGAATATCACATCTTCACTGACTTTTTATTTATGAAATATATTTTAAAAAACTTTTGATCAAATTTTGTCTCTCAAATAACTTGTATTAAAATGGAGAAAATAAATGAAAACATTATCACCCATGATTCATTTCATTAAGAGGAGTTAATTCTCCAGTTGAAAAGGGTGTTTTACCTCTGTACACACCCTGGGCTCTGAAATTTGCAGGTACTCAGTGGTAGATGACAATGTGAGTATGACTGCTTTCAAACAGAGAGGCAAACGTTCCTTAATCATACTAGCATAGTCGCACAGATATGCTAAAGAATGATATATATTTGGACTCCAAAATAACTATATGGTAGCTTTTGTACCAGTAAGTAGTGAGACATGTGTTGGACCAAACTACAGATATTCTAGCCAAAAAGCTATACTACTTACCTGCAGTATTTTGCCTGCTTTTTTTTGAGGACCAGTAGTGCTACAAGTGCTTCTTGCTACTATGATGATACATCTGATACAGTCTAAGAAGAGTTGTTGCTATTGTAGATTCTGTTTAAATAAAAGTTAGCCTAAATGTGTTTCTGAAGTGGAGGCTGACATCACTATGAGACAGTTAGGTGCATTTTTCACTGCCACCCTTATATAAACAGTGGATCAAGTTGTCTGAAATGGCTTGAATTAAAGCAGTGGGCTCTTGTCAGAGGAAACTTCTGACCCTTTTAGTTATCCCAGAGTGATAGCACATACTGGAACTAGCAGAAACCAGATTGCTATACAATGCCACACAATAGTTAATTAAAACGTAAAAGTGATCTTTTAAAAGTATTTCAACATTAGAGTTGAGTGGTAGAGGGAAAAAGCCTGGTATTTGTGTACTTTTTGAAACCCATCTCTCCCATTGCCATATGTGTGCTATAGAAAATGGTAATAGTAATTGGGAAAAAAATTATTTTAGCCATAGTATCATTTTAAATAAATGCCTTTTAAAAGGCACGTATCATTTATTTAAAGAAGAAAAAGCATAAAATATTGTATTTGGTGCTATTAGTATTAAGGCACTTGCAGGTACAGTAGCAGCTGCTTAGATTTTTTGCTCCCATTAATCTCGGCTGTCCTTTATTTTCAGCAGTCTCTCTACAGTACTGTCCTGCTTCCTTGTTCCACATGAGAGAGGCTGTGTGGGGCCTGAGGGAGCTAGAACCAGATCTGTTGATTAAGTATGGCCTGGAAATCCTTGGGTTTGGGACATTACCCAATGCCAAGGACCTCCAAAACCCTGCCCTGGGAGGGATTGCTTCTTACAAAATTCAGTGAGGTGAGCCTTAGGAAAGATCCTGGTCTTTTTGTCAATTTTTCTGTAGAAGGGGAAGGTCCAGTGTGGCTATCTGAGCAGGAGAAATGGTAGTCAATTTTGGTAAGGTTCAGACTTGTGATTCTGGGAATCTACGCATTTCAAACGGGATGTTTTGGCAATTCAACCATTCCATCTCACAAATAACTGTGTGAATGTGTGTCCAATGGAGAGGAACTGCAAATAAGAGAGACTTGCACCATCAGTATGACCTAATGGAGCAAACAGTTGAAAGTGGGTGGATAATATTATGTTTTGAATACCTGCAAACTTACATTTACTAGTCTACTGGAATTCACAACCTGAGCCCACAGAGTATCAATCTTTTTTTAAATGACATCATATTTAAATAAATAGGGTGGGAAAGAACCAGATCACCCTCTGGCATTATTTTAAGAGGTGCATCTAACTCCCACCTTCCAAACAGAGCTAATACTTTGAGAGAGGTATGGACTAGAAACCATTTTCCAGTCTGTTGTGACACATGAGCTCCCAGTCTGTGATCTAAAGAATAAATTATTGTTCTTTGAGCAGATCTACATATTTCTATTTAAGGGTACTGCACTGCCTTGTGGTGCCTTGTGGTAAAAACCTCTCTAGCAGTGTCAGATAGAACACTTATGTGCCCCTCTGCCTCTCCCCTCAGTGTCACAATGCACTGAGAGCAATGCTATAAAGGTGGCAGAGCGCTCTCCCCAACCTAGTTCCTTTCAACTGCATGCCTGGACACATGTGCATCACTCCAGTTTCTTTGAAGCCATAGTTTCTTTCTGCTTAGAAATAGTGTTAAGCTCATTCAGTACAGTTTTTTCCTGGTTCTGGGTAATGGAGCTACTTAAATCCCAGCTTCCTCTGTTTCTTCAGAAGTGCTCTTCCTCCCAGCATTCAGTGAGCACGTGCCTGGGAGAAGAATGCTCCTGGGGAGACTCACTTGCAGCTCCTCCTTCCAAAGGAAGGCCTTGAGGCTAAATCCTCTGGACCCAATCAGGCCTCAGATCATTGGTCTAAGAGACCAGTCTTTGCCCCTGTGGCTATTAGCACCAACTGGCTGTAAGATTCCAAGAAGCTGCAACCCCTGTTGTGGTGGAATTCAGTTCCTGTGGCTCCTCAGTCAAGCCCCTGAGGCTACGCATGTCCAAACCAAGGGCCATGTGGTGGTCAGATGTAACTGTCCTAGTTCCAGAAGAGTGGTCAACAGAGTTCGGCCACCCTTACCAGTGCCATACCTTGTTCCTCCCAGTTATCTGACCCTGATGAAACCCCTGCAGCTGCAGGACCAGGGCCAGTTCTGATGTCCACTTCCAAATCCAGGAAGATGGATTTGATTGACGTATCAGAATCTGGGCCATCAGTGCCTTTGGTTCTGTCTGTCATGGCACAGAGACAAAATGGCTGCTGTTAGCAATGCTGGTTCATATGCATCATCTGACAAGACTGCTACAGCTCTGAAACAGAGATCCATCTTTGGTAGCAAAGGAAATGGATGTGTGTCAAATATTGGATCTGACGTCACTTCTTTGGATCGGTTGTTCCCAAGTCAGTTCCAGCTACATCCTTGGTTTTGGAGAGCTCTGTCACCATGACAGCTCAGGTTCACCTTCTGGCTCCACTTGCTTCATTGCTTCTGAGTGGGGAAACACAGGGTTTCTAAAAGGAGACATTTTCCCCTGGTCCCAAAATCATCTTCCTTGTCCCCTGTTAAGAAGTAGAGGCCAGAAAACACTGTGTGTCTTTTCCCATAACACCCTTTGCTTCCTCTTCCTAGAACCCCTATACAGGGTCTCCACAAAGTGCCAGATCCCCATTCTTCCCTTCGGTTCCACTGCTATCACCATTATACTCTATATTTGATCCAGAACTGGATCCTTGCTAGGAGGAAGATAGAGGAAGCATACAGAGAGCTGTGGCTCACTTTGTATCATCCTATGGTCTGCCTCCTGCATGTTGCCAGACCCTAGTTGCTGGGGAGACTAGCAATCCTGGGGCCCATGGCCTTATTGGAGGCCACCTCAGGAATTTTTTAATTACCTCTCCATCCACTGGGAGAGTAACATTTCATCTGTTAAGGATCTGGCAATCCAGAGATATTCGGATCTGACTCCTCTGGATCCATTGTCATTATTGACAGTGATGCCTGAAATGCTGCCTGAGGAAGATGAGGAGGAGGTAGATCCTCTCTTTTGATTAGGAACATGTGAACCAGATTTATAACTGGATGGTCATGTGGAGGACGCTACACAGTTCCATGACTTGATGGACCAAGTCTTCCTGCAGTGTCTGTGGAAGAGATTTCTCACCTGGTATTTGATATCCTTGGGGGGGAAAAGAATATCCCAACCCATTTTAGATGGTTTGCTAAAGCCGTGTGAGCTATGCCAGTTTCTTGTCAGTCTTTCTAAGAAAGATGACAATTCTCTCTCTGTTCTCCAATGTGAGAAGATAAGTCTATGGGATTGGTGTATTTGCTTTTCCCTCCCAGATACAGATCCACAGGATAGATGTTGTGACAATGTAGATGTGGACCATCTCAGCAGAGAGAGCTCTCAGATACATCAATGGTCCCTAAAGGATCAGTTGGTTCAGACTGTATTCTCTGTCTGGGTCAACTAGAGATGGACCTGTCTGCAATGAGTGCTAAAGCGTCACCTCTTCCGTTCCAGAGAGGGCAGGGACAGTCACTCCCTGTCAGATGCCTTCCTTTTGCACTGGGGGAAGGACTTAATGTACGCTTCCCCCTGCTTTCCATTAGACACATTGGGACAGGGTAAGGGTGATACTCATTGCCCTGGCTTGGTCACGTCAGCAGTGGTTTACTGATCTCCTTCAACTGTCTGGTGAAGTCTGTGTCTTCCCCTGTCCCAACAGGAGGGCAGGATCTCTGAAACTCTTCACCTGATGGTGTGGGTGATAGGTCTCTGAATACATAGGCTCTTGAGCAGTCATGTTCGGAGTCTGTGCAGGATACTAATTAACTCTTGAAAACAATCTACTAGAAACTGTTACCATCTAAAGTGGTCCAGATTTCAGATTTAAATGAAAGGACGATCTGATTCTCCTCTATCTGCTTCCGTTCCTTGTGTTCTGGAATATGTAATGTACGTAGAGAATTAGAGTTATCTGACTCGTTAAAAGTTAATTTGACAGCCATCTTCACATAGCACGTTCTAGTTGATGGCAAATGGCTGTTTGTTCAGTTAAAAGATTGAAAGTGTTATCAAATGTGTATCCCTCAGCTAGGGATCCTGTTTCTTCTTGGGACCTCAACTTGATGTTGGCCACGCTGGTAAAATTACCCTTTGTGGCCCTTGGCTGACCAAGACGACTTCTTCATTATTGCCATCACATTGTCCAAGAGAGTGAGTGAATTGAATGCCCGTATGGCTGACCCACCTTTCACTTCTTCTTTTCATAAGGACAAGGTAGTTCTCAGGCGTGATCCCAGATTTTTACTTAAGGTAGTATCTGATTGGTGTGGAAATCAGACTATTAATTGGCTATTTTCCCCCCTTAAGCCGCACTCTAATAAGGGGAAATCAGTTCTACATACTTTTTGGATGTTAGAAGGGCTATTACCCTGACAGAACCCAGTTTTCATAAATCATCTAAGTTGTTTGTGTCTTGTACGCAGTGTGGTTCTTGGGATATGGTTTCATCCCAGACTATTTCTCAGTGGATTAAACAATGTATTGTTGAATGCTACATGCTGGCAAAAGTCACTGTACCTGTTGTAATTTGACTGTATTCCACTAGAGCTGTGGCAACTTCCTTCGCCTGTCTTAGGCAGATGGCAGTTGCTGAAGTTCGCAAAGCTGCAACCTGGACTTCGGTGCATACCTTCTCTAAGTACTGTGCCCTGAACTTGGCTTCTAGGGCAAACACTGGATTTGGCAGAGTGGTGTTTTGGTCTTGTAATGGGGTGATGACTCACTGCTGCGGCACCTCCTGCTGGTCATCCAGGGAATTAGCTCACCAACATCTGGAGCGCCCTCTTCAGGCCAGTGTCTCGCTTGCCACTGGCCCCGGTGCCCCTTCTGGACCCTGGTGCCCCTTATCTCGGAGTTCTGCACCCTGCAGTACCCCGCAGTCTCTCTGGGTCTCCCCTCCCCGGGAAACCCCAAACCCCCTATCCACACCTCGCCTCAGTCTTGGGCTACTGCCAGTCACCATCTATACCCTGCTCACTGGGGCAGACTGCAGTATATTTGCCACTCATCATTGGAAAGGAAGGTTTGGACCTGCTGCCTCTGCCTACCCTTGGGCTGCCCTCTCTGCAACTCCAGTACCTTCTCGGCATTAACAAAGCCTGCAGCCTGGGGGTTTTCCAGGCCGGAGCTGCCCAGCTCCTCTGGCCTTTCCCCAGCCCTGCTCCACTTTAGGTACCCTGCTCAGCTCCCAGCAGCCAGGCCTATCCCCCTCAACAGCTAGAGAGAAACTCTCTGAGCTCCAGCCTAGTAGCCCCTTTATAGGGCCAGCTGCGGCCTGATTGGGGCGTGGCCCAGCTGCAGCTCCTTCCCAATCAGACCAGGCTTACTGGTTCCCCGCCACAGCCCTCTCACAGGGCTGTTTTAAGCCCTTCAGGGCAGGAGCGGGGTTACTGCCCCGCTACAGGTCTCTATTTCAACTATGACTCTGTTCCCACCTCCAGGTTAGCTTCAGCACTGCAGATCAGTCTATCTCATAAATGGGAAGATGTAAAGCCACTCAAAGAAGACATTAAGGTTATTTTGTAACCAGAGTTCCTCTGGACAGCTCTGCATATTTACACTTCCCACCTGTCTTCCCCTCTCTGTCAGCATCTTTGTTGTTCTGTGTCTCTGGCTTTGGAGTGGAAGGAACTGAGGTGGTGAGGGCATTCTGCCCCCTTTATAGTCTCAGTGCATAGTGATGCTCGGGGAGGTTGGGTGGAAGCACTCTATCTGACACTGCTAGAAGAGGTTTTTACCATAAGGTGCCACACAGCAGCACAGTACCCATAAATGTAAATATGCAGAACCATCTTAAAGAACTCCAATTACAGGTAAATAATAATTTTCATTCTTGCATGAGCTGAAACATTAATTGTGGGACCAGAAGAGCATTTTTTGTTGTCCCTCTAAATTAGATTATGAAGAAATTTTTCAACTTTGCTTTGTACTGCTAGAGTACTCTACAGCCTAGACGGCTTCATTGAGCAAGGATAGATAGGTGGTAAGACATTGGTGGTGGTTATACACATTCCTAAAGTGCCCATCATACAGTGTTTGTTCCAGATTGTTTTGAAACATTAGTTCTGGATTACTCAAGGTCATAGGAAGACCTTTGAGTGGACCAGTTTTGTCCTTTCCAGATGATGTTGGCTCTCAGTAAATTGATTCCGGTTCCCAAAAATCCCCTCTCCATATGGTTCAAAAACCTGTTCCAATATTTACTGTGTCCCCTAGAAAAGCTTCTATGTTGAATTACATAAATAGGAACAGAAATATTGCACATTCCTCCAATGTATTGATTAAAAAGTGCATTGCAAAAAGCTCCAGCTTTTTATATAAACACTTGTTGAAAAATATTACAATAATAAAACTTTTAGGCAGCAGTTTGATTTGTTAACAACTAATAACTAGTGTCTGGAATGTTAAGAACCAGTTTCCCCGTTGGATTCCCAAAACATCCAGAAGAGTCAAATAAGATGATCTAGGGAATAAACTGAAAAATAATAATACAACAATGCCTTTGCTTTCTGTGATGAAGAACCACTCAGGAGGTTTTACTATAAAATCTTTTGCTGCAGATGCAGTTTCCTATGGAACAACCATTAAAATGAACGGAACAGGTAGATATTTATACAATAAAGTTATTTTTTACTGGATATTAAAGTAAGGAGGAAATCGATGATGCAGGCTTTTTTACATTGGGCCCCGTAGCGCAGTAAGGAAGCCATCACCAACAGAAGGCTCAGAAAATATGAAGTTTTTCTTTCTTAAATTTTTTTTTAGCAAATATAGGTGCTAGAGAGAGATGCCAGAGCGGTCACTATGGCAGCTTTATTCATAGGAAAGTCACAGGAGAGGTAGTCCAAGCTTCCTCAAACTTCCCCTCGGCCCTTGCATAGATTACTTAAGGCTGCCAACATGGGCTCCAGGTAGCGCCAGTTACAGTGGCGATTTTTGCACTGTAGATGCCTGTCCCCTGGGAACCATACTGAGACCACCTAACTTTCTTCACAGAGGCCATCCAACGGCTATTGAATGGTTGCTGCTTTAGGTCATTATCATCCTGGACTCCCTTTGGAATGGTTGCCTTAAGGAGAAATCTTAACAGAAAACTATTTCCAAATACATTTCATATAATAATAAATTATTCTTAACAGATTGTGATTTCTTACACGCACCCTCCCTGTGCCCTTAAATTCCCAGGGTAGTTTGTCCACTGTGGTCAAATAAATAAGTTTAACTTCCCCAGGGACCTTTTCTGGTCTGGTTTGATATCACTTAACATAATGAGGGGTTTACTGCCACATCATAAAGGGTTTTGTTTTAGGTTTCTTTTTTCCTGAAAACATAATAGTGCTTACATACCTTCTCAAGAATGCTTTCAGTTATGTGAAACATGGACAAGTTGTCTGGGGCCAACCTCTTATCTAGACCAGATTCAGAAAGTCTGGATTCAATGCAGTGACTAGACTGCATGTTTTTGTTGTGTTTTTTTGTTTCTTTTAAAAAATATATATATGCTCCTTGCTAAAAAACACTGCTGCCCCCATCTAGGAACAATGCAACACTCACATCATTTCCTGAAAGAGTAGAGTTGGAAGGCAATTATCTACTCACCAAATATGCAGAAAAAACAGTTCCTGATATTCTTCTCAAATATTTCAACTTCCCAGGAATCCGGAAAAAATAATTCCATGAGACGGTGTTATGAATGAAGGTATGACATTTCAGTTTCCTCCATTTGGAATCCAACATCCAGAGGTAATAAATTACTGTGCACTTGGCACTGCTGAGACGGGGGTCTGGCTGTGACAAATTGTTTTTCTTCAGAGCAGGAACAATGAACTGCTTTTACATCCTCCTTTGTATGGTGACAGGCATGGTTTCTTTCTCAATGGGCTTTCAGCAGCAATCATAAGAAATAGAAACCTGACAGCAAAGTATTTTAAACCTGACTTGTTTCATGGGTTGAAAGCTATAATAGGAACAGTCAGTCTCCTGGCCGTTTTACCTCTGCACACTTACATCAGTAAAATAGGTTGTGAACTGCACTCCTAGGAGGAAAATAATTGAATAAAAGAAAGGTCAGAAATGAGAATGCATGTTCAGTACCTTTTTTTTTTTTTTCCCTTTTGAGGGAATACTGCTTTTCCCATTAATAGCTTGGTCTCATTCCAACCTGCTGTCAGGTATAGCACCATCCAGTGCCTTGGTGAACTTGTGGCACTTTTTGGTAATCATAAAGGAAAGAGGAATAGAATATATTGAGAAAGATTCAGATATCGATTCCACAGATTCACTTGTGATTATAATCACCATCTTTATTTGTTCATTAACTAGTTCTCATTTGAATAGTTTTTAAATGGTACTATGACTTTTAATCAGATGTGATGTATTAAGTATTAAATATTAAATAGAAACATAGGAAATAAAAATGCTGTGCAAAGGAAGAGAATCTGACTCGGACTGAGCTACTCAGTTTTCTAGTACTTCAGCAATTAAACTCCCCCCCCCCCCCACACCCCTTTAATCTAGCATGACAGTTCAACTATAGAGCTTTATACCTATAGATTGGAGGTTTGCATTTTGTCTGGATCAGCAGTGGACAAATGTTGCTTGGTGGGTTTTGTGACTTGATTTTAGTGATCTTGACTTAAAGCTTTGTGAACACGGTAACTACATCACAAAAAATAACACTGCATGCAGGCAATCTTGGTAGAAAGGCCTGGGATTTAGTGGGCAGAAAGATTGGAAATACCAGCTTGTTTCCTAGAGATAGTTTCTTCAGATCAGGGTTAAGGCACACCGAGTGAGGCAGCATTGGGAAGCTTTCACTACTGATGCTTTATACTGCATTTGTTCTGGGAATTGAGGATTTCAGTTCCCGGGCAGTCAGTCCACCTGTAGAAATACTAAGTCTACCTCAATTAATAAGCAAATATTAAAACCTCCAGCCTTACAAGGCCAACAGCAAATCACTGTTTTTTAAAACATATCCCAGCTTCCCAGTGCCCCTTAATGAGACCAGCAGTCATCCTTGCCTCTGGTAAAAACTTGAAGAACAAGGTATAGATAATATACAAAACATGTTAAAAACCCATGCAGAAAAGAGACCGCACTGATTTAATTAATAGACTTGCATATCATAGCCATTCTTAGGGCTAGGCTTTGCAATTGTTAGTCATATTGGTAATCACTTACCTGAGTCATCCTGTTACCTTCATTGAGACTCCTAGTGTCAATGTGTACGAAGGTGAGTAAGGACTGTACAATCTACTTCTTTATTGGGAATAATTTTGAAGAATTAGATTGGGCATTTACAATAGATCACTTGGCCAGCAGGGACCTAACTCTGGAGTTGTATCTACATATATCCTCAACCCATTCCATTTGTGCCAGGATAAACACCAAGGGTGAAATTCTGGTCCCATTGAAATCAATGGCAAAATTCCCATTGACTTCAGTGGGGCCAGGATTTCACCCCCGTCTATAAAATCAACAGGGCTGAAAGAAAACTTCTTTAAGGGTAAAGATGAAACAGTATTCTATAAACATTGGGCACTTTGGAAGTCAAAAATGTATTTAGATTGACTTGTAGTTTTATCATTATGTAGGATTGCTATTTCTAACTTTCACACCCAAAATCATTTAGAGATTTTAAAATGGATTTTTTTTAAAGTTAAAAAGTAATTTGTCATTTCTGAGTTATGGAATGGTGCAAAAATACATTTTTATTTGCTACACTAAGCTGTAAATGTTTCATCACATAACTCAGAACTGGCTTTGTTTCAAGACTTCACAGTTGCCACACACTCAGTCGGTAATGAGGACAAGTGCCTTTGACATATTTTACAGTTCATAAATAAACATACCCATGTTTGAAGTAAATATCAAAGAACATAGCAGTAGTCTAAAAGTTTAAAGTTTGGTTCTGTTCTGAAAAGTGATCCTGCAAAAATAGTATTGTAGGTTTCCATTGTCATCTGTCAATTATTTCTAAGTTAAATATGTTCTGTTTACTAGTTTAACACCCCCTCCCCCACCCCACCCCCCCCAGCTGTCAGCCCTGCAAACTCAATCTGGAATCTAAAAGTCAAGATGTTCTTGAATTCCTTCTGGCTTGTGTACCATCACTCTTGATAAAGATGCTACAGGCCAAATACTGTCCATAGTTACATTTGTGCAACCTAACAGTGTTCAGTAAAAGATCATTGTTTTCAAAGGTCTCAGTTGTGATGGACAACAAGATTTGATCTTACAATGGAAGCTTATGGCCTGGTTTTCAAAGGTATTGAGAATCTGTATTGTCTCTGACTTCTTTTCATCTATGTTGACTATATAATCTTAAAAGGAGTAAAAAGTAGTAAAAACTATTAAAGTAATCAAATATGACTTGCAATACCCACAGGGATGGTATCTGTGTAGTTATGAGGTGCCATATTTACTCACTTTACAGAGTAGAACTTCATTTCAGGGACCACAGTTTCAAAGTTTCAAATGTGTGTGTTTGCATGTGCCTATCAACTGCATTTGGAATACCGTGTGTGTGCATGTGTGCAGATCAGGGATTGGCAAGCCTACTTCCAGGCATATGTGCAAATGCACATGCTTAACTGAAAATCAGATCCTACATCTCTGACAGTGCATAGGATTACATAGAGTTGAAAATTTAAAATGACACAAAACATAGTTATTGTTCCAATAGTTCAGATTCTCCGTCTTTGCATTCCAGGATATCCCATATCTACTGCAACTTTAAGCCTTTTGATTAGAAAACATTGGACCTTTGTGATGATGGTAATCTAAATATCAGACCAGCATGTTGAACCTACACCTTAGTTAAGTATGTCACTGCATAGGATATTTAGCCCTGAAGCCCTAGATATCTACTTTCATTTCTGCTAAAGGCCAACATTTTCAGAAGAGCAGGGATTATAGTCTAATTACAAGGTTATCTTAATGGCCTGGATAAAACAGAATTCTCATGGCTTCTTGCACTGCAGAGAGTTTGATCATGATGCTCCAAAACTTAAAGTATCCTCTGAAAACATGAAAGAGAGTAAATTCAGAAATGGCATCTCCTTCCACTAAGTAGCTGAAGTGTTCATGCAAACAACCCATTCTTATCTCACGCCTAGGAGTGTCCAAATTTTGTATCATCTCTTACTTCCTCTAGGACAATCTCCTTTGTAGTCTTACATATTGTCTGCAAGAAAGGAGCAAAGCCAAAGAGCAGTAGTGGTGTCTGTGCTGCACAAAGAATACAGAGCAGACATGAAATTTACATTAATTTATTTAGTATTAGCTATTAATTATTACAAACATTTTACATTTGCCACCAACATGCAGGATACTGGAACATCCCCTTTGCAAAGTTTAATTAGTCATTTTTTACTTTAGCAACAGAGAAACTCTTGGCCATTTCAGCTGCAAGGACAGTAAATCAGATAGTTGCAAGTGGTTGGCTTCCGCATTAACAACCTCACGATTTGAAGGTACTTATCATGGAGGGCAAATCACTGCAGCTGATGGCCGATCTGGTCAGGCAAAAAAGTAGCACACATTGTTCTGCTTATTAATTTAATAAAACTAAGACCCTGGTCATTACCATCATGTAGTCTTCAGCTCCAGATTACAACTAGGTAGCTCAGTATTAACCTGTCTGGACAGGCCTTGGAGCAGCTGGTGACTGTCAAATACTTGGAAAGTGTCAGTTCTGGAGGAAGCTTGAAAGCTGTGGACAACTATATAGCAACAGCTACTGCTGCTGCCATGTTTTCGGCCCTTTAGCAGCCTCTGTGAGGACATCATGACATCAAGCTTGCTACCAGAGTTATACCAACTCTGTTACTTGGCAGTGAAATATGGACACTGAGGAAGGCTGAAGAGCAACAGGTTGATGTCTTTGAGTCTTGTCTTCATCAGCTGTTCCTTATTAAGTGGAGGGTCAAGATCAGAAATTAGTATGTTTGAAGCTGAACCTAGCAACCACCTCCATCAGCACTGATTTAGTTACGGCAGATGGAAGACCAACAAATTCCAAAGTGTGTTTACTAAAGAATGTTGGTCACCAGAGCTACTGTAGCTTGATAAGATTGCCAGTGATGGACATAAACTGACTATACAGCCAGACCACTTTAATGACCTAGCTAGAGATTGAGCTGGGTGGTGCTCAATCTGCAAAGGTGGGATTAGCCATGGTAGTGGTGATGATTGATGATGCTAGACACTGTAAAGATGAGCGTTTACATAAATAACAGCCCAAGCAACAAAGAGATTTTTATGTCTCAACTGGTGGCTGAGCACTAGAGCAGACTGCTCACTTAGCAGAATATGTTCCCTGTCTGGTTGCCTAGCTTCACTGTTTACGTATCCTACATGTTACCGCAGATTCAAAACCGTAATCTCTGAGCACAAAAAGTGCCAGTAACCACCCTATTTTTGTTATTTAGTTTAATTATACATGACTGGATAGGAGAGTTCTAGCTCTTCCCACACACACACTTAATTATTTTTTTCTTTTTATGATTTGTCTTTTGCATTTCATATGCTGTTGACAATGGTATAGCAGCTGCCTTTGCCCTTACAGAAAGAGCCATCCTCTAGAACAGTTACATTCTTAGAACGGTTAGTCTCCTGTTTTATCTTGCTGTGTGACAGTGGTAAGATCAAGGAAGTGGACATCAAAACTGGTCTTCCATGTGTGCTATATGTAAGGCCCTACCAAATTCATGGCTGTGAAAAATGTGTGTCAGACCATGAAATCTGGTCTTTGGTCTTTTGTATACTTTTACCCTAGGGTAAAAGTACACACAGGTACATAGCATTTCTCAAACTGGAAGTCCCGACCCAAAAGCCTATTGTAGGGGGGTCACAGTGTTGTGTCTCTTACTTCTGCACTGTTTTCAGAGCTAGGTGGCCAGAGAGCAGCAGCTGCTGGCCAGGTACCCAGCTCTGAATGCAGTGCTGCTGCCAACAGCAGCGCACAAGGAAGGGTGGCATGGTATGGTATTGCCACCCTTACTTCTGTGCTACTGCTGGTGGCAGCACTGCCTTCAGAGCTGGGCGGCCAGAGAGCGGTGGCTTCTGGTGGGAAACCAAGCTCTGATGGCTGCTCTGATGGTGGTGGTGGCGCTGCCTTCAGAGCTGGGCGCCTGGCCCGCAGCCACTGCTTTCCGGCACCCAGCACTGAAGGCAGCACAGAAGTAAGGGTGGCAATACCGCAACCCCACTACAATAGCTTTGCAATCCCCTTCTGGGTCAGGACCCCTAGTCTGAGAAATACGGTACTTGATTTAAGGGTTTTATATGTTTATATTTCGCTGTTTTTAAATACGTATTCATGCTTTGTTGTTAAACCATTAAATTTAAGATTTAAATATCTGAAATCATGAAATTCAAGATTTTTTAAATGATATGACCATGAAATTTACAAAAATGGACCATGAATTTGGTAGGGTGCTATCTATGTGACTACCTTTTAAAATTTAGGAACATATTTACTCCTTGCCTTTCCCTTCTTTCATTTCATTGATACAGGAAAGAAGGAATCACTCCCTACAGTAAAGGAGGAGAAGCCTCGTACCCCTAAGGCTGGAAAGTCTGCTGCCACCACTGCGAATAGGAAACGTAGGGTAGTGGTGGTCGGAGACTCTCTGCTGAGGGGGACGGAGGCGCCCATCTGTCGCCCTGACATTTCATCTCGGGAGGTATGCTGCCTGCCGGGGGCCCGTATCAGAGACGTTACGGAGGCATTGTCGAGGATTATCCAGCCCTCTGACTACTACCCCATGCTACTCATCCATGTGGGCACAAATGATACTGCGCGGTGTGACACTGAGCGGATCAAGAGTGACTACAGGGCTCTGGGAGTACGGGTGAAGGAGTTTGGAGCGCAGGTGGTATTCTCTTCAATTCTTCCTGTCAAAGGTAGGGGCCCGGGCAGAGACAGATGCATCATGGAGGTGAATGCCTGGCTGCGAAGATGGTGTCGCCAGGAGGGCTTTGGCTTCCTAGACCACGGGATGCTATTTGAGGAAGGACTGCTAGGCAGAGATGGCGTTCACCTTTCGAGGAGAGGAAAGACCCTATTCGGCCACAGACTGGCTAACCTAGTGAGGAGGGCTTTAAACTAGGTTTGACGGGGACAGGTGAGCAAAGCCCACAGGTAAGTGGGGAATATGGAGACCGGGGAGATGGGTCGGAAACAAGAGGGAGTGTGGGCTATATTGGCAGAGAGAAAGGAGAGTCAGGACAAAACTGGGAGGAAAGATCAAACCAGTATCTTAGATGCCTATATACAAATGCGAGAAGTATGGGGAATAAGCAGGAAGAACTGGAAGTGCTAATAAATAAATACAACTATGACATTGTTGGCATCACTGAAACTTGGTGGGATAATACACATGATTGGAATGTTGGTGTGGATGGGTACAGCTTGCTCAGGAAGGATAGACAGGGGAAAAAGGGAGGAGGTGTTGCCTTATATATTAAAAATGTACACACTTGGACTGAGGTAGAGATGGACATAGGAGACGGAAGTGTTGAGAGTCTCTGGGTTAGGCTTAAAGGGGCAAAAAACAAGGGAGATGTCATGCTAGGAGTCTACTACAGGCCACCTAACCAGGGGGAAGAGGTGGATGAGGCTTTTTTCAAGCAACTAACAAAATCATCCAAAGCCCAAGATTTGGTGGTGATGGGGGACTTCAACTATCCGGATATATGTTGGGAAAATAACACAGCGGGGCACAGACTATCCAACAAATTCTTGGACTGCATTGGAGACAACTTTTTATTTCAGAAGGTTGAAAAAGCTACTAGGGGGGAAGCTGTTCTAGACTTGATTTTAACAAATAGGGAGGAACTCGTTGAGAATGTGAAAGTAGAAGGCAGCCTGGGTGAAAGTGATCATGAAATCATAGAGTTTGCAATTCTAACGAAGGGTAGAAGGGAGAACAGCAAAATAGAGACAATGGATTTCAGGAAGGCAGATTTTGGGAAGCTCCGAGAGCTGATAGGTAAGGTCCCATGGGAATCAAGACTGAGGGGAAAAACAACTGAGGAGAGTTGGCAGTTTTTCAAAGGGACACTATTAAGGGCCCAAAAGCAAGCTATTCCGCTGGTTAGGAAAGATAGAAAATGTGGCAAAAGACCACCTTGGCTTAACCATGAGATCTTGCACGATCTAAAAAATAAAAAGGAGTCATATAAAAAATGGAAACTAGGACAGATTACAAAGGAGGAATATAGGCAAACAACACAGGAATGCAGGGGCAAGATTAGAAAGGCAAAGGCCCAAAATGAGCTCAAACTAGCTACAGGAATAAAAGGAAACAAGAAGACTTTTTATCAATACATTAGAAGCAAGAGGAAGACCAAAGACAGGGTGGGCCCACTGCTTAGTGAAGAGGGAGAAACAGTAACAGGAAACTTGGAAATGGCAGAGATGCTTAATGACTTCTTTGTTTCGGTCTTCACCGAGAAGTCTGAAGCAATGCCTAACATAGTGAATGCTAATGGGAAGGGGGTAGGTTTAGCGGATAAAATAAAAAAAGAACAAGTTAAAAATCACTTAGAAAAGTTAGATGCCTGCAAGTCACCCGGGCCTGATGAAATGCATCCTAGAATACTCAAGGAGCTAATAGAGGAGGTATCTGAGCCTCTAGCTATTATCTTTGGAAAGTCATGG
This sequence comes from Chrysemys picta bellii, assembly GCF_011386835.1. NCBI lineage: Eukaryota > Metazoa > Chordata > Testudines > Emydidae > Chrysemys > Chrysemys picta. Next base: position 175,966,560 of record NC_088792.1, on the reverse strand, counting down.
GAGACGGGAGAGATTCCAGAAGACTGGAAAAGGGCAAATATAGTGCCCATCTATAAAAAGGGAAATAAAAACAACCCAGGTAACTACAGACCAGTTAGTTTAACTTCTGTGCCAGGGAAGATAATGGAGCAAGTAATTAAGGAAATCATCTGCAAACACTTGGAAGGTGGTAAGGTGATAGGGAACAGCCAGCATGGATTTGTGAAGAACAAATCATGTCAAACCAATCTGATAGCTTTCTTTGATAGAATAACGAGCCTTGTGGATAAGGGTGAAGCGGTGGATGTGGTATACCTAGACTTTAGTAAGGCATTTGATACGGTCTCGCATGATATTCTTATCGATAAACTAGGCAAATACAAATTAGATGGGGCTACTATAAGGTGGGTGCATAACTGGCTGGATAACCGTACTCAGAGAGTTGTTATTAATGGTTCCCAATCCTGCTGGAAAGGCGTAACGAGTGGGGTTCCGCAGGGGTCTGTTTTGGGACCGGCTCTGTTCAATATCTTCATCAACGACTTAGATATTGGCATAGAAAGTACGCTTATTAAGTTTGCGGATGATACCAAACTGGGAGGGATTGCAACTACTTTGGAGGACAGGGTCATAATTCAAAATGATCTGGACAAATTGGAGAAATGGTCTGAGTTAAACAGGATGAAGTTTAACAAAGACAAATGCAAAGTGCTCCACTTAGGAAGGAAAAATCAATTTCACACATACAGAATGGGAAAAGACTGTCTAGGAAGGAGTACGGCAGAAAGGGATCTAGGGGTTATAGTGGACCACAAGCTAAATATGAGTCAACAGTGTGATGCTGTTGCAAAAAAAGCAAACATGATTCTGGGATGCATTAACAGGTGTGTTGTGAGCAAGACACGAGAAGTCATTCTTCCGCTCTACTCTGCTCTGGTTAGGCCTCAGCTGGAGTATTGTGTCCAGTTCTGGGCGCCGCATTTTAAAAAAGATGTGGAGAAATTGGAAAGGGTCCAAAGAAGAGCAACAAGAATGATTAAAGGTCTTGAGAACATGACCTATGAAGGAAGGCTGAAAGAACTGGGTTTGTTTAGTTTGGAGAAGAGAAGACTGAGAGGGGACATGATAGCAGTTTACAGGTATCTAAAAGGGTGTCATGAGGAGGAGGGAGAGAACTTGTTCACCTTAGCCTCTAAGGATAGAACCAGAAACAATGGGTTTAAACTGCAGCAAGGGAGGTCTAGGTTGGACATTAGGAAAAAGTTCCTAACTGTCAGGGTGGTTAAACACTGGAATAAATTGCCTAGGGAGGTTGTGGAATCTCCGTCTCTGGAGATATTTAAGAGTAGGTTAGATAAATGTCTATCAGGGATGGTCTAGACAGTATTTGGTCCTGCCATGCGGGCAGGGGACTGGACTCGATGACCTCTCGAGGTCCCTTCCAGTCCTATAATCTATGATTCTATGATTGATTCTATGATTCTATGATTTCTGCTCCCTGCTACATTTCATAGAGAACAATGATATCCTCTAAGCTCTAATATTCTTCATTTACCCACCTCATCTCTGACCATGTTCTCATTTAACAAGTCTAAATCAGAGGTTGCACAATTGAGGTTTTTTGTTTTTGTTTGTTTGTTTTTAGTGTGAAAAGATTAGATTGTTTTTTTTTTACTTTGATTGTAAATGGAAAAGGTGGATGTGGAGTTTAAGTAAGGTTAAATAGAGTTTCCCCAAGATTTGTAAGAAGAGGGGCACTGTTTAATATATTTACTAATGATTTGGTGGAAGGTGCAAACAGTAGGGTAGTGTAACCTCAAGCTGACAAATTATATAGAGGATTATGAGGAAATTAAGAAGGTCCTAACAAAGACTAGGCAATTTAGACAACATAATGGAGCTGAGATTGTAATTCAGTTGTTCTTTCCATTTAAACTATTTGTATAAAATGGATTCTAAATTAACTGTAGCCATGCAGGAACAACCAAAAAAAAAAAAGACTCAGTTGTCATTGTGGATAGCTCAATGAAAATAACTGAATGTGCAGTATTGGCCCGAAAACAAACACACACAAAGTTAGGTTGTATTAAGAAAGGATTGGAGAATACTAAAAATAAAGTGTCATTTTATAAATAGATGGTGTGCTTTTCCTTGAACACCCTGTGCAGCTTCAGTTATCCAAGCTCAAAAAAAAAGGCAGAAATAGAAAAGATGGGGAGTGAAAATGCATAGAGTCATGAAAAGAGATGCATATGAGGAGAAATTTTAAAAGATTAAGACAATTTAGTTTAGAGAGCAGATAAGAGGGGATGTGATAATATTGAAAAACGGTAAATTCTGTAGAGAAGATAAATTTTGTTTCTAGTTTTCTTTTTTTGTGATTCATGAATAAGGGGACACCCGGTAAAATGAAGACAACTCATTTAAAACTGATGAAAGGAATACTTTTTTACATAACATATAATTGACTTGTTGAATAAATAATATTTTGTGGTAACATGATCAAAGTCCTTACTAGGGAGAAATTCTCTGCAGGAGACTGACCTTCGTTCCTAGGGGTCCTGTAGGAAATAGAACATGATTATATAATTAAAGACCTGATCTTAATGCTTATGCACATGGAGACCAAATTAAAATTGTCTGGGCTACCTTAATGCTGGCATTTCCTAACTTTAGAGTACTTTTGCTTTGCAATAATAATTTTCTTTCCATGTAGATGGATTTTTTTGGTATGGTATTCATTTCACAATGCACAATCATACACAATTAATCTGCTCCATGCATATTTGTGATAACTTGTGAATTATAATTAACATTCTTAATATGTCTCATCATATAGTTTATGTAACAGGTTTGTTTTCTATTTCTGATCAATTGTATAGCTCCAGTGGTATGTTTAGTAAGTTTTATGAAAAGTATTTCAATCCAATTTTAAGGACAGTCTCCCACCCTCTCCTTTAATTCATGCTTGCCATTTTCCCAGCTATGTGCTACATGGGGGGACTGCACAAAATACTGCATGAGAGAAGATGTATATTGGACATAATTTGGCTTATCTCAAATGTTATTGAAGTTGCATCAATACTAATGGTTGTGAATGTAAGATAGGAAGGAGGGTAGTCCATCATAATATTGCTTATTGGTCAGACCTGTTTGGAAGCTGAGGTGAAGCAGATACCATAATGCTTTTGGAAGATAGTGTAAAAGGTGTACTACTTGGACATGGTGGCTGTGGAGAGAAGGAGGGTTCCTTCTGAGATAAACAAAGGAGCCTATTTTTCCTATATAGCAAAAATACTCAGACAGATTTCCTGGGTCTTAAGACAGACATCTTGTTGGAACACTGAAGGACAAGCTGGTGGCAGCTGGCTATACCAAAGTAGTTTCCTTTATGTAGGGTGTTCATCATGCTTAACAAGTATTCCTTATTAAGTTAGCTTTGTGCCTAGCTAGCTCCGTTTTGCAGAACAGTGTTTGCTTGTTTGTCTGGTTTGACTTTTCTCTTTGTCTAACGTGCAAAATAAGTATTGCTTTTATTTTAAGGTAACAGTTGACACTGCCTTGTCACTTATGTGAAGGTATCTGCTGTTGGGGTTCCTCTTTGTGAAGGAAGCTGGAATGTGATAATGCCTTGAGCACTTGGTCACAGACAAGGGAATTGTGAGTCTTCTTCTCATCAAAGCTGCTGTGAGAAAGCTAGCCAGCATCAGCTTTGGGAGAGTCAGACAACCTGTGGAGTGCACTGCTAGGCTTTGTTAAAATTGTTGGTAATATAGTTGTACTTCTGAGCCTACGTCCTGATCCAAATGGAATCTTTCTACTGACTTTGGGGGTGGGCTTTGGATCAGGCTCCTACTGTGGTGGATAAAACCAAGAAATCCTTTTATAACAAGTACTGAGTTTCCAAATCCAGGATCTGAATACATACTTCTTCTTCAGGACAGAGGAAAATTTCACAATATTGGACATTTCACTCCTGAGCTTTCAGCACAGCAGCTGAGTTGGACTCTTTGATAGTGATAGGGTAAGCAATCCAATACAGTAGGTCTTTCAGTTAACGAGACCTTCTATACAACAAAGGCAGGTACAAAAACATGGTAAAAGATGTCAATTAATTAAAAATAAACCACCAGCAACAACACACAAAAATACTTTCCATGCTATGTAAGTAATACATAAATATTTAAGCTGATTAAAATTTGATAAACTTATTAACTTCCCTACTTCTTTGATAGGAAAGCTGTGGAGTGAGATAAAACAGTGTCCTGCTGGGGAGGACAAACATCACAGCATCCAATAAACTTTTTATACATATATTTTGTTAAGACGGGTTCCCATTTCCTTTGTGACTTTGTTTATTAATGAGTTGACTCATCCAGAGTCAAACAGCTTGTTTCCACACTAGTGAGATGGATTTTCACTTCTGCCAAGTAGAGTCGGAGGCAGAGATAACAGCCAGCAACAACAATAGTCTTCCTCGCTCCATTTGCCAAGAACAATTGGCAGAAAGGACTTGGGGAATAACTTATCACCAGTGTACTGAAAGCCTCTGAAGCTCTGGAAGCACAGGGTTGCTATTTGCCCGCCACAGATAAACCGGAGGATACAGTAAAGAGCCAAGCTCATGCTAAAAATTTTACCTGACTGATACCGAGCTCAGTAAACAGGTGCCGTGTTCATGGGTTCATTCAAGTCAGGATTTAATAGGCTAATACAATTATTATTTTCACTCAATAAACCAAATTTATTTGATTTAATAGGCTAATACAATTATTATTATTTTCACTCAATAAACCAAATTTAGGTCAAGTGGCTCTCACTTTTTTTAAAAGATGGTTTGGTCTTGTGGTATATTGTTCCCAGAAACTCAGAATAAAAATGCATCTTTGTATTGGTTTAGGTTAATTTAAAAATACATATATATAAAAATGGAATGGTTTTGTTTTAAAAGTGTGGCAGCTATATGGCATCTATAGGATTCTGCATTATGAGAATAAAGAAATCCTGTCATAATACCTTGCAGCACGCTTTCTCCTGTCTGTCACCTCCTCTAAGGATTGCACTTGGATTATTATTTAATTGTTGATATTGATGCCTATCACAATTCTCTACTCACCATGGGGCCCCTCCTCATGGCAGCCTCTGGGGAAGCAGCCCTCTCATCTGGTCTGGTTCCCCCTTCTGTAGTTGACTCACCCCATAGCCTCTCCCTTTGCAATTTGGGGTGCTCTCTCTCTCTCTCTTTGTGACTCAACCTTCTAGTTCACTATATAGTTCCCCCTTCCAGGGTATCAAAATCCCTCTGGATCAGATATCCAGATGGTGTTGCTTACAATCCTGTGCTGCTACCCAGTGGCTGGTAGGGGAACCCAGGCCTGCCCACTACTCCAGATTCCAGCCCATGAACCCTAGAATCAGCAGCCAAGGTCTGCACGAATCTCTAACCGTACTGCTCTTTCCCTGGGCTGCTTAATACTCCACTTCCTACAGGCTTTCTTCTTCATGCTTCTAGCTAAACCCTTCCCTCAGGGCCAGAGTGTGATTGCCAGCTTCCACACTGCAGCCCGCTTTCTGCTGCAAACTTCCAGGCTTTATACCTTAGCCAGCTTCTCCCTCAGCTGGGCTTTATCTGCCATTAGTCAAGCTGGGCCCTCCACCAGGTGTGGCCTGTAAGGTTAATTGGCCCTATCTACACTACTTTAACCCCTCCAGGGCTTGTGTGGGGTGAACACCCCATCACAATGGCATACAAGACTTGGTCCCTTTCCCTAGTGACCAAAGTCTTTCCAATCCTTCTGCAAGGGTTGGGACCCCCTTGGACACTCATCTGTTTTCTGACCAACATCCAGTTGATAATCAGCTTGCCTTAAGACATTTCTTCTTCACCCTTGGAGGGTTTCAGCAAAATAATGGATTAAGATGATAAAATGGATAAAGAATTTTTTGAATGTGTCAAAAAATAGTGGATGAAAACCAATAGTCTGTAATTCGGATTTTCAAAAAGTCTTTTAACAAAATCACTCACAAGGACGAAGGATATTTAGCAACAATGCTGTGAGAAGAAAAATGCTGTTATGGATTAGAAACTAGCTAAGAGAGAGAGAGTAGGAATAAACAGTCAATTTAAATTCGTACAAGCAGTAACAGTCTTTTTATTCTCTGTTTGTACCTGTTGTACCTGGTTCATGACTGGGGCTGCTAGGCAAATAATAAATATAAAACTGTAAAATATTAAAAATAACATTCAATATATTTATTAATGATCTGGAAAAGCTGAACAGTAAGGAGGCAAAATTTGAAAATGACACACATTAGTTTAGTGAAAACTAGCGAAGGAACTTTGTAAACGTGGGTGTTATTAGTCAAAAAAATTCAGATACAAGTGTGTTTTTTTTTTTTTTGAGTTGACAGCATGTCTAACTGTTGCAGGCTCAATACATCTCTCTGAATGTAATGGGTGTCAATGGATTTTTCAGTTTAACAGCAACTTTTTCTTAACTTTTAAAACAGCAAAACACTCAGAAGTCATAAATAAACAAAAATAAGGGAGAAAACAAAATATTATCTAAACTTCTGCTAGTGTTTTTCATCCTTGAAATGCTTTACAAATATCACTATTTCATCTCTTTGTGAGGTGGATAAAGTATTGTCATCTCAGTTTACACATGGGGAAATGAAGGCAAAAAGTAAGGATTCAGGTGGGGTGTTAAGTCACAGCTTGCCGTAGAAGGTGCATTGACCCAGTGGAAGCTCCAAAAGGCATTGTGCCTCATACAGGTACCACAGGAGAGCACATATATGCCCCCCATCCTTGTGCAAAGCCATTTCTACTAGCCAGCATGAAGGGAATGAATAGCCATGTTGTAGTCTCCTTTGGCTGCCTTAAACACCACTAGATTTTGTGAGGTCTTTGTACTTAGGAGGACACAAGGACTGCCACTGTGTCTACAAGGAGGGGAGGTTGGGCTCTCTGTGCCTTCTCCCTGCTTGTGCATCTGCCCAGGGTCCAGGCACAACTGAGCCATAAGTGACTTTCTGAAGGCCAATGTCAGAACTGGGATTAGGACACCAGACTTCCTGGTTTCCACTCCTCTACTCCGACGAAAAGACCACTTCCCTTTTGAAACATAAAAATAACAGGTATACAGAGAGCATTGTTCTTATGCTCAACTCTGAGAAGTCAAGAGGAATGATTCAACACCTTGTCAAGACACAGATATGTGTAGTATCATAAAGATTAACAACTTGGGGACCCAACAGCTTTGCCTCCAAAATAGTACCCTTCCAGTGCTGAACCACAAACCATGAGTCTTCTCTGAAGCTCTCTCTAAAGCTAATGCCCCAACTTGACTACTCTGAGATGTAGCCAAACTCAAACTGAGCTTCTACCAGCTCCCAGCCATCCAATTTCAGAACCTGCCCTCAAAATCACACAGACCTCCTACCAATTTAATCCCTTCTTTGGGACTTTGTGCAACAAAAAGAGAGTGCTTTTTCACAAGCAGATTTCACTTAATAAATTTTTCAGACACACATTTGTTGTTGTCATTGTCCTTGGATAACTCAAAGTTTTATTCAGGGGAAAATTCCAACCTGGGGGTTGGGACTCCATTTAAGTCAGTGGAATTGCACCCTCTTACAGGAGGTCTGGATTTGGCCTGTAGTTCTGAGAAAGGATTAGTGTCTTTTCCATGCTTTTATGTTTTTTGAAATAACCGTAGGGATGTTTATTGAAATAGTAGACTGAGCAAGTTTAGTATTCTTGATTCCTCAACTTCAGATAGACACACCAGTGCGAATTACTCCATTTTAGCAGGCGAGGATGTTTTGCAAAAAAACACACATGCGTTCGTTCATGTGTGGGCGCATGGGAGAGGGAGGGAAAAGTTGTCTAGAAGCATTGTACAGCAACTTTATATGATCTTTAAGTTGGAGTGAGAACTGTTCAAGGCCAGTCTTTTCCTGCAACAATAACCCTCCTTATCTTTCCATTAGTATTTATTAATTAAAAATAACAAGCCTTACATTTATGTAGCACCTTTCATCATGAGAAATCTCAAATCACTTTAAAAAAAACTTATATATGCTAAAGAATTACATCACTCACCACCAATGAGGTGAAATATATCATCAGTTTAATTGGACAGAACAACACTACAGAATAATTAAGGGTTCATTGCCTTGATTGCTGCTCATTATCCAAGAGTTGCAGCAATTGTCTTTTTTCTTTCCTGTGATATATCAGCTGTGAAACTAGACCAGGGGTCGCCAACCTTTCAGAAGTGGTGTGCCGCGTCTTCATTTATTCACTCTAATTTAAGGTTTCGCGTGCTGGTAATACATTTTAACGTTTTTAGAAGGTCTCTTTCTATGTCTATATTATATAACTAAACTATTGTATGTAAAGTAAACAAGGTTTTCAAAATGTTTAAGAAGCGTCATTTAAAATTAAATTAAAATGCTGATCTTATGCCACCAGCCTGCTCAGCTCGCTGCCAGCCTGGGGTTCTGTTCACCTAGGCCAGCAGCGGGCTGAGCAGATCCTGCGGCCGGGACCCCAGACCTGTGGGGGGGGTGTTTCAGGGGTCAGGGCAGAGGGTTGGGGTGTGTGTGTGTGGGGGGGGTTCAAAGGTCAGGGCTGGGGGTGTGGGGGGGTTCAGGATAGAAGGCTGAGGGTGGGGGGTTCAAAGGTCAGGGCTGGGGGTCTGTGGGGGTTCAGGACAGAAGGCTGGGGGTGGGGGGTTCAAAGGTCAGGGCTGGGGGTGTGTGGGGGTTCAGGGCAGAAGGCTGGGTGTGTGTTGGGGTGGAGGGGTGCAGGGCAGAGGGCTGGGGTGCTCAGCTCGTGGGGGTGCTCCCAGCCCCCTGCCCTGAGCGGCTCAGGGCAGAGGGCTGGGGTGCTCAGCTCGTGGGGGTGCTCCCAGCCCCCTGCCCTGAGCGGCTCAGGGCAGGGGGCTGGAAGGGATATGCCCTGTTCCATCCCCTTCCCCCAGGCTCCGTCCCTACCTCTCTGCCTCCTCTATGGGGCTGTGTGCATGCTGCCGCTCTTCCCCCTCCCCCTCGCTAGGGCCATCAGCTGATTGGTGGAGGGGAGGAGGGGCAGGAAAGCACCACGCTGTGGGAGGGGGGAAGCTTGGCTGCTGCAGAACCAAGCTTCTGCCTCCTGCCCCCGCAGGGGAGAGCAGTGGGCGGGGGGGCTGAGTGGGGTTGGGGCCGGGGACCGCGGCAGGGAGCTGTGTGCCACTCAGAATCGGCTCGCCGTAGGTTGCCGACCCCTGAACTAGAGCCATTAGTTATTCTTTAGACAGTTTACTTACATTAAACCACAGGTAATTTTTCCTTTGTGTTCATTAACATCCATAAAATCATGTGGTACCATCTGCATTATTGTATGAACTTTATGGTATGTAACAGTAGGTCTCATCTTTTTCCATACCAGGACTGAACACCCTGTTGAGGGTCACAACCCCCAGCTTGAGAACCCCCTAGTATACAGGTTCCTTTTGAAAAAAATGAATTTGTTGATTGATTCAATAAAACATATAACAGTCTTACACGTCTGTTACTCAGTTTTCAATAAACATTTATAGACTCATAAATTTTAAGGTCAGAAGGGACCATTGTGATCATCTCCTGCACATTGCAGGCAACAGAACCTCAAACACCCACTCCTGTAATAGACCCCTAATCTCTGGCTGAGTTACTGAAGTTCTCAAATCATGGTTTAAAGACTTCAGGTAACAGAGAATTCACCATTTACACTGGCTTAAACCTGCGAGTGACCCGTGACCCATGCTGTAGAGGAAGGCGAAAAAACCCCAGGGTCTCTGCCAATCCGACCTGGGGAAAAATTCCTTCCCCACCCCAAATATGGGGATCAGTTAGACCCTGAGTGTGTGAGCAAAACCACCAGGCAGATATCTGGGAAAGAATTCTCTATAGTAACTCAGAGCCCACCCCATCTAGCAGGGCCGCCCAGAGGATTCAGGGGGCCTGGGGTCTTTGGCAGCAGGGGGCCCCCTGAATCCACTTCGGAAGGACCCCCCGCCGTGGGTCTTCAGGGAACTTTGGCGGCAGGTCCGGGAGCGGAAGGACCCCCTGCCTCCGAAGACCCGGAGAGGAAGAAGCTCTGGGGGCCCGGGCCCTGCGAGAGTTTTCCGGGGCCCCCAGAGTGAGTGAAGGACCCCACTCCAGGGGCCCTGAAAAACTCTCATGGAGGCCCCTGCGGGGCCTGGGGCAAATTGCCCCACTTGCCGCCCGCCCCCCCCCCCACCCCTCCGGGCGGCCCTGCCATCTAGTGTCCCATCTCCAGCAGTTGAGGATTTTTGCTACAGCTATTTTTCCTATATGTGCTCCTTTTGTCTTTGTTGTGTAATGCCTTACATCAAGTTTTCATTTTCTGATGAGTCCTACTCTTAGTGTTTAATTATAGAATGTGAGGCCTGCTATATGTATTTTTTCTGTTCCATTTTATTTTTATTGTGATTTACATGTACAAATAAATCCCTGCTCCAACCCTAGTTCCAAGTCCATTTTGCAGTTTGCCCTCATCACAGATCAGTTCTAAACTTGTAAGCATATGCAGTATATGCTGTAGTACAGTATTGCTATTAAAGATGGATATGACCCTGGATCTATTCATCCCTTAACTGTGTATAAGTTTTGGAGCTGGAGCTGAATTTTGTGGATCAGACCCTAATTCTGGTACTCTGTGGTAGCGCTTGTTGAATTAGAGTACATGACATGGTCCTAAGTCACCTACTATAATCAGATGGTGATTGTATGATGGCTTGGGAGAGTGACTCACTATGATATAGCTAACAACCCTACTATCCAGGAACTATACTTCCGTATCCTGGTTTCTGTATCAACAAACGTAGGTGGAGCCGAGACCCAAACCAGCTGTCACTGTGACAACAGATATTTTATCTAAGGGGGGAAAAAGGCAATTAAATAACTAAGTCCTTGAAGCAAGATTGAAACTTTTAGTTTGTTGAATTATCCTCTGAGAATCCTCCATTCCAGTCTACTTTGTAACTGGATTTATCTGTGATATTTGATAGATTCCTTTTAAAGTTTATGATATGCCTTGAATGACATTCTTCTAATATTGCTTAGCATTGCCATGAACATATTTTCATATCATTTTATGATAATGCATACAACTGGATCTTATATGGTGGGCAGTTTACAAAGTTTATTTTTAACATTCATACTCTTTTTAGTATATTAAAAAAGTTTTGCACAAGCAATGTAATACATAATAGGCAAGACATTTAGCTGATTTTCTCCTGCTCATTAGGCAGGTTCCAATGGAGTTTGTGGTGGGTGTGGCCTTACCATAGCCTACTGCATGGTTTTTTGTTTTTTTTTATGGTGAAGCAGACTTGAAGCTTAGCGACCACCAACTATAATTCTTCAATATTTAGAGATTTATATTCTCTCTCTACGCTGTGTCTTTCAGGTAATGTAACAACACATTTTTAATAATACCCCATTTCCCCAATGTTTTTACTAAATAACATAATGTAGTTTTTGTTAACTTAGGATGTTTGAGTTCTTCAAAAAGCTTTTTCCCTTCTTTGTCAAAGCCCTTTTATACCCATACAAGGTACCAATTGTTTCTTCCATCTGGAAGAATGCACATAGTCCATCTTTGTGTCTGTTTATTCAAAAAAGATTTTTGGTTTAAACCACAATGGTTAGCAAGTACTCTAAACAAAAGCACTTCATTAGTCCTATGCAGGCCCTGACGTATGTCATTATCCTCAATTCTAGGGCACAATTCAAAAAATCTTCTGCCACTTTTTTTCATTAATCCAGTGTTTTTTGCCATTCCTCTGTTACATTTTTCTATACTAGGCTTTTGAATTCCTTCTACATACGGAGACACACTTTTTTATTGCCATAAGACCTGACATTGAATCCAAAAACATCACCACCACTGCTGGACATACATCCAATTTAATTCTAGCATTATTGCTGCTAATTTGGCTGCCATGACAGTCATTTAATTGGATATTCTTTAGATGTCTTAATTCTCAATTTTGGCATAAAATATATGGTCCCCACTCTTCCTGTTTTTTCTTGTTTGGATCCATTTTTATATATTTGACAAAACAGGCTCCACTTTTCATCTATATACTAGTACACTTCTTTATTTTAAACCTACTGTCTTTTTTTTGTCCTTAAGTTTATAAAATAAATCTACATCCATGTTTGGACATGTGACTTTCTATCCATAAGTAATTTTCCCATGACCAAAAGTTTTGACTTCATTCAGCTTTTCCTTGTCTTTCAACTCCTGCATCCACCTTTAGCAGTGTGTAGAGTTCTAACATTGTGTGCTATGGTTTGCCTATTGAATTCCCAACCATCCTCGTATTTTTGTTTGGTACTTTAACCATTGCAGTTCCCATTAACTTTGGCCCAGAAAGTTAGGCCCAGTATCCAGAGATAGATTAGGGGTTTGTCGGGCCCTGGGCCAGAGCAAGTGGGGACCTCTCCCCACCCCTTTCGTCTGCAGTTCCATCACCATCCTCCGCCTGGCACTCCAGAAAAATGGGCACCCCTATGCCCCAACCCCACTCCCTGGTAGGAGTGCCAGGCAGGCGGAGCAGGTTGGAGCACAGGGGCACTCCAATTGTCCAGGTATGTGTAGCCACATATAGCTGTTGTAATAAATGCACTGCATGCAATTCATAATGCCTGGGCTTGTATTAAATCTAATGTTTTACGTTCTAATTTTGATACTGGTCTGATTAAGGCTCTGTATACCATTAGCAGTGTTTTCTTATCTGCCTCCCAGTTAATCTCAGGAAGATTTAAGCAGGTTAATCCTCCTGTACATTTATCTTTAACATCGTTTATATGATCTTTCCAAAGTAATTTAGTGTCAAATATTACCCCTAAGAATTTAAACCTTGTAACTATATCTGTTTGTTCTCCATATAGATACAGTTTATATTTCTTTACAAAAAAGAAAGTTACACAGGAAGATCAATCGATTTATCAACAAAGAACTTGAAACCCCATGCATGTCCCCAGTCAGAGGTCTCTTGTAATGCTTTGCTGATTCTTTTTCTGCAACCTCAGCATTCCTGCTCCTAATCCACAGAGCAAAATCATCTACAAATAGAGTGACACCTGCCCTGCCACTTTTTTGTTTTGGGAGATCATTTATCATAATAAATAAGGTCAGGATGATGATACTTCCCTGTGGTGGACCATTTTTAACATTATATATATGTAACATAATTTTTGCAACTCTCATCTGCTTGGTCCTTTTACTCAAAAATTCTCTAATCCATCCATACATTCTTCCCCTTATCCCTAGTGCACCTATTTTAAACAACAATCCTTTCCTCCATAGGGTGTCATACACCTTTTCGTAGGTAGAAAGACGGCTAACTTGAACCTTTATGCCTCATCATACAAAAAATGTATTTCAGTTTCTAACTTAATGTGATAAGAGGTGCATCTTCCTCTTTTAAAACCACTCTACACCTTCTCTATACTACCATTGTTTTCCAGATAGGCAACCAATCTGTCATTCACCATTCTCTCCATACTTTTAACCAGACCAGACATAAGAGCAATTGGTCTATAGTTTCCTGGTTTTCATATTGGAATTACTAATGCATGTTTCCACCCTACCAGTATCACTCTTTTTCCCCATATAGTGTTATAATTCCAAGAGAACCCTCCAACTGCTTCTAGAGAGATATTTAAACATAGTTACATATATTATCTTTACCTGGCGATGTATTCTTGCTGATATCAATCGCTTTCTAAAATTACCTCAGACAAAATCACTCATTCGGTGTAGTAACTTTGTGTTTACCCCCAGCTACATGATAGATCATGACTTTCTTCAGTGAATTGTCTTTTAATCTGGTGGAAAACTTCAATATGATGTTCATCATTATTCACCCCACAGAAATTTTCTGCTAAATTTCTGCTTTCTCATTATCAGAATTTCTAACTCTATTGTCAGTTCCAATAAGACTTGGGATGAGACTACTCTTAGTCAGAATTCCATTTATTCTTCTAATTTGCCTGTATATTTCTGATTTCCTGTTACCTGGGGGTAAGTGACTGGTCCCTTGTGACTGGGAATATCCTGAATATTGTTGTGATATTTGATGTAAGGGACCATCTACCACAAAGGCAAGTTTGCCTGGGTGGTAAGATAGACTGGAGTACCCAAGGGGACTGTCTGTGAGTCCATGGTTAGGCTGCTATAGTGCTTGAGGAGTTCACACTTGATACTTGGTTGGAGAAATCTAAGTATAGAACTCGCAACCAGTCAGGGGGTTTTGATAGTCCGCCCTGAAGTTGGCACTCACGGTTGTGAGCCACTCCAGACAGCGTGACAAGCTCCTAATTAGCTTTCTTAAAATCCCAGGTAGGTAATTTTCCATAACCTTCAATCTTACTTTGTCCTTGAAAAATAATAAGTGTAGGGAAATGATCACTCCTCATTCCTCCTTCTTCTATATTTCCCAGGGGCATTTACTTGCAATATCTGCTGTAATAATTCCCAGATCTAACCAGGAAAAACTACCATCTGCTGTACTACACTAGTGGGAGTGCCATTGTCTAAAACTACTAGATTTGTTTTCATCAATTAAGTTTTCTAAGCATGTACCATTTTTATTTGTTGTCTTACTTCCCCACAATTTATGATGACTGTTTAGGTCACTGCATATGATATATGGTCTTTTATAATTCTTCGCTATTTCTCTTCACTCCAAGCTTCCTAATTTCCCACACGGGTTATAGATATTATAAATCCTTAAAGATATATATTTCTCTTCTGCATTGGGATCTCAACAGCATCATATTATACGCTTACTTCTTTCTTCTCTGCTGCTACGTAGTTTAATCCTTCCCTTACGGCAATATAAAACCATCTTCCTAGTTTTCGGTCTTGCCTGAAGGCAATATATCCTGGAATTTTAAAAGCAAGCTTTTTAACCAACCATGTTTCCTGAATACATATGATATCTGGTTTAGTTTTCATTTCCAGGATATTTTCTTTTAGTTCTTGACGATATACTATCCAGCTGTGCACATTCCAACAAAAGATTGTGTTCCCCATACTAGTCATATTTCACCATTAGCCTCATTCAAAATTGCATGAATACAGTCCATTGATAAATTGCTAACATACAAGTATTTTTCTGCTGTCCTTGCTTTAATTTTCATTTTTTCTGATTTTTCTTATTTTTGATGTACAGTTTATCACATCTATCATAAATACACAAAACCTTTCTATTGTATTATAGCCCATTCCTTACACAGTGTTTATCATATTCTTTATAAAATGAATCTGTGTCTGCAGTTCCCCTTTTACTGTGCTGTTTGTGTCTTCCTTCTCCACCTGATGCTTTGAGAGTCTCCTTATAGCTTCCACATAAGATATGTTGTTTTTGTCTTTTTGTATCTCTTTAGTTTGTCTTGCAGCAATACTCCCTCTATATGCTAGATTGTGATTACCACTGCAGTTACTACATATGACCTATGTCAGTTCTATACAATTTTCATAGGAATGCTCTCCCCTATATTCACTGCATCTTGTTTCCCCTTTGCAAACAGTTGCTACATGCCCATGTCATTGGCACTTAGAGGGAGGGAGGATATATGGCTTGGTTCTCAATATCTGAAACCCTAGTGCTACTTTCTCATCAGGCAGGTCTACACTTAATATGCTGCATTGGCGCAGCTGCACCAGTGGGAGTGTCTCCCATTGGCATAGTTAATCCACCTCCCTGAGAGGCAGTAGCTATATTGATGGGAGAAGCCCTCCTGCAATGTAATTCTACCTACACGGAAGGTTAGGGTGGTATAACTACATCGCTAAGGGTGTAGATTTTTCACACCCTTGAACAACATAGTTATACTGATATAAGTCCATAGTGTAGACCTGGCCTCAAGTAGAGTCCCTCTCTTAAATGTAATCAGCACTGCTGCTGATGGCTTGCTTTCTGCTCATTTACTAATTAATCATTTATTTACTACTATGTAACCCTTCTGCCAGGTGGATCCAGCAGCAACCAGGGCCGGGTTCAATATCTAGGGGTTCCTTTCCATCGATACAACACAGAACCGGTTCAAGCCCCCACCCAGTAATCTGGAAAAATTACACACCAACCCTGGGCGCCTCTGAGAGGCAATACTTCCCCACTCAAGCACAGAGTCCGAGTGTAGAAAAGCAACTTTTAATAAAAGAAGGGAAGTAACTTGGAATTAATTTGGAAAAACACCACAAACAGGGTTCATAAACATAAACCATGAGTAAAAGACCCACCCCAAGTAGGTTGGGCAGTGCCCTTTTCCCCTCAGGTTCTCAAATCCAGCAACCCAAAAGTCCCTTTCACATGCCTTTCCCTTTTCTGCACCCCACTCACAGTTGCTCTCCTTGGTGAGTGCAGGCCCAGAGTTCAAGGGTGCATCTGCAGAGTTCACCTCCCACCCTGGGTGGAGGGCAAAGAGGAATCTTACTCACTCTGCTGGCTGCTCACCGGCCACCTGCTCACCGCTCTTGTCGCACTCCTCCATCAGCCACCCAGCTGGCTGCTTGTCGCGCCTTTCCGCCACTGCCCTGCTGGCCGCTCGCCACATCTCTCCACCGCCACCCTGCTGGCTGCTCATCATGCCTCTTCACTTTCGCCCCCCTGGTCACTCATTCACCAGCTGACTGTCAGTCACCTTCTGCCTCTCTGCTGTGACCACTGCACATCAGTCTCTCAGTGATTTTCAGCTCTTTTGCAGGCTGGGCAGAAACACTTCCCCCCCTCAAGTGATTTTAGCTCTTAGCAGGCAGGGCAGAAACACAGTCCTACCACAACTGGTTTCAGCTCTGATTGAGCAATTAAAATAACAAAAAATGACTCCTAATGAAGCCTATTTAGCTCTATTCTTTGAACAGTGGGGAAGAACAGTTTAAGCCAGTCTAAAGGGGGCGGGGGAGCAGGGTTGTGCAGCCTCCTGACCAGGACTTCTGTCCCCACCACTCTTACTTTCACAGGGCTTTGGCAGTCAAGCCCCTGGTTCAATGAGCTCCTCTTGACTCTTCTCCTCTTCCCCTTCCCCTCCCCCCCCCCCACCCCAATTTGGAACAGGTTAAGCCAGTGTTTCTCAAACTATTGTACTGGTGACCCCTTTCACATAGCAAGCCTCTGAGTGCGGACCCCCCCCCCCCATAAATTAAAAACACTTATTTATATATTTAACACCATTGTAAAATGTTGCAGGCAAAGCGGGGTTTGGGATGGAGGCTGACAGCTCGGGACCCACCATGTAATAACCTCGCGACCCCCTGAGGGGTCCGGACCCCCAGTTTGAGAACCCTGGGTTAAGCACAATCCTGCTTCCCTGCATTCCCACAATAATCACAACATTGATAACCGCATTTCACTACCCCTACATTCAGTACTAATGTGATTTGTGACCCAACACCAGCCAAGTTGATTACAGTGAGAAAAACACTGCTCCATCTGCTGAATATCTAAGTGAAGCAGGAGCAAACTGTATTTACATAATCACACCCAGAGTCTCCTCCTGCCCCAGCTAGCTGTGAGGGAAGCATTCATTCAGAACCTGATTACAACTAGTTTCAGAGTAGCAGACGAGTTAGTCTGTATCCGCAAAAAGAACAGGAGTACTTGTTGCACCTTAGAGACTAACAAATTTATTAGAGCATAAGCTTTCATGGATATATGCATCCGAAGAAGTGGGCTGTAGTCCACGAAAGCTTATGCTCTAATAAATTTGTTAGTCTCTAAGGTGCCACAAGTACTCCTGTTCTGATTACAACTACTTTACCTTCTACTGTGCTTTTGGTAATCTCATTATTGGTCAGTTCTAATGGCACTTCATATATTACTCCCTTCACTTCAAATACTTTAGTAGCTGGCAACTTATTTTAACTTTCCCTAACATTTTAATGTTTAGCAGTTTATCCGCTTGCTCTTTGTTCTTATATTCAACTGAAAGATCCCCATCTCGCAACCTCCTCCTGGCTCTTATTATATCGCCTGTGCTTTTTATATCCAGTCAGCTACTTTCAAAGGGTTAACATCACCTAATCTTATTTCTTTGGCTGGGGATCTTAAAGTTATAACATTTTGGTTTATTTCTTTCCTTAGGTTTGCTTTTTTGCTGATATCATCATCATCTGGTTCTGATTTTTCTCTTTTCTTTTTTTCCCTACTTTGTGTCCATTCTCCCTTTCTAACAGGCTCTTTTCAGTTTCCAGAGTGACCTCATTTGGGATCAGAAAACCATCTCCCTCAAAAAAACAAACAAACAAACAAACAAACAAAAAAAACCCCTATCCCTTTTTCAGCCCCAGTCCAACCCCGCTCCTTCAGTTCAGTATAGGCACATCCAGGGGAGCAAAAGCATGTGACCTCAGAGAGCCTTACAAAATACTATGGAGGACGTAGCAAGTTATAAGATTGTTTACGTGCTGAATGTCTATCTTAACCTTGCTAGTTGGAGCACTCAGTAAGTAAATAATATTTAGCATTTATAACTGCTTTTTTTCTTCAGAACCCTTTATAAATATTAACTAATCAGTCCTCTGGTGACATTCCTGTAAGCTAAGCAGTCTTATCCCTTTTTACACATGGGGAAACTGAGCCAGAGGGGCTGAAGTGCATTTCTACTCTGTAAAGTGACCTAGCAGAAATGGCATTGTCGGGTTATGTATTTATTGCATTTCAATAAGCTGGGATGACTAACTTTTCTCCAGCATTAACGTCAATTAAGTTATTCCAGATTTACACCAGCGTACTTTGAGAAAATAATTCTGCCTTATGTCCTTCCAGTTGGAGAATGGCTATTAATTCCTGGGGGGAAAAGATGACAGTTTCTGAATCCAGTTTGTTTATTGGAAAATCAGAAGAGTTTTCTTCAGGTGAACTCTCTCTCTTAGCACACCAGATACTGAAAAGATTAATTGCTACTAATTCTTATTGGAATTAGTTTCCCACAATATTGTAAAAAGTAAGGAGTCTATATTCACCGCACCAAATTCTGTTCTTTAGTTATTCCCAATTTACACCAGGGTAACTCAGCCCAGAATTTGGGGCAGAGTGTGCACCTTGTATTAATTCTACTTTCAGGATTAAATGACAGAATTTTATTTTTTGAAGAATGGTGCAGCTTAACCTGTCTCCTTTCCCTTCTGCTCCTACCTTTCATCATGTTCTGAGTTATGGGAGCTCCTTGAATCAGTGCACCATGAGTTTTATTTAACATGGACACACTGCATGGACATCGACAGAGCACTCATTAAAACTCCCTAAATTCTGTTCCAGCAGGTGTTGAGTACTGTATAAAGCATGAGACTAGTTTGTCAAAGACTTCTAACAACCTTAAATCAAGTAGATTGCCTCGGCAGCATGTATTGTCCTCTGATCATAGAACTACGAGTCCTTGTGTCACTCCTAAACTCACATGGCTTGCTGCTACTGAGAGACATGAGTGGCTTTTCTTTTTTCCCCAGAGATCAACACATTTTTCTGTCTTGTATTGACAAAGACATCCTGTACCTACTGGGAGCGATTAAGTTTTTATTAAATATCTGTAGGATGTTGTTGATTTAGTAGTACAATCTGTTTGCCATCTCAATCTCCATATGGTATTTTGCACACATAACAGGCAGGTTGTAATAACTCAGTATGTGTTTTCTTTGTTTGCTATGATTATCAAAAAGCCTTGGCACTCACTTGTGGTTGATTACGTGCTGTTTCTTTCAATCTCCTTTAACTCCCTATCTGAGACTGCCTCTGCAGCTACTGTGTCCCCTGGCAGGCCTCTTCTTTTCTGATGCCCTGTGCCTCAAATTGTTCCCAAAGGACTGTGCTGTGCCTTTTCTCTCCTTCTCCTACCTCTTCCAACTAAACTTACCTCAACCCCCTTCCCACTCATCTGCCTCTTTTGAACAACACTCCATTGAGTCTATCATCATCTCCTACTCCATTTAGCTGTTGTCTACCCTCTTCCCCTGACTCCTCCTCAACTTCCTTCCTCTTTAATCCTTACACCTTGTTCTCTCACTCTTCTTTATCCCACCATCCCACAGCTCTATCTTCGGTGACTTCAATTTCCATATTGATGTCTCTTTTGACCCATTGCCTCCTCACCTCCTTTCCTTTTGATTTTTAAACTTGAATCAGGTCTCTTCCTCACCAAAACAGCCACTTGCTTGATCTTGTCTTCCCTTAAACCCTGCACTTTCTCTGCTTTCTGTCTGCCCATCACCTCATCTCCTTCATCATCACCAACCTGCCTCCACCAAACCTTTCCATAACTTTTAATCCATCATTGTCCATGACATCTCTCACCTCCCTCTCTTCCACTGACTTTTTTGTTGAATCCCTCCATTCCTATCTCTCTTCCATCCATGACTTTTTTGTTCTGCCTTGTCTATATGAGAAAATTGCAGAGATTTAACTTAAACCTGTTTTTAAACCAGTACAGATCCTTGTGCGGACACTCTTTTTAATTCAGTTTAAGAGTGACTTATTTCAGGTTAGTTTACACTGTTTCCTAATCAATTTAAGCTCAGCTGAACTCAGTCACTCTTAAACCAAAATAAATGTGTCCCCAATAGGTGTTTGCACTGGTTTAACTAAATCAGTTTGAAATCAGACCTATAGTTAAATCAGTGCAACTTTCACATGTAGACAAGGTCTTCCTCTCTCCCACGCAAAGTTTTTTTCACCAAACTACCAACCTTGGTTCACCCTCAATATCTGATTCTTTTGCCCCTGCTCATGTGTTGCTGAGTGCCATCTCCTCAAACACTTCACTTTTCCCAGAAACCCTATCCTTCCATCTCCTGACCAACAGATCTGGGCAACAAATTGAATAATTTAAACGTAAGTTGGCTATCTCTAGAGTTGGTAGTCAATTGATTTATCATTTATTAAAGTCACAGGGGCATTATCTAGTCATGCCATAGTTTACAGTAGTTTTTATTGATATTGCTGATCTGATGGGCTGATTTTAGTAGTTTAAAGTACTTCAACTTTTTGTTGCCACATCTGGAATATGAATTTTCTTGATACAGTCAATTGAGCAAGGATAACCTTTTGCACACCATAGATATTTATTCTTAATTATTCTTAATTAATACTCTTAAGTCAATGTTGGAGAGTTGGTCCTATGGTTCAACTCCCCTAAGTATAATAAAGGGTTAAATTATGACAGTCTGTTACTCATTATACCACTTTGGTACAGCAAAGGGGCCTTAAAATGAATGTAAATATAATGTACACCAAATTTCAGACCCTTTCATGCCACCAGAGAGCAGAGTAAAGGGGCCTTAAAATAAATGGAAATCAAGCCCTGAGTCAATTGCCAACTTGAATCATGAAATGGGGAATCAGTGCCCAAAACCAGCACATGTAATGACAGCTCAATAAACAATATATGAGTGAGAGTGATTTGTGATGTCTATTTGGAGCATTTAAAATGTAGATAAATATAATTTTTTTTTTCAAAATGGAAGGCAAATAGCAACATCTCTGTAGCACAAAGTACTGCATTTACTTGTAAATGCTCGAAACAGGCTTCAGAGCGGTAACCAAGTGCTTTTTGCCATTGATTATCTTTAAAAGGAATCTTAAGAGCTCAAATCCAGGGTGTAGAATTTAAAGTGTACATTTGTGAAGTGTTTTTCAGTGAAGAACTTGTACAGTAAAAATAGAAACTTATTTGGGTTCGGTACCCTCTGAGTGGTGGTTTGTTTGGTTTGCCAATAGTGCAGTTTTTTCTTTAGTAACTGTATCAAGGAAGTGTCTAATTTGCAAGTACATATAGAACACTCAAGAAAGTAGATTTAATTTAATTCTGAGCTGTTCAAAATTTAGTAGTGTTGTGCTCTGAGTCTCCAATTGTTGATAGTCCTTTAATATAAACATCTTTTAAAGTTAGTGTCATTCTGTCCTGCAGGAAAACATGGGAGCCTGACTATCCAGGAAGTTGGTGAGAATTTTGCCATTACACCAAGGTACCTGTTTTTCTTTTTCCATATCTTTAGAGTAGTCTGCTAGGATAGGATGTTGTTTGGTCTCTTGAGGGAGAAAAGTTTCTTTCTCCATATTTACAGTGTGGTTCTCTGGGGTAGGATGTTGTCTGATCTCCCGAGAGAGCAAATTGTCTTTGCCATAAATCAGGCTGAAAGGAATAAAAAGAGATAAATATGCTGCTTCCGGGCTTTGGCAAGTGGGGCAGTGGCTTTGAGTTTCTATAAAAAGTAATCTTGTTCCAAACATATTGAATTACAGCTGTCCAGTTATAGAATTTCTAGTTGTTTTCTGTCTGTAAAGCCTCAACAACTTGTTTTTGGCCTCCATGCTATCGTACTAAGTGGATATAAATACTAGGTGGACTTTTGAGAAGTGCAACACTCGAGCAAGGACATTCACTTTTGTCAAGTAGGCTGGGCCTAACATAGATAATGGTGAGAGATGCATATTTTAAAGTATATAAAAGGGGTTACGGGTTTAGCATTGTTAGTGTAAATAGCTGAGGTATTTGAATCCCTCACAGAAACATCAACAAGGAAAATTGAAGTCTCACTGGTTTGTCTCTGATTTAGACTCTTAGACTTTAAGGTCAGAAGGGACCATTATGATCATCTAGTCTGACCTCCTGCACAACACAGGCCACAGAATCTCACCCACCCACTCCTGTAACATGGAAACTAAATGAGACTTCTAAGATTTCTTTAAGGAATTGAAGAGAGGCTTATGTTTCAATCAGATAAGGCAGATGCCATCCAGAAAAAGAGAAATTTTGCATTCTTTATCATGGATTGTTATGCCCTGACTCTCTGGAGAATCTCTGACAGCTATTGCTAGCGGTTCAACACCTAGAGAAAACAGAAGAAGTGACAAAGGGGCACTTTTGCTTTGTGCTGCTCCTTAAGTAGAAAAATCCCTGCTTGGTACCTGTTCAGATAAAGGAATACACATAGAGAATAATAGGAGGGAGGGATAGCTCAGTGGTTTCAGCATTGGCCTCCTAAACCCAGGGTTGTGAGTTCAATCCTTGAGGAGGCTATTTAGGGATCTGGGGCAAAAAAAAATTGGTCCTGCTAGTGAAGGCAGGGGACTGGACTGGACTTGATGACCTTTCAAGGTCCCTTCCAGTTCTATGAGATAGGTATAGCTCCATATATTATATTTTATGATTTATAACAGTTTATGGAAGTTATAAATTGATGTGCAAAATTAAAGTTCTCCAATACTACAGAAAAATAAGCCTAAAAAATCCTATCAAAAGTTTTCCCTGCATCTAATGCTAGAAGGATGCTGTTAATCATTTGTATTATGCGATGATGTTTAGTATTCACCAAATGTTATGATTTGTTGCTCTCCCTGGAGTAAAGCTACATTGGTCAGTATGATTTGAAAAATTTTAAATCAAAATGGGGGTCCTCAGGTTGCTAAAGTTTGAGAACCGCTGAGATAGAGAGTTAGTAAGGATAATAGCTGCAGTGAGGCTGGTCACCTGGTGAGAGCTGCAGAGGAGGTTGTTGCACTAACAGTGGGAAAATTGTGGGTCGGTAGGACAGAGGAATCAAGTTTTAGATGCATTAAGAATGCTGCCTTTTCCAAATCCAAATAACTAAGCATGTATCGAAAAGGTCAGTTATTTTCTTTTGTTGTTGAATCCAAGTACAAAGTAGATCATTCCTCTTAATTTCTATAAAACTAGAAATACTGCACTTGATATCATCAGTGTTAAGGGAAAAAAGTTCACTAATCATTAAGAATTTGAAAAACATCCAGTGATGATATGTGACACAGTGAGAGCATAAAATAAACGTTGAGTACTGACAACCACGTCCCTTAGAATTATTGTAAGCCATAATCTTGGTCCTCATTTACCAAAGAGTGATGGTGCTTCTGTTAAGAATTAAGAAGGGGGTGGAGGGAATCACTATTTTTAGTCTCCTAAATTGTAGTTGGCTTTGAAAGAGCAACGTTAGAGAGACTCATCTTTTTGGGTGGATATTCTAGCACATTGTTTATGAGCCACTAGAAGGATACAGGCTAGTGCAGAAAGAAAGTGCTGATTAAAAAATAATTAAAACCAGTTTTCTGCATGTGTAGTTGGACAGAAACTATGAGTGAGTAACTGTCTAAACAAGCACTATTTTCTGAACTTAATTCACCTTCTGGGTATCTCATGGGGTTTTTTTTTTAATATTATTCATATCTGCTGCCATACTTTCTTTCACTTCAGTTCTGTTTTATTTAGGATATTATTGAAAAATCACAGGGGGCACAATAATGTGCCAAGTATCAAAATGAACCAAAATTCAGTATTGGCAGATAAAAGCAGCTGCCGGTCACGTAAGAGGGTGTGTGTAGTGTAATGGAAGAGAATTCAACCATGGAAAAAATATTCTCCAGTGTTCCATCATTAAAACAGCTGTAAAGTTAATAGACAGGAAACTCTCTCTTTATGATCCTCGAAATCCTCAATCTATATTATGCTATTCTTTGTAACATCTAACTGTATAACTGAAAGACCCTGTTTATCAACTTTATAACACAGTACATTACAACTGAGAGTAAATTACCTGAAAGCAAATTCCGTATCATTAGATGTAATCATAAGAAGCTAAATAGTTGTGAAGACTCTGTAAGGAGGCTTTCAGCTCCAACAATCACATATTGCCAGGCAGCAGCCAATCAAGAGCAGCTGTTGAAACTGACTTCTGAAGAGGCTAATTGCTCATCGTAGAGGTCAAAGTTTCACAGAAGTGGTGGTCAGCAATTGATAGTGAAAATTGCAATCCTAATGAAAATAAACAAAAATAAGTGTACACGCACTGTGAGATTGTGCTTTTCTCACTGTTGTACCATCTTTTAGGCTGTCAAACTCATAATATTTTGTGGGTGGCAAAATGATGTCATTTAATTCAACAGCTTGTAGTAATTTCCACTCACAGCCCTTCATGAGAGGTACAAATTACTGAAGAAAGTGGGATATAAGCTTACAGATGGCAGTATCACTTTTCTTTTCCATTGAGATCACAATATCCTTCTTTCTAGCTGAATGACAATTGTGCTGTCACTAAAATTACATCATGCTATCTGCCCTCAGAGGACATGGTTTATGATTCAAGAGACAGCTGTCAAAATAAAATATACTCTACTATGGGCTTTGGAAATCTCTTAGGTACATACACTTGAGTTTGTTCTTTTTTTAGAAGGGTAGCTATGGATTATAGCAAAAGTGGAATGTGAATTGGAATCCTACATGTAAATGGCAAGTTGTAGAATAAATCCAAGATATAAATGTCACTGATTAATGTGACTAGTGTTCTTCTTCAAGTAGTTGTCCCTATGGGTACCCCCATTTTAGGTATGCGTGTGCCCATATGCTTTCCATGGGAGACTTTCCATAGCAGTGTCTGTGGGTCCAGGCTTGTGTCCTATATATTCTCATGCACCAAACCAAGGGCATATAGGGGAGGATGGACCTACTGCCGCCGCTCAAGCTCCTTCTCAACCTGCTACTACTTTGGAGATGATTTTCCCTCGTACTTCAGCCTTATTCAGCCTGAGCGTCCCAGCAACTTCCATGGCTCCAGTACCTGCAAGCAGAGACCAGGAGGCTGCTTCAGAGACTTTGAAACCCTGTAGGAAGAAAAGAACTAGATTCCCCCAATAGAGTTCCTAAGAGGCAGGAAATGTCACCCTAAAAGTCAGGGAGAAAGGAGACCTTGTATCCCTGTATGGGTGCTGCTGAGGCTCCTACTTCCTCCATTACTAAGATCCCATACCCACGAAGAAGACTTTCAGCACTTAATGCACTGAAAAGTCTCTCAGAAAACAGCCCCATTCAGCACCAACTCTGATACTCTTCTCACAGTCCTCCAAACACAGGAACTCCTAGAAGAAACCATCTTCGACCCTGAACCCGGCACTCACTTCTGCTGGTACCAGTGTACCCCACAGTGCCTGAGATGGAGGCCCTGCTGCCAGAACTGATGCAGCTGCTAGTCCCAACTTGACTGCTGATACCAGAGCCGGGGAGTTCAAATGATTCCCCCATACTCCCACGCTTGGGCCAAAACGTTGAAAGGTCTCAATTCTGCCTTCTTCCTGTTCTACTCCTCACATGGTACTGCTCTGCTACACACCCCAATAAAGGAGAACTAACAACTTAAAATGCCTTGTTCAAAAATTTTAAGTAACATTTAACTTTCAAACAGCAAATGAACTTTTCTTGTCTGCATAGTAAACACTGGCATTTTTATCTGTTTGAATAATCAAAGTGGTGCTTTCCGTGCTGTCAAGGCTGTATCCCCACTTTGAACTTTAGGGTACAAATATGGGGGCCTGCATGAAAACTTCTAAGCTTAACTACCAGCTTAGGTCTGGTCTGCTGCCTTCACCAATTCCCTGGTGAATACAGATCCAACCCCCTTGGATCTAAAACAAGGAGAAATTAACCATCCCCCCTTCTTTCTCCCACCAACTCCTGGTGAATACAGATCCCAACCCCCTTGGATCTAAAAACAAGGAAAAATCAATCAGGTTCTTAAAAAGAAAGCTTTTAATTAAAGAAAAAGGTAAAAATCATCTCTATAAAATCAGTATGGAAAATAACTTTACAGGGTAATCAAACTTAAAGAGCTCAGAGGACTCCCCTCTAGTCTTAGGTTCAAAGTACAGCAAACAAAGATAAACACTCTAGTAAAAGGTACATTTACAAGTTGAGAAAAAGTAAAACTAAGACGCCTTGCCTGGCTATTTACTTACAAGTTTGAAATAGGAGAGACTTGTTTAGAAAGATGTGGAGAACCTGGATTGATGTCTGGTCCCTCTCAGTCCCAAGAGCGAACGAACTCCCAAACAAAGAGCACAAACAAAAGCCTTTCTCCCCCTCCCCCCCCCTCCCCCCCAAGATTTGAAAGTATCTTGTCCCCTTATTGGTCCTTTGGGTCAGATGCCAGCCAGGTTACCTGAGCTTCTTAACCCTTTACAGGGAAAAGGATTTTGGAGTCTCTGGCCAGGAGGGATTTTATAGTACTGTACACAGGACAGCTGTTACCCTTCCCTTTATAGTTATGACACGTGCCTTCTTGGTTGCAAAGATTTGAACTGCTTCCTGCTGAAGGTCCACAGTCTGGGCCAGCTTATGCTCTATTGAGATGGTTGCAAGGCCGACCAGCCTCTCCTGTGTCAGTGTGGAGCGTAGATGTATTTTTATTAACTTCAGCTTGGAGAAGCTGCATTCTCCACAGGCAACTGTTACCGGAAGTGTTAGAAGTATGCGCAGAGCAACAAAAGCATTTGGAAAGCGGGTGGTCATCTTATTTGTATATTCCAGAACAGCCTTTGAAGTTGATCCTGCTGAAATGTATCTTGAAAGGGCTTTCGGTTCATCACCTAAATCACTTGCATCAATATCGCGCATGTCATCATGTGTCAACACTGTCTCTAGTGCCCTGCATTGCTGGTGTAGGTCTTCTTCAGGTATAGTGAGGAGTTTTGGAATATCATACAACATCCCATATATATTGCTGTGTTCCTTGAGCTGCATGAAACGTACTTCAACTGACTGTATTGCACAATCTAGCACCTGGTTAAAGAATTCAACTTTGAATTGTTGCTTGGGGTCTCTTATGGGATTATCCTGTGCCTTGTAATCAAAATGTCGTCTTCTTCAGTGACTCTTGTATTCTTGAATGGGTGGGAAAATAGCTTCAGTGTGAAGTTTCTCTGCCAACTTCTGTGCACTCTTCAGAACGTTTTGAAATCCCTCATCTGACCAGTAAGACTTTAGGTATAACTTTGCTTTGTCTAGTTGTTCCATTGCTCCAGATATATCAAGGTCAACACCTTGGAGTCTCTTGCTTACAACATTTATTTCAAACTGTATGTCATGCCACAACACTAAGCCACACAGAAATTTGAAGTTGTATATGTTTCTGGTGATTCCATTTCCCTCTGCCACTGTTCTCCCACGAACAGTTCTTGTCATAGCATTATCCTCCATAATGGCAACTATGGCATCATCTATCTTCCCAATTGGTGTTTGATAGGCTTTATCGCCTCCACGCGACTTTCCCATCATGTGGTACTCAGTGGTTTCAGTGTCAGAGGGGATGTTCCCAGATGTTGCTTCAAAATTTGCCATTGATTAGTTGATGCAGAGAAAAATACATAGATGCTTTGAATTACATAAAAAAATTCAGCAGCCTCACTAGAAGCTGATGCTGCATCACTGACCACCAAGTTCAATGAATGAGGACTGCATGGGACAAAAAAAGCTCGAGGGTTTAACTCTCATATCTGTGTCTGCACTCCTCTGTTCTTTCCTCTCATGTTGGCACCATTATCGAGCCCTGACTTCTCATGTCAGCTATTGCAATTCCTGTATCTTCCAGCTTTTTAAGAAGCACATTTGTCATACCAGCTCCTGTAGTATCATCAATGTCAATAAATTCTAGAAAATGCTCTCTGACAGTCACCACTGCAGGGACATTTTCACTAGGTTCTGTTGTTGTTACAAACGCACCATTAAAGTCATTTGTTCCATATGGCTGATGTCAGGTGTGCAGTCCAGAATAACAAAGTAATATCTTGCTGACGTCAGATCTGCCACAATCTTCTGTTTGACTTTTGTTGCCAGTAATTGTATGATCTCATTTTGAATTGTTTTTCCAAGGTAGTGGTGTGTGTACATTTCTTGGGTGGTGACTCTTCTTAGATGCTCCTGGAGTACAGCATCAATTTTAAGGAAGTTTCCACTGTTTGGCGCATACAGCTGCTCTGAAGTACCACGCAGTGCTAGGTTTTGGGTAGCAAGCATTCTCACAATGGCAACGAGCCTTTTCAGAACATTTTGCCAGTAAAGAGACTCTAATGCAATCTTCTCTTGATGCTGCTCATCTATGGTGGCCTTTAACCTTAGTCTCATCTCAAGCTCTTTCCATCTCTGGAATGCTCTCTGGTGATTTGCTGCCTTCTCATAGCATGCCAGATTTCTAGCCAGATTTTTCCAGTCCTTTGTTCCTGTAGAACCCAATGTGGCTGGAACATTAGACTGGAAGAGTTTGCAACAAAAACAGTATGCAGTATTCTGGGTTTTTGAGTACATAAGCCGTGGCCTCTCTACTTTGTCACCATTGGGGATTTCACACCAGTAATGAGTTGGATGGAAACTTCTATTTTCATTGTCTTTGGGGAACGTGAAGTTTTTCACTTGCTGTGACCCATCCAGTACAAGGAAGTCCCTCAGGCTACAGCTCAAGTGGGTCCACAGTCCTGGATCATCTAGACTTAAGGCACTAAACTCAGCAGCAGCTGTTTCTTTCACCTCCTCCACACTCTTCTCTGATCTACACTTTTCTTCAGGAATGTGCATGGTTACATCCATTTGAGATGGAGATATGGATATACAGTAGCTGCCAGGTCACCTACACTCTGACTAACTGGAAGATCAGGCATCTCCTCACCCCTCACATCCTCACTGGGGCCGGAAGGCTCACTGTGAACATTTGTGTCTGTATCTCAGGAGAGCTCCTTCCTGCTTAGATAGAAAAGCTTCATTTGCTTGCTTGCTTTTTCTGAATGCTGCCCCAGAGGGGCGTTTTCTTCTTTCACTCATGACTACTGTTCTGTGCCAGCTATAGTGGCTCTCAACACTCAATTGAAGGGGACAAATAAGCAGGCTGGTAGCAGGCCCTGAATAAGGGAAGATATCAGCGTCTTAAGGGCCTAACTGGCTCCTACTACTTCAGTTGACTGCCTGTTCTCCTCAAGTGGGTTCAGGGAAGCAGCAGGAAATGGGAAACTCCCTGAGAAGCTGCTGTTAATCAGCCCAGGCTCCTGGGGGTGCTAGAGAGGTACATAAGAGGCTCCTCCTCCTCTCTGTCCATGCAGCTCCTGCTGCTTTCTCTTATTCCCTCTCACCTTTTCTCCTTCTGCCTGTTATGTCTCTTGTGCCCTCCTTCCTCCAGTACAGCACTCCACCATCTCTGTGCATCTAGAGCTGAGAGAATACATATGGGCCAGCAGAGACACAATTTTCTACACTCTGCGTCCTAGTGGCGCCCCCCCACAGTCTGCCAGTTCACCTCATGGTAAGGCCAGCCCTGGCTGATACTGAGGCTGCCACGAGTACCAACACCTCTTCCCCCACAACACTAGAAACAGAGGATAACCCCTCCTCAGACTCAAAGATCTCCGTCTAACTTTCCACTATCTTTCTGTTTGAACTTCCCTCTGAGAAGTATCCCGAGGAAGAGACCCCAGGAACCAGTTGACAACTGACCCAACAACCTCCATGGCAGGAGCACCCTTGGGTGCCTCCCTGTTCCCTTATGGCTCACCACTTTGGGTCTTCTGGAAACCTAGGGTCCCATACAAAGACCTGTTCTAGAGGGCACCCTCATGACCTCTGGTGCCCCAGGAGGACTCTCCTTCCTCAAAAGAACTCTCTAGAAGAACAAGAGCTGAGAATGGAGGAAGAGGTGGGGCCATCTAATATGTCCTCTTCCTTACCAGATGAGGCAGTTATGACCCTCTCCCCTATCCTATGTGGATGACTTCAAAGTCTTCCAGGAACTCATGAAGAAGATAGCCAAATCCTTACAGATGACCCTGGAAGATGTGCAGGAACCACAGCATGCCCTGGTAGATATCCTATAAACTTATTTTCAAAGCAATATAGCCTTGCCTATAAATGACGCTTTGCTGTCACAAGCCTGGGCAATATGGCAAATGCCAGCCACTGTCCCACCAACTTGCAAGAAGGGAGAAAAGAAATAGTGTACCTACCAAGGGCTCAGAATACCTCTTCTCCTATTCCACCCCAAATTCCCTGGTGGTTGATGTTGTAAATGAGAGAGACAGGACAACATTGCTCCAGACCAAGTCCTCATGACAGGAAGCTCCAGCACCTGGACATTCTCAGCTGCAAAGGCTGTTCTTCAGCCACTTTACAATTCAGGATAGTTGGCCACCAGGCCCTAGAGGCAAAGTACAACTACACAAATTACAGCAAGTTCTCTCATTTTATTGCTTATTTACCACAAGACCAGAAGGACCAGTTTCAGGCTCTCATCACCAAAGGTCAGATGATTGCCAAAGCCTCTTTGCAAGCCACTTTGAATGAGGCCAAAACCAACTTTCTTTCTGTGGCAACCACTATAGTTATTCACTATGCTTCATGGCTGTTCTCATCTGGACTCTGCAGGGAAATCCAGAATACAGTTGAGGATCTTGCCTTTGAAGATTTAAGCTCTTCAGTGATGCCACAGATTAATTCCTTCACACAGTAAAGGATTCTAGAGTGACCATTTGATCCCTGGGCACCTACGTCCCTGCAACCAAAAGAAAAAGTAGAGGCCACAGATAGTCCAATGTTCTCAACCAATCCAGTACCAAACCTTCCAAAGATCTGTAGAGCCACCCAACAAGAGGCCCAGATTCCACAAGAAGGTCCCATCATCTGCTATCACCTTGCAGACAGCAGCTTCTTCTGACCTTTCTTTTGAACCTTCTGTTGAGGGTCACAAGTCATTCCACAGTCAGGATCTGATGCGATACCATCACCCCTACCTTCTACCCACCCTACGGAGATCATCTCTCCTATTTCTAGCTTCATTGGGAGTATATTACATCAGGCTATGCCATTCATGTAATTTCCAACCCCACCCCAACCCCCATTTGCCTTCCCCTTCCCTTTTCAGGGGCCGTCTCACAAAGATTTCCTAAGACAGGAGATACAAACCCTCTTGCTCCTGGGGGTGATCCAGCCAGCTCCCGCTTCTTTCATCGGAAAAGGGTTCTACTCCAGCTGTTTCCTGGTATGCAAGCAAAAAGGAGGATGGAGACCAAGACTGAACACATTCATCCAAACATGGAGGTTCAGTATGGTAACCCTAGCCGCAATAATACCATTATTAGATCCAGGAGACTGGTTTGTGAGCCTTGACCTTCAGGATGCATATTTTCAGGTAGCAACACATCCAGCTCACAGACACCGCCTCCAGTTCATCAACAGCAATGACCGCTGTCAGTACTGAGTGCTTCCCTTTGGCCTCTCAACTGACGTGAGAGTCTTCACAAAGGTCATCTCAGTTGTCATGGCCCATCTGTGGCAAATGGAAAAAGTCATCTTTCTCTATCTACATGACTGGCTCCTCAAGGGTTGTTCCCTCCATGAGGTACAGTCGGCACCAACAAGGCCCTAGTATGTTTCCACTCTGTGGGACTATGGCTCAATGCAGTCTTTGACACATGTCCTACACATCAATTTCATAGGGGTGATCTTGGACTCCACAACTGCCAGGGCATACTTCCTCAGGGACAGGTTTGTCATGATGTCCAACCTCATCTCTGCAGGACAGCAGAATCCTCAAACCATTAGAAGGACCCACCTTCAGATTTTGGGCCATGTGGCAGCCTGTACTCTTGTAACATCTTATGCCAATCTGCACTCTCTGTGCCCCTTTGGGGCATTCAAACCTGGCTCAGAACTATCTATACTACCAACGACCACAACCTGTCCAAACAGGTGCCTATCCCTCAGAGTTCTCAACTCTCTCAATTGGTGGAGGGTGTCACAGGGTACAGCCCTCATCGCCAGACTGGCACCTCCTCCTTGTTGTGCTGGGGATTAGTTCAAGGCCAACACCCACATCTGCGGTCTGCACACTGGCACTCTGTCTCTGCTCCCACCTACAGCTTCACTCTCAGCCAGAACCGCAGTGTCCTCGTCTTGACTGAGCCCTCCGGGTGTGTCACTGTCTGTGGTCCCCCCCTTCCTGGGAAGAGTATTTCTGTCCAACAGTCCAGCCACTTCCCCAATGGCGAGTGGGGCCAACCACTACTCTGGGCCCCAACCCAGGGATCCTCTAAATAGCAGTCTCCTACTGCTTCTCTGTAACTCTGTCAATACTACTCTATTTCCCTCGGCCACTTCCCCATAGCTCCAGTACCTTCTTCGCCCTCAGCTCAGGGCACTTAGCTGCTCAGTCCCAAGAACCAACCACTGCTCTGTCCAAGGTGCTTACAGTTCTCTCAGTCCTCCAGGGATGCTTCCTTACTCCCTGGGCTCCCAACAGTAACTGAACTATTCTGCCCTGCAGCTCCCTTTTATATGGACCTGCTGGGCCCTGATTGGCTGTTCCTCGCAGTCTGGCTGCTTCCCAGGCAGCCTCCCCAGGACTCTGTTAGTCCCTTCTCTGCCAGTGTGGGGTGGACGCCCCATCACAGAGAGATCCCCACAAGGTTTGCATGGGAGTTCCATTCTTTCATATACCCCCACAAAGATAAGCACCACAAATGTCTCCCTACTAGACTGGAGAGCTGGACCTCATAGCACAAGACAAGTGGACCCCTGAGGAGTCTGCTCCTCACATCAATCTACTTGAGCTCAGAGCAGTTCAATTCATCTGCAACCACCTTCTACCCAAGACTCAGGGTCACTTGGTCGGCGTCAAGAGATAAAAAAGAGCAACCGTGTACTAAATAAACCCCCAAGAGGAGTAAGCTCCTTGTGCACAGAGGCAATAAAACTTTGGAACTGGTGCATAACCCACCAAATTGACATCTCAATGGCATATGTACCTGGTCAGCAAAACACCATAGCAGACATTTCTCCAGCACCTTGAATGGGAGCTGAGTGATCTTATCCTACAGAAGATTTTTCTCACCTGGGACATCCCAAAGATAGATTTCTTTGCGATGCCATCCAACATGAAATATCAATGATTTTGCTTGAGGGGAGGACACAACCACAAATTATTAGGGGACATCTTCCTTACTACTTGGCCTTGAACTCTGCCATATGCTTCTCCTCTAACACCATTGCTCCTCAAGGTCCTAAACAAAGTAAAACAAGAGAAAGTGGTAATCATCCTGACCAAGGCAGGTAAAGTTCCTGGATCTGATATACCTGTCGGTGACCACCTTTTCACTTTCCTCTGACAGCTGACCTACTGACCCAAGAATTGGGCAAAATACACACTCCACAATACCCATTTCTCCATTCTACATCTCAAGGCCCGGCTCCTTGATGACTCTTGGGTATAGAAATCAGTTGCTCTTTTGAAGTACAGAATGTGCTGCTTAATAGTAGGAAACTCTCCACAACAAAGAATTACCTGCAAAAGGGCAAGCAGTTCCAGTCCTAATGCACCCACCAGGCATTATTTGCTGCCGAGTCTCACCTCACTGACATACTCAAGTACTTGCTGAATTAAAAATCCTGGGTTTGTCACTGAACTCCATCAAAGTCCACCTGACTGCTATTACAGCATTTGATCTACCAGTTTAGGGGCTTTCAGTATTCGCACACCCTACAGCTTCAAGACTCAGTAAGGGCTTGATCACCATTTTCCTCACATTAGAGAGCCTACTTCACATTGGGACCTTAGTCTAGTTCTCAAAGCATTGAAGAAGCCACCCCTCAAGTCAAAGGAGAGGCTCTTCTCCATTTATCCTTCAAAACCCACCTTCCTCATAGCTATCACTTTGGCTAGAAGGGCAGGGAAGTTGGAAGCATTTGAGACAGACCCATCCTACAGAATATTTTACTGGGACAAGGTGACTCTACATCCCCATCCTTGCTTCCTTACCAAGATTTTATTGGACTTCCACGTTTACCAAGATATTTAGGTGCAGTCTTCTACCCCAAATCTCACACTTCAAGAGAAGAAGCCACTCTTCACACTCTGAACATGAAAAGAGATCTTCAGAGCCTCTCCTAGACTCAGTTTCCTTTGCAGACAGGATGAAGGAAGCCCCTATTTCCACCCAAAGACTATTGAAATAGGTCTCAGGGTGTATTTTGGGATGTGACAAAGCTTCTGGAGTGCACCAGCTAAAGTAACTGCCTATTCCACTCGGGCAAAATCCACCTCTGTTGCCCCGCTTAAGAATATACCCATTGCAGGCATTTGTGAAGCTGCCACTTGTTTGTCTGTGTATGCTTTTCCCCACCACTATACTTTTATGCATGCTTCCAGAGCAAATGTCGCCTCTGGTGTGGCTGTTCTCTGAACTGTATCCACCTCCATTGGGATGCTGCTCGGGAGTCATCTAAAGTAGAACACA
Source organism: Chrysemys picta bellii (assembly GCF_011386835.1). NCBI lineage: Eukaryota > Metazoa > Chordata > Testudines > Emydidae > Chrysemys > Chrysemys picta. The sequence goes on along the minus strand of NC_088792.1, from coordinate 175,931,473 downwards.
CAGGGAACAACTCAAAGAAGGAGGAAAGGCTACTTGCCCATATAGTAACTGCAGTTCTTTGAGATGTTTTGTCCCTATGGGTTCTCCACTACCCACCCTCTTTTCCTCTACTTTGGAGTCCTTGCCTTGGCTGGATTTTGTAGTTGAAAAGGAACCGAAACGGCCCCTCCCCTATGTGCCTTCGGATCAGAGGACGAAGATATATTGGGCAAAGGCGCGGACCCTGCTACCAAAAATTTCAGATTGAAAGCCTGGAGGCACGCACACACCCGAAGTAGAGCACCCATAGGGACAAAACATCTCAAAGAACTCCAGTTAGTGAACAGATAACTAACCTCTCCTTCTCCATACATCACTGGGGCCAAGTTCACAGCTGATGTAAATGACACTACACTGATTTCCATGGAATTGCATTAGCTTACATTACAGCTGAAAATGTTATTCTGTCTATGTACAAAACCAGCTATGATATAGTGGAAGTTCCCTTGGTTACAGGTTTTGTCTATTCTTTAAAATCAGATACACTGTATTTATCAGTCAGTACATTGACTCTGTGTGCCTGCTAGCGTACAATTGATTAAATCAGAGAAATCTAGGCACAGTCTTTTGAAACAGATGGGAATCGACAGAAACCTAATGTACTTTATGAGAAAATACTTAGTTCTTCCTCTAGGAGAGAGAAATATAACAATATGAAATAGCATGACATTAGAAAATAGAGGTGATATTGGTGGGGAAAATGTATAGTTTTTGGTAAGTCAATGATGTGTCCAGGTTTCCATTTGAAAGAATAGACCATCCAGGCTGATTTTGAAATGGGATCCAGAGCAAATTTAAAAATGTTATTGTTCTCTTTTTAAAACCTGAACATCACAAAAAGTAACATACTTGTGCATCACTCACTTTAGACACCATTTGCTTAGGTTTAAAAGATTTAATGAAAAGTATCCATCACTGATAGAAAAAGCTGCAAAACAAACCTGACCAATATGGGTCTTAAACTAACTAACATGAGATTTTCATATTTTCCAGTCTCCACTAGCTGGGCTAGATTAAAAGTCTGATATTCCATTATTGAAGAGCTCAGAGACCTCCCTCTATTTTGCTTATCCACTTTCAGATGTCACCATTATCTGTTGATACCATGTGATTTCAGAAAGAGTTGAAACTTCTGTTGGGAAATACACCTCAGGAACAGATGAAATCTTAAGAAAACGTTATTCTGTTTTTTAGTGAATATCTTTGATAATTAAAGACAAAAAAGAGGGATGAGATTATAGAAAATATATGAAAGTAGAATTGTTTCTAAAGGGTAACTTGCCAGTTAATTAGAATGAAAGAAGAGAAGTAGACTGGCTTCTTTCAAGCAATATAAAATAGATGGAATAGTATAGACTAATGGTTCTCAAATTGTGGAGTACTCGCAGGTGGTCTGCCAAGAGTTGACTGATCACATGGTGCTGACTGTTCTGGTTTCCAAATGCTAAATCATATTAAAAGAAGATTGAATACTTTCCCAAAGTTACTTTTTCAGGTAGTTGCCAGAGGGATGTTATGTGATCACAAACCAGAGGGGAAGTTGTCTGTGACGTGAATGAGAGGGGAAGCACCCAAAAGGTAGACAATTGCTCTGATAAGATGTGGTCCACACTCTATTTGAGAACCCTTGGTACACAGGATAGACCTATAATTTAGCTTAGTTGACAATATTGTTATTTGGAGGCATATGGGCATTAAATGGCTTTTTGCTGTTCAGTGGTATATGAATGGATTGAGGCATGGTTTATTTCAAATGTGATAGTCTGGTTTCTGCAAAAAATTAGTGGCACAATATTTGTGAATCAGGTGATTAGCCAATCTATATAAAATTCCAGAATTGTCAGTTTGTGTCTCATTCTGAAGTCTAGAATGTCTGTAGAGTTGATCTGAAGTGATGAAAACATCTAAAAGCATGGCTGAGAGCTCTTTGTTCAGATTCACCAGGGTAAATCATCACTGGGATTTGCAGTCTGTTACTGTACAATTTTCAATTTCTCAGCCATTTTGACATTACCAATTATGCCAGGCCAAGAGTCAGTTGTGATGTCAGAGATAAGTCAGGTACTCCCTCCCCCCCTTCCCTACAGGTAATTTGCATGCAACAATTTCATTGGCTGGATGAAGGTGACTGCTCTGAACCATCCACAAAACAATACAACCAGCACACACAATAACTCCAAATCCCTCATTTGCCACCCCCACAAATCAACACAAATCTCCCAGCACAACCCACACACAAAATCCCTAAGCCCAATGCCCCCACACAAATCAATACAACCACCTCTCATTCATCACCTCCACTCAATTTTACCACCACAGCTCCCTAACACAGTTCAACACATCTCCAAGCACAACCTCCAGCCACAAGTGATCACAACCATCCACATTACAACACAACCAATACACACAATAACCCCAGCACACATACCCAGACACAAAACACAATGACCTGCACAACCAATACACACATCTCCCAGCACAATATAACCAGTACATGCAATAACCCCAAACATAGATATCCCCTCACAACAGTCCATACCCCTCTTTCACCACCTGCACAAATCAGCACAATATCTCCCGGCACAACACACTCATCCACCCTCACTCAGACTTACCATAAACTTGAGGATCAAAGCCACAGGTCGCCACTAGTGAAATATAAGCACAGTTAAGCAATTTATCATCTTGTATAACGAGACCATTAGTAGATAGTCTTTCATATAAACGTAGCATTCACAAACAGATTATCTGCACACAGATTTCACATTGATTATAACTACCAGGGAGCTATTGGCTCTCGGTAGATATCTCACATGCCACCGTTTGGTGAACTATTATGCAGATAATATCCAGGGGATACCTGTAAATCTCTATTCACTCCCTGTGCCCTCTGCCATGAAGGGGCCCCCGGATCCCAGCACTGTAGCAGAGTAATTGGTCCTTGGCCACATATCCATGTCACAGCACTCTGTTTCAAGACTCTGGCCTGCAGCTGAGTCAGAGGAAGGCAACACAGAGGCAGCACCTGAAGAGGGAGCCTGTTCAGACAAAGATGAGACTCAGAGTGAAGGAAAGGACATGGGAGTGGATTCTCTGCACCAGTCAGGTGAAAGATACTTCTAGAAGCAGGACAAGAAGCTGTAGCCGAGAAAGGTTTTAGGAAAGAGATGGTTTGGGGGAAGGATGGTATAACCTGAAGAAGAGGGAGGTCTGGAAGATAGTATTTGAATTGACATTGTTAGGTTTTTGTTAATAAATGTGATCCCAAGAATGGGACTGTCAGAGAGAGACCTGGCCCTTTAAGAGGTTAGGGCTCAACTACACCCTGTGCCAGGCTCAGCCCCCTTTCCCAAGTGAAGGGAATAAGTTCCTGGGTCACATGGTAGAAGATTGTAACACAGAGCCAGACCTGCTGGGATATAAAGGAAAACCTGAGGCCAGGCTAGCGAGGAGAAAGGAGTAAAAAGGTCTTCCTGGATTTCCTAATAGATAGCATAAGGACCACAATCCTGCAGGGAGCAGGCTAGAAGCCAGTCTGCTGGAGGAAAGCCTCAGCAGAAGAGAGCAGAAAGACTCTCCATAACTCTCAGCTGTAGGGTTTTGGGGATGAGAATTGCAGGAAGTGGACAGGCTCCTGGTCCTGCTTTGAGCAGGGGGTTGGACTAGATGACCTCCTGAGGTCCCTTCCAACCCTGATATTCTATGATTCTATGATTCTAAGAGACCCTGGGTCCGGGGAAAAGACCATGCTTATATGTGGAATTTAGGGCTTGTCTACACTTCCAGCACTGCAGTAGCGCTTAGTGAAGACACTACCTATGCCGACGGAAGAGCTTCTCCAATTAAGCCTCCCTGAGAGGCGGTAGCTACCTTGACAGGAGAAACCCTCTCCTTAAAAATGTGCATTTATGTGTCATTTTCATCCAAATGCACTTTACATGCTAAACAGATTATGTAAGGCACTTATTTTTGCCCATTTCAGGATTTCTTGTATTAAACATAGCAGCAATTTAATAGTGCACAGGCACAATGCTGAAGCTAAGAGCCTTGTCTCAACATAGAAGCTGCACCAGCTGAACTAAAATTGGTTTTAAAAACTGGTTTACTTAAACCACAGCAAATTTCTTTGTGGACATAGATCAGTTTACAGCTGGTTTATATTGATTTAGATTAAAATTGGTAAATCTCTGATGTGCCCATACAAGGGGTGGTACCAGTTTATCTAAATCAGTTCAAAAACTGATTTAAGTTAAAACTGTTGCAGTGTAGACAAAGCTAAAGAAGATGGAGGAATGAAGGAACTTGGTAATAGGGACAGTGGAAGAATGAGTGGAGAGAGAAGTCATGGACACTGATGGAGAAGAGAGGGAGGCAGGTTGGTGATAAAGTTGATGAGGTGGTGGGCAGAGAGAGCACTGAAAGGGTAGCCTCTAGTGAAGACAAGGTCAAGCAAGTGATCATTTTGGTGAGGTAGAGTGCTGATTCAGCTTTTAAAAATATCAAAAGGAGGTAGACGGCTAATAGGTCAAATGGGACATGGAGGTGGCAGTTGAAGTCACTGAAGATAAAGTTGTGGGATAAAGAGAGAGCTAGGTGTCAAAGAGGAAGAGGTTGAGGAGTCAGGGAGACAGTAGATGAGATTAGGAGTGAAGAGTATGTTAAATGGAGTTGTTGGAAAGAGGTGGAGTTAAAGCTATAAGAACAGTGAAATGCAAGAAAGAAGCAACATGAAGGTAAGGCACAAGACTGGGAGTTAGGCAACATGGATTTTGTTTTTGGCTTTGTCACTGACATGCTGTTTGAACTCTGTGTAGACAAGCTCTGAGGCAAGTCACTTAGCCTCTTTGTGCCTCTGTTTTTCCATCAGCGAACTGGGGATATTTACCTGTTTCACAGGGATGTTGTAAAGCTATATTTGTCAATATTTGTAAAGTGCTTTTAGATCCGCTGATGCAAGGATAAAATAATATACTGCTGCCAGATTATGGCAGAATTTAAATTTTATAACTGAGTGGGGAAATGTGTTTTGTTAGTCAAAAGATCTATTTTAAAACACAATTACTATTTTGTCAGCAAAAATTATTTTTAAGAATATTTTTCAGTCAGCCTCTCTATGTTAGATAAACAAATGTGCTTTATGTTCTTCTGCTGAACAATCTACCAGAAAAAAGCACAATTTAACTAACAAGCCTGTATTTTATGAGGGCTGCCTTTTTTCATTGTTAATGTTACTAGCCAATACAAAAAGAGGTAATGGAAACCAAAAATGCAATGTTATGTTCAATTACATATCCAGTAGGTAAAACAGTGATTTTGATATTGTTAGGTGCTGGACAAAACAGTATAATGTCATTTTGGCTGATCTGGTACAAATATAATCTATTGATGATTGAAATTCAGTCTGTTCAAATATAAAAGTATCTGAAGGCCTAGAGGAGCACCATAAAAGCCTATATATTCCTCTCCCATGTAACCTGGCAGGAGCGGAAAACTTACTTGCAAAAATCTGTGGCTTTTATCAGTTCAATGAGTCCCCTACTTTCTCTTGATTGTTATGGAGGATAGCAACACTGTGAAGTGGAACCTTCAAAACCTGTGTTGGCCAAGGTCTGCAGAAATACATGTGGACTACATGAATCTCAGACGTAATGAGACCTCCTCTGCCATCTAAACAGGTGGTTTACAAGTAATGGCAGCATGGCTCTCAACGTTGACCTGCAGTCCCTATCTTTATGTATGTACGGTTTCAGAGTAGCAGCCGTGTTAGTCTGTATCCGCAAAAAGAAGAACAGGAGTACTTGTGGCACCTTAGAGACTAACAAATTTATTAGAGCATAAGCTTTCGACTACAGCCCACTTCTTCGGATGCATATGCATATGCATTATATCTGCCTGCATCTGTAACTTTCACTCTATGCATCTGAAGATGTGAGGTTTTTACCCACGAAAGCTTATGCCCAAATAAATCTGTTAGTCTTTAAGCTGCCACCAGACTCTGTGTTGTTTTTGTAGATACAGCCTAACACGGCTACCCCATGATACTTAGTATTTACACAGCTATTTTTAGCATATTAAATATGAACAATATAAACAATATGAATATGTTGAGGTGGGTTTGGAGACTTGCCACTGTGGGCTGTGTTCTCATACGCAGCACCAATTAATATTACTAGGGTCCTCCTATCGCCTCCCTATGTGGTATCACATAAGCAGAAAAGAGCACATGGGCCAAAATCCTGTGGGCTAAATGGCAGTAATTGTAGCTGGTCCCACTGTCACGGGACACGATTATGAAAAGGAACCTGAGCACTTCAGACCTTTTTTTCCGGGGCAAAGATCTAAAGCTGGTTTTCTCCATGTAGCAGGCAACTGTTACTTGTCTTTATTCCCCTTGTTAACTGAGGCGGTGCTAAGGGTACATGTACCTTTTCTTCATGGAGTTCCATAAAGAAACTTTTTTTAAAGTTATGTGATTTAGCAAAATTTCTAGATTTACACTCCCAGTGCAGTGTGTGTGAGCGGGTATCTTTTCATCTTATTTACCCATGTAAAAGGACTGTTACATGCTTCCACAAGTGCTCAGCAGGAAAGCACAGCCGCTTCAACCCCAGTAGGTTTATGGCCTGACTAGTCCATCTCCCTGACAGAGCGTGGTGGGGACATGGATGGGCAGTAGCGGAGGGTGCAGTGAGACAGAAAAAGCTAGGGGCTGAGGGTGCTGAGGTAGAGCACAGGGACGGGTAGTGAGGGTGTCTGTGAAGTGCCTAGAGATGTAGGGGAGGCGGCTACAGGAGCTGGTGAAGAGTGAGCGGAGGGGGGGTATCGGGGGTGACTCTCTTGTGCCCTGAGCGGCCCCCCGTGCCCTTTGACCCCGGGGAGGCGGGGCCGGAAGGCGCCGGGCAAGGGGCGGAGGCTGGCGCCGGCACGGAAGGAGGCGGTCGGCGGACGTGGCCCGGCTTCTCTCTGTCTCTCGCGCTCTCTGGGTCTCTCCGCGCCGCCATGGTCGCTGCTCTGTGCCGCGGCGCCTCCCCCCGCCCCGGCCCGGCGCGGCTGCTGCTGCTGCTGCTCGGAGGCCTCCTGTGCGCGGCCCCGGTGCGGGGCGACGTGGACCTGCAGCCGGACCTGGACCTGGACCTGGACCCGCACGCGCGGCACCGTTACAACGCCGAGATGCTGCGCCACGGCGCCCAGAGCGCCCCGCACTTCGTCATGTTCTTCGCCCCCTGGTAACCGGGCCGGGCGCGCGGCGGCGCGTGTCCCCGTTGACGTGGCAGCGGCCGCTGGGGGCGGCTCCTCGGGGGTCACGCGGGCGGGCTCGGAGCAGGTGCCGGTCGGCGCTGAGCCCAGGATACACAGCTCGGTCCCCCGTCCCTCCACACACACACCGGGCCCCCCCTGCTCGCCGGGAGGGGCGGGGGCTGCCGCGGGCCGGGCCCGGTGTTGCCTGGCCAGGGCTGGAAGCCACAGCACAACCCGCCCCCACGGTGCCTACGTGGCCTTCCTCAGCACAGGCCCCAGCAGTACCTCCTAGTCCTAAATGTGTCCGTTCTCAACAGCAGCCGCCCCGCCAGGCCGGGGAGTGTTACAGTCCCCGTGGTACGGACGGGGGAGCCGAGTCGCGGGGAGGTCAGGTGAGGTGTCTGCACAAGGGGGAGTTCACCTGCAGAGCTGGCCCGGTGGGGCGCTCTGAATGCTCAGCCAGGGCGCCCATGTGGGAAGTGACTTATCCAAGGTCTCACTGGAAGCCTGTAGAAGAAAAAGGAATCGAATCTGGGTTTTTTTGAATTCCAGGTTAACACCAGCCCCTGGGCCATCCTTCCTCTCGACTTGTCTTAGCTTTTAGTAAAGTCTGTTACTAAGGTTAGCTAACACTTTAAAAAAATCACCTCTCATCCTCATGGAGACAGGCCCTAAGAGGGCAGTGTAATAACCCTTTTTTTGTGCATCCTGTTTCCTTGAATCACTTTTGAAAGGGGCCTGATGGAGCCTCACTCCTTTTACTCATTAATGTAAAAGTGTAGTAAAAACCATGCTGATAGAGTTGACAGCAGCTGACTGAGCTTCCAAATGAAGTTTTCCAAAACTGACTTCTAATTATTCTGTAGGTTTTCTGTTTCCTCCTTTCTCCACGAATATGAACAAAGTAAATGGCATGCGTTTTGTGTGTTGTTCTTAAGAAATACATCATGTTCCAGAGTACTTTTTTGGTATCATGAACTCCTAAATTCTAATCCCAAATTTACCACTGTGTGACATTGGACAAGTCAGGGATGAGCAACCACAGTTACCTTTGACTCTATTTGGAGTTGTGGGTACTCAGCATCTCTGAAAAAACAGGCCCTTATCTGTCTGTCTCATTTTACTCGTCTGAAAAATAGGGATAATACCTTCTGCAGAGTTATATTGGGGAGTATTAATGTTTGTGCAGCACTCTGAAAATACGAAGAGCTATATAAGTAATAAATGTTATCTGTTGCTTGTGAATGTCTTCAGTGGGACGTATTGTATTTCATTTTAGTCCTGTTGGGTATTCATATTTGGCTTACTAGTCATTTAATTGGGGGTGCAATGGATGTCTGAACTCTGCTATGGAGTCTTCGAAGGTAGAAGTCAAAATAATAATTATAGACAGTCTTCTCTCAGGACCTCCTTTTTAAAAATGCCTTTTTGTGTCTGGAGTTATTGATCTTTTCCAGACATCAAATGGCTTTCTTCTTGATTAACCACATGATTAATTCATGTGAGAGATGGTCTTGTGCCATCCTCTACATCCAAATCCTTATGTAGACATATTGGCAAACATGTATGGAGAAACCTGCCAATTACAGAAATATTAGATACACTGACATTTTCAGTGAGTGGGTTTATCTTAGAAGTTAAAGCTTGCAAACTTTGGACTTTATTTTGTTTTTAACATTTGCCAATTCATAGCTCTCTACAGGGTGTCAGTACTTTACTTCATCAGTGAGCCTTTTGACCTGGAGATAACCTGAAAATAGCATTCATCTTGGTGGTCTCCGTAGAGCAGTAGGTGTCTGTCTACTGGTCAGGTTGTGCCTCTTGATACTACTAAATTCTTGGTTCTCAAATTCACACTTAGGAACAAAGAGCAGAAGCGTTTCAGTTGCTCTCAATCTACCCTCTTCCAGTAATAGGATATAGGGGAAAGGGCAGTTTTTCAAGAAGCCAGACTTCTTAAGGGCTTATAGATCATAACTAGAACTTTGATTTACATTTGTAAATGTAAGTGGCAAGTCATTGCAGAGCACTGAGAGTAACAGTCGTGCTCACAGCATCCCCGCCCACAGGAGGTGAACAGCAGCAGTCTAGACCAATTGACACTTCTGAGTGATCTTCAGTGGTAGCACTAAGAGCTCAGTGATACAGTATGAAAATGACAGACATATGACCACATAAATACAAGACTGATCAGGATAAGCTTTCTTGAATTTGTGGTCTTTTCTGACTGGACATATATTGTTTCTTCATATTACCACCTGTGCTAAAAGCATTTCAGAATTCATGGGAATATCTGACCAAGGCATGATTAAAATCCATCAATGAGATACCACTACTCCATGTCATAATGGGGCTGCAGCAACCAAAAAACCTGAGGCTGCAGTAGTCAAAAAATCAGTTACATTTGGAGAAGAGCAGGAAAGAGGTGGATGTAAATTTGGGCCCACAATTTATCAACCAACTCCATAATGTTACTTTCTTGTACTGGATTGTCAGTGTGTATGAACAGCTACTGTTTGGTCAATTTTGGTTTACTGACTCAGAGTTGAGCATTGCTTTCTCCTTCCTTTATACAAATTGAAATTTTGAAGTAACTTCAAAGGGGAGCGCATAGCAAACTTCAGGCATGTAGGAATAAAGACATTAAAAGTAGGGGTTTTGTTTTGTTTTGTTTTGTTTTCCAAGCCCCAAACATTTAGAATTATGGGAATGCAAGGTTTAGGTACCTCACACAGTATCAGCTCTGTCCTTATATCTGTGTACACCTTCCATTCATTCATAAGATAGGCTTATCACTTGTATCCCTTGCACTTTTGACATTGAGCCATACACTACTAGTACTGTCACAGTACTGTCTTACACTTGAAGTACTAATAAATGCACTAGGCAGCCACTATGCAAGTGTCATCTTTACTAGCAGATTCTCTTCCTCCCTCAAAGAGCTAGGTATACCAATATCATGTTACTTACTCTTCTTCAGACCACCAAAACCATGTCCTAAATCCAACCAACCTTCTCAGTAATAGTCAAGAAACCACAATGTGTGTACACACTCAGCAGCCAACACCATTCAATATAAACTTCAAAGCCGCAGAAAAGTTATCCTGTCAAACTCCACAGTTTTACAAATTCTTGAACCTATCTGATTGATTCTTTACTAGATGAAGACCTAAGGGAGTACATCACTAAAAAACAACATAAGCCAGTGTCGAATCAATGGATTACAGCCGTGGTTCTCGAACGAGGGGTACACCGAGGTCTTCTAGGGGGTACATCAACTCATCTAGATATTTGCCTAATTTTACAACAGGCTACATAAAAAGCACTAGCGAAGTCAGTACAAACTAAAATTTCATACAATGACTTGCTTATACTGCTCTATATACTATACACTGAAATGCAAGTACAATATTTATATTCCAATTGATTTATTATATGGTAAAAATGAGAAAGTAAGCAATTTTTTAGTAATCGTGTACTGTGACACTTGTATTTTTATGTCTGATTTTGTAAGCATGTAGATTTTAAGTGAGGTGAAATTTGGGGCTACGCAAGACAAATCAGACTCCTGAAAGGAGTACGGGTAGTCTGGAAAGGTTGAGAGCCACTGTCTTACAGAATGGGGAAGCACAGTGAAGAATTAAAGTTGTTTGGGATACCTTTGCTACATTTCCTTACTCAAATTCTCCCTTAATTACCAAATCTCGTATGGCATTTGAAGTGTCAGACCTTTTTTGGATTATTTTATAGTTGAGTCCAGAATTAGCCTTCTAATTGAAGCCTTGTTACAGTGTTAACTATGGAGATGCAGCAGTCTCTCTGGGTAAAGATTGAGTAATTATTTAAAATAAATTTTGGATTACATTCTAGTTTGGGGTCTCGATGACTACAGAGCCCCTATAATTTCCTTTTTAGTCCGACAAAGAAGTTAATTTCTTGGGCTACATCTACACTACAGTCAGGATTGACACTCTGAGATTGATCCGCCGGTGGTCGATTTAGCGGGTCTAGTAAAGACCCAACAGATCGCTCTCCAGTCAACCCCTGTACTCTACCCCTGATGAGAAGAGTAAGGTAAATTGACGGGAGAGTTTCACGCCCTCCCCTCCCCAATCTCACCCGTACCCCGGCGGATTTGTGTCTCCAGAGGTAACATGCTTGTTAACAGCAAAAATGTTTTTAAATAAATAAATAATATATAGAGGTGAGAAATAACAGACCTCAACTCTATTGTCCCTCTGCAAATTTGTGTACACAAAGTTAATCTCTTACACCCCTTTAAATGTGAAAAGTTTCAAAAAGTTCAATGAATAGAAGATTGTTGGGGGCGGAATAGATCTGGACAAGGAGAAGAAGTCTGGAGATAAATGTGAGAAGCAAGGAACATATGCTTGTTTTGTTAAAATAATATATGTTTGCTGTTGAAGAAAAAAATCCAGAATACTTAACATTGTTGTTTCAGTTAAATAAAGCAATTTAAATGTCTGTCTGGTGATGTTCTCCTCCTAATACAGCATGGCAAGAAAATCCTCCAAATATTAATGATTAACCTGTTGAATTGGAGATAATTCACCTCCCAGTGACTTCATAAAATATCTGCTTCAGTTACCTTGAAATAATGAAATAACCAAACAATCATTCATTTTCTGATATAGGTGTAATACTAATCTGAAAAGTTTTCAAAATGAATCACTGTTTATAGTGTGTACCTTCTAAAAATGAAACCTACATCTATCTTTGAGTTGTGAAGAATATGTATTAAGGTTATAACAACCAGCAAGAATGTACTTTTATATTGAAAACCATGATTAAATCGAGTCTTCCTGACTAGTGATTTAAATCAAATCCACCCTGACTAGATTTATTGATGATGGAGTTTTCTTTAATTGTACAGTGTTGGTCTTTTATCTTGATGTTCAATAAGATTTCTGCCATCTGGCTGAAATGCACACAACCAAAAACAGTAGATTTAAATGTAACATTTTGGCAAAGGTAATTTGAGGTTTGCATAGAGGCTGGTTAGAGTTCTTTAACCTTGTTAAATTCTGGATTATCTACTATGCTTTGCAGTAAAAAGTGATTGTATCATTCCTCCAAAAGTCAGGTGTTCATTTGGTGTTCATGAAAATAAAGGTTTTCATAAGTACCAGTTAGAGCAAAACACAATGTAAATGGCTCCTGGTGCTCGCTTGTGCAACTGAACTGATTCACTAACTACCTCATACTTTCTAATCCTGCCTGAGGTCCTCTCATCAACTTCTAATCATCCCAGGTAGTTGGTGGCTTCGTGATTTTTTTTTTTTTTTTTTTTGGTACAAATATCAACTAGACTAGGATGAGACACTTCTCTCTTCTTTCCCGATTTTCACTTGAGACCCAACTTAGTCAAGAGGTGAAAACAGTATCCAGAGGTGAAAATCTTGACAACTACTTCACCATGCCATTTAGCTATCACAAGCAATGTTTCAGAATGTGTAATTGTACGAGAAGTTTTTAGTAGTATAGTGGAGAGCCTAGGTTTAAATCAGTTTGTTATAACAGAACCTCATGACGCAGGCAAGGTGCACTGTAAGCTGAATGGAAGGAAAAATATTTAAAATGTAAAACTGTCTCATATACACAAATATATATACGAAGTCTGATTACATGAGACTAATTTGCAAACCGTCTAAAAATATTGCTTTCTTGTAAATGGGATTGTTTTTTAAATGGGAGTTCTGTAGGGAGTAAGAGGCAACTTCCTGCAAACTTCCTTATTGTTGTGTTAATTGTTGCATAAAAAGTAGACTTTCCAGGACTTGTCAAGAGCAAACAAAGTTGAGAATATTTTAATTAATCTAATGATATTTTTTTAATGCCTGTAAAAATCAGGAACAGCAAGAATGGCCATTCAAAATAAGTTGACATTGGTTCCTTTAAATAGTTTACCGTATTTCTGGTGTTAGTGTTTTTGACAACACCAGTTTGTATTTGCCAATAGTATGAGATCTGATTTTCAGTTTTGGGGGAATTGGAATGGTGTTTTCAAGAACTGGTAAATCTCTTGATTGGCTGAACATTTCTAACACTTTAAATTTGAATTAGTATGTTATGGGATGCCAAGCAGTGGGAAAGATTACTTGAATAATTAACTATTCCTTTGAGAGAAGCAAAATAGCAATTATTTGTTCTGAAACCTGTTTTAAGTCACCTTACTTTGTGTGCATATGTTGAATATTTTGAGACTCATAGGATATCACTATGCAAAGGCACTTGTTCCTGTTTATAACATATTAAGATTAGCATCTCTTCAGGACTTTGAAACAGAACTGTTCTACTTCACTGAGTTAGGTATTCCATGGGTCCCATGAGTCAAACACAAGTGACCTTATAAAAAGAGTACAAACCATTATCTCCTTACCAGACACGTAAAAACACGGTGCTTCCAAATATGTAAAAACATAAAGAACACCAGGTATCCTCTCATGGTGTTCTTAGAAAGTTGAGAAGCTGAATGCTCTCTTTTCAGTATCCTCATTAATGTAATAGTCTTTTACAATGAACCTGGCAAGACTTTGTAATGCAAAAGTACTTCTCTAATCGTCAGGGCTGTTTTTAGATTTTTTGTGTGTGAATTTTGTGTCAAACCTGCTTACAAGGTTAGCCTTCTTCAATAAAAGGCAACTCTACAGTATTAACTGTTGCTTAACACAGTCTGTTTTTATATGGAAGAGGTTTCTGATTTTTCATTCCTCTAACATGTTTCAAATACATCAGATCCCACCCATGTGTATATATACTTTTCCCATAGATTCATTCATATCTAGTCTTTATATTTACATTTAAACCTAAATTTGTTAAATATAGAGCATGCATACAAATCAGAACAGTGACCTTATTACTGAAATTTATTTTATCTTTTGCTCATCCTGTTGTAGGTGTGGACACTGTCAACGTCTGCAACCAACTTGGAATGATCTGGGAGACAAATACAACAACATGGAAAATCCATCAGTCTATGTTGTAAAAGTGGATTGCACTATAGATATTCCACTCTGCTCTGAATTTGGAATCCGAGGATACCCCACGTAAGTACAAAAGGATATGTGCTTCTATTATTTTGTATGTTTTTCCACAGTCCTCTGCCAATTTGTTGAGACCAACTTCTAAGTTATGATTTTTGGTGGTTTCCTTTATAGCTCTTCAGTCTTTAGAAGATAAATTTAAGTTCTCATTATGTTGCCAAGACAAGATGAGCTATAATGTCTCTTTTTTTACAACTTGGAAGATGGCTATGTTTTAAACAAGGTTCAGAATAGGCTCTCCTCCCCCTCCTCCTCCCCCTCCCCCCGAGAACTTATCTTTGAGATGGTAACATAACATACAGCAGTACAGTACTAGTTCAGAACTATTTTAACTACTTTAAAATAATTTCAGTTATCTAACTGTATATAGCACAACCAATGTAGTGTGTATAAATGGTCTCAAACTTTTGTGTGAATTTGGTACTCATAAAACTGATAGATTAATAACACCATCTGAAGCCAGGTACATATTGATGCTGGCGCTGTGCAAGTTTCTCTACATGGTTTAGCTTTAACAGGGCTTGAAAAACTTAGCAGCTACTTATGAACTCGAGCACTAAACCTATTATCTTTTAAACATTTCCTATTATGATAGATGAGGGTGAGCAGGTTCCACCAGTAAGGGCCAGGGTAAGGTCTTGGTGAGAAGGCTCGCATCTTGCCTCTGAGCTGCAGGAAAAGAATGTGAGCTGGAATTTCTACCAGATAAACAAGCCTTTGCTTAAAGCACATCAGTCCAAACTCCAGCACTCCTGCTAGCCTAGTGCTGGACCTCTCTTTAGCAGATTGTCAGTTGTGTAGCTTTGTGAATAAATGTCCTACAATGGTAGGGTAGCAAAAAAAAACCCAAAACCTAAGGCAGCAAGTTTCAGAGTCAGGGTCAACTGACTTGGGCTTGTGTTGCACGGCTAAAAATGTCAGTGTACATGCTTGGGCTGAAGCCTGGGCTCTGAGCCCTCCCCACTTGCTGGGTTTCAGAGCCCAAGCTCCAGCCCGAGCCCAAACTTCTACACTGCTATTTTTAGCCCTGCTGTGTAATCCTGAGTCAGTTGACCCAGGATTCGAAACCTGCTGCTGTGGGTTTTTTGGGGGTTTTTTGCTATGTAGACGTACCCATAGAGACCCCAAAAGCTTATGGTCAAACCTTAGGGTCCAAATACTAACTTTTCTCAAGAGGGGAAACATCATAACAATTCACTGCTCTGCCTAGTCAGTTGCACAAATATTGATATTTATGAAGATGGATCAGCAGAGGTTAAAAATAGTTTACTGTTTTTGTAGTTCGTATTAATACAGACCTTATACCTTATCAGTGCCTTCTAACAATTGACTATTCCCTCTTTCTGAATGGAGTTGTCATCACCACCTCATTGCCAGAGCATTTTAATTAGGGGGTAGGAATTGCAGTAAATATTAGTACAATAAATTTGGAACTGTAATCTTGGAAATAATGGGGCAATAGGGCAAAGTCTAATAGCAGTTGGCACAAAGATGAGTTAGGTCCGAGCTAACTTTGACATACGAATCTAATAAAATGTATGTGATCAAGACTGGCAGGACAAGACTTCGGCTTTCAGTGTTGGCATAAGGAGAGAGAACAATATCCCTACAGGGTTCTAATTCTGCATATAGGACACACCAATAAGATGGTACCTAATTCCTTGTAAATCTGTGGTACACAAAATTCAAGGCAGATTCCATTCCATAAACAAAAAATTCATTTAAAAGTGAACTCGATTAAGCTTGGTCAGGTTTGCTATCTTCTACCACCCCTCCTCTGCCCCACACACAATCCTTAAAAAGCATGGAAACAAATTATGGGACATCTGATAACCGTAATCCTAATAGCCATACAGCATGTTTCCAAAGACACTGACAGATTCCACATCAGGACAAGGAACTGCCTTCTTCCTCCAAGTGATAAAGTAAATACACACACGCCAAACAACCATTAATCTCTTCTTCCCACGCAACCTTAGTTATGGCCTCATGCTTGCCCCATAAACACGTAACATATGCACGTAACATATGCACACTCAACCTGTGCACATACGTCAATATTTGCAAAGGTATTATTCCTGTAGCTGTAGATTGGGGTCTGGATTGGGGATCTGAAAGTCAAACTTTCATGATGACCCTTAAGGAAGGGTGTATGTCAGTGGCGGGCAAGCTGCTGCTAGCTCATGCCACTTCCCGCTGCTCCCATTGGCTGGGATCGGCAAACTGCGGCCACTGGAAGCTGCAGGCGGCCGTGCAAATGTAAATAAACTGTCTTGCAGCCTGTCAGTAAATTACCCTCACGGGCCACATGCAGACCGCAGGTTGCCCATCACTGGTATATGTCTTAATGGTTGCACAGAATAGAATTCCTGTTTTTTCCCATGCTCTCTTTTAAATGAGAAAATATCCTTAAAGATTAAAAAAAAAAAAATTATGCTGTGACGTACAACAAAACACTGTTCCACGTTTCAGTCATTTTTCACACATTACAATGGCTTTTGTCGCAAATTGGCAGGTTTGAAGGTTGAGAGGTATGCTAGGAAAGTGCTTAGTGAAATGGGAGTTCTGTTCCCTGGGAGCAGCTTCGGTCCCAGTGAAAACAATAAGAAGTAGCGGGCATTTTTATTAGGTGCACCATCACTTCCCCACTAGAAAAATAGTGATTATCTTTATTGAGGACATGAGTAACTTCACAGTCATTGGCTCATTCAGTCCTTTTGTAAGTTATGGAAAATGGCAGCCATTTTGAGTCAGTAAGTACTAATTATAATGGGTAAGATAGAAGAAAAAAATTGTGCATTTGAGGATAGCTGGTACTGGGCTTTATCTACAAAGAAAGTGTGAATGATAAACCAGCGATTTGTTAATAAAAGGCTTGTTCATAATTACAGGGTGAGCTGTGCCTTAAGCCCCTTTTCAGACTCTCTTGAGTGCACCTCTCGAGGGAGAGGCTGTGCTTCCTTCACCTCTGTCAAGGGTGCAACAGTGCGGTTTAACTACTCTAGGAATGGATCCTTGGGTCATTATGCTGACAAACGATGTTGCTGGATTCTCTTTCTCTCTCAGTATCTCCCCTCCTCCCCTTCCTTTTTTCCAGTGTGTGCTTTTAACTGTTTATGGTCTTTTGTATCTCTAGGCTTTGGCTTTGGTAAAACAGCTCTGTCACTTTTGGGTAGCCTGGAAAGAGCATCTTCTCTATTACTAGCCCAGCTATTGTTCCCTTAGCTCCCTCGATGTTGTTTACCTCTAGTTGTCTTATCTCTGACCATTGCTTAATTTCCTACTTGGTCTCCAAACAGAATACTATCAAGCAGGTAAACTGAGGTATATATATGCGTACAAATCCCTGTAATACAGGTATCTCCCTCATTCTCCACAGGATGAAATTTTTAAAGGTCTGATTTTAAAATTAATTTTAACTCTAACTAAGTAACAGATTTAGTTGAAAATCCTCAGGAAATTCAGTCTTTACATATTGGTTGTATACTGTACAGTTGGGGAGGAAGATATGCTGTTATTTTCATACAAAACAAAGAGATTGGATATACAGATCTAAGTGGGGGGGAAAAACTGAACCTCATCTTAATAAAATAATAGAGGTGCTACTACGCCTGTAGGATCATTTAAGCTAACTTCTTGATTTCTGTTAGATTCTACTCCAAACTGTTATCCGAAGATGTATGAAAGGGAGAGATAAGCAATTCAGATTTTATAGTTCTTTTCTTTATTTTTTGTTGACTTCTTAAAGGGACAATATCAACTTAAAAACCACACACCTTTCTGCATGTTTTTTAACCTACTATTGTACAAGCAATGTACAATACTATAAATGAAAGCGATAAAGGGAGGATTTTTTCTTATTTTAATTTGTATGAATTGTGCTTTTAAAAACACTATTGCATAGTGGTTTTTTTTTTTAAAGTTATAAGAGCTCTGACGAGAAAAACAGGAGAGAAACATTTAGAAAAATGTGGTTGTAAAACCACAAAAATTAGCAAGGGAAGTCAAGGACAGGTGAAACTGAAATGAATTTTAACTCACTTTAAAAAAACAAACAAACAAACAAAAAAAACCTCTCAATTTGATGGTATCCCTTTAAAATTCCAGTATTTAAACAAATATGATTTCCAGTTTTAAGTTACACATATATTTAGTGGGAAAAGATTTAGGTATTTTGTTAAACAGATTTTACAGCAAGTATATATTTATATAATCAGAAAGACTGTCTTTGCAACTCTCCACCTATTTTCTCACCTTGTTCATCGGCTTTAAGCTACTTTTAATCAGTTTAATACAGCATGAGAAGTGGCATGTGATTAAGGACATGCATATTTGGCATGGCACAAAAAAGTGTAGAGAAATTCCTGGAACATAAGCTTTTTGTTTTTATGCATACTGAAAAAAATTAACTGATATTTTTTTGGTAAACTGGAAAATAGGATTCAGAAGCATAAACAGGATTAATCTCTGAATTATTCTTTCTAGCATTTTATTCACCATTGTATGTTAATCTAAGGACATCTTGGAATGTTCACACAAAAGATGGTATTTCTATCTGTGCTAAGTTTGAAGGAGAAGAACAGAGTTCTGGTTAGTTACAGGGCCCAGTTCTGCATCATGGAAATCCAGGGAATGTTTGATTTTAATGATAGGCTTGAGGACTGAGTATGCTCTGAGCTCAGTTATGATGTTATCAGCAAAAAGTTCACTTATTTCCAAAGAATGTTTCTTGTTTGTATCTATTTGAAAAGTTTTGCCTTACCTCTTTGTACTGTTTCAATGTTTCAGCCTAAAGCTGCTTAAACCAGGCCAAGAACCTGTGAAATACCAGGGTCCTAGAGACTTCCAGGCACTGGAAAGCTGGATGTTGCAGACACTAAATGAGGAACCAGCTGTAAGTGAACAGGAAATATTCCCTTCTTCCAGAGTCAGACTGATTTCTTGAACTATAGGGGTTAGGTTTTGCTTTCCAAGAGGAAAACCTCGTAAGAATAAAAATTGGATGATGATAACAAACTGGAACAGTGGCCAAATAGCCGTCAAACCCGTGATTAAAACTGTCATCCTTTGGGTTGCCCTTTGTTTCCTGTATTTAAAACCAAAATTCATAATCTTATTTCAAGGAAGTATTAGCCTCTTGACATTTAAGATGGGATGTCCTGGTACAAGTTCAGTTGACAAGTATAGGCCACAAGTACTTTGTCTTGACTAGGAAAAGTGGTTTAGCTAATAAAAGCTAGGTAAGACCAGCATAAACAATCTTTTTCCTAATGTAAATGCAAGGCAACAATTATTAGCTGGTCATGCTGTAGTTTAGAGCAGTGTCCGCCGCTTGTTCAGGGAAAGCCCCTGGCGGGCCGGGCCGGTTTGTTTACCTGCCGCATCTGCAGGTTCGGCCGATCGCGGCTCCCACTGGCCGTGGTTTGCCGCTCCAGGCCAATGGGGGCTGCAGGAAGGGTGGCCAGCACATCCCTCAGCCCACGCCGCTTCCCGCAGCCCCCATTGGCCTGGAGTAGCAAACTGCGGTCAGTGGGAGCGATTGGCTGAACCTGCAGACGCGGCAGGTAAAGAAACCGCCCGGGCCCACCAGGGGCTTTCCGTGAACAAGCGGCGGACCAGCTTTGAGAACCACTGGTTAGAGAGGAGTTAAGGCTACAACTCAACCAGCAAAATTGAGTTACAATGTGTTGCCCTATATCTACACAAGGAAAAAGCTTGAGTTTAGGTCTGGCTCATCTAGCATATTAGATGAGACTGGTGTAAACTTAAGCACTTTTCCTAGTCAAGACAAAGCCACAATGATTGCTGAGCTCAGTTGATTAAAAATACACAGTTCTGCTTAAACAAGATCCATGCTAATGTAACTTAAAAGTTTAAACATCAGATGCAAAGAAGTTTTAGCAGTGTAGTTTCTAGTAATGTTTTTTTCAGCTCTGAGCTAGTTCCTAGAAAAGTGTCTTTTTTCTGTTAAGTGACTGACTTAATGTTTGTGACTGTTGCAGCTTAGTTAGAAGATGGCTAAGTTCTAGTTTGCTCCTTTTCTAATATTGCTGGTTCTGTGGGATTGGGAAAGAGTGCTCAGAGTGGAGTCTTGAATACCTTGTAAATTATAGATAGCTGAAAGACCTCATAAATTTATGTGATGGCACATATGGTTTCTGTGACAGGAGTGGGCCTAATGTGTGATAATTAGGGCTGCAGATTTGTCACTGCATTTAAAAAAAAAATCAAAAATCACAGAGCAGTCATGGTAATCTTAGAAAAAGTCACTGGTTTGGTGACTGCTCTGTGATATTTTTTTTTTATTTAAAAAAAAAAGCCCTGACAAGTGAGGGGGCACAGACTACCCACATCTGCACCCTCTGCCCCCATAACACAACCCTAATCCCAGCCTGGTACAGAGACAGGGTCTAAGGAGTGAGGGGTAAGCTTGGGGCTGGAAAGCAAGCCTGCCCTGCACACTCACCCCAGACACAGGCAGCTCCTGTATCCTGTGGGGCTGGGTCCCAGAGTTGAGAGGAAGCCCGCACTCACCACAGGCATCGGTGATAGCAGCTCCTATGTCCTTTGGGACTGGGACTGGCTCCCTGCTCGATGTGTTGTGACCATGTGGGCATGGTTGCAATGTCATTCATGTTCGGCCTGTGCCCCGTCATGACGTAGGAGTCAAGCCTGAGTGGCATTGTGACCCCATGCACCTGGTCGCAATGTCTGGTGCAGAAAGCCAGGCCCAGCCACATGGGACAGGAGCCTCCACAGGTGAGTCCTGGACACACACATAAGTCACAGACAAATGGGAAAATCACATTGTGACTTTTTTTCCTGCCATGACAAACCTGTAGCCCTAGTAGTAATGTTTTATAAATAGCGTAGGAGCTACTGTGTAATAATCTAAGAAGATTGAGATGTTCTAGTTTTTTAAAGGCTGTATGTGATCTGGTCACTCAAGGAGAATTATTGTATATTGAATTGTAAATCTTTCCTGTATTAAGCTAGTTGTTGATGTAGCTTAATAGGGGACTGTGGGAAGAACAAACAGGAAGGCAGTGCAATGGATCTTCAAATGAGCAACCTACATCCAGACACTTGGGATGGGAATTACAGGACTATATGGCATACTTCCAGGCTCCAGTCTGAAGTGACCCTCCTTTCTTGCCAGACTGGGAGCTACAGAGCAAAAGTACGGTAAATAGTTAAAAAGGACTTTTCAGGAAAAGAGTGGGTTGAGAGTCAATTGTCAGTGAGCTCTGACAGAAAGAGAAGCTGGAAGGCAGTCTCTGTGCAGGAATCTGAAGAAGATGGACCTTCTCATGTCCAGGTAATGATAAGCCTTAGAGGAAAATAGGCATATGCATAGGCTGGCTTATCAGAGAAAACATATCTTAAAAACAATATGCTTTTTCTGTATAAATAATACTTTGCTTTAAAGAAGCTGACTGCCACTCTTATTGTGCCCTGAGGGAACAGAACTGCAGGATCTGAGCCCAAGTCAGACCTGCTGAGGTAATCACATTTGATACACTGGGAACTGTAGCCAGGGCCTAATTTGAGAATGGGATAATCCTGTGGTTCTCCCCCAGGTCAGGTGATAGTTGGAAGTTTGAGGGGATGGGAAGGTACACTTGAAGAGACCAGGATGGTGGATCACCAGGAAGAAAGACCAGGTGCAGTTAGCCCAGTAACTGAGATAGTTGCTTTCTGTATAATAGACTCACATGTCAATTTCAAATAACCACTTATTACTGTCCACTTGACACAGACCTTGATACAGAATAAAGATGGAGTAGGAAATAATTTGGGGAATTTGAAAATTGACAAATGGGGATTGTCTCCATTTACACTGCCACATGGAAGCATTACACATGGAGCACTATGTAAGACAGACAAATTGCCATACAATTCATTTAGTGTATATCAGTTGCATAAGAAATAGTAATTACTTTTGTTTCTTTTTTAATAGGAGCAAGAATCTGATCTGCAACCTCCAAAACTTCCGGAACCTAAACAGGGAATGCATGATCTCTCAGCAGCCAATTTCAAGATGCATATAGCAGAAGGTAATTTAATTATTTTCTTGTAATGATGATTGGTACAGATATTTAGATCTAATTAGTGAGAAGCCTGCAATATTTGCTTGATCTTGTGAGGTATATGAGAGAAATGGTGGGCTAGTTTTTAAAAGTACCTTTCTCCCATCTTCTTACCCAAAAATCTGTAACAAGTGGAAAGATAACTTACAAAAAAAAACCCAGTTTTATTACATATTATATGCAATAAATATATTAAAGACATTAGGGTTATGAAATCAAGAACTCAAAAGTTAGGAAATCACAGTATTAAGGTTGCACAAGCAATCTTAAATTCATCCTCTGGTGCATATGCATTATGATAGTCTTCAATTACATGATTGCATACCATTTTTTTCCCCCACAGGATCCTAGCTTCATTTAGTACACAGGATGGACAGTGCTCAATTAATGAGCCACCCTGCACTATTTTGTTTTATGCTCATGGTTCAGTGTGAGAGTCTAGGCTTTATTTACTGTGTATTATTCAAACCCTTCTATGGAAATACAATTATTTATTTCCTCATGGGCTCTTGTATGGCACTCATCACTATAGTATCTGAGTGCTTCACGAGCATTAATTTATCTGTACATATTCTACACAGTCTACATATATTCCAGCTTCTGCTATGAATGGAGAGGTCCTACAGACAACAGTCTCTTTTACTCCACAACCCTAATTCATCCCTAGAGCAAGTACATCCTGTACACCAGGGGTTCTCAAACTGGGGGTCAGGACCCCTCAGGGGGTTGCGAGGTTATTACATGGGGGGTCGCGAGCTGTCAATCTCCATCCCAAATCCCGCTTTGCCTCCGGCATTTATAATGGTGTTAAATAAATTAAAAAATGGTGTTAATTTGTAAGGGGGGTCGCACTCAGAGGCTTGCTATGTGAAAGGGGTCACCAGTAAAAAAGTTTGAGAGCCACTGCTGTACACTGAATGAGACAAGCATCTTGTGGAAAAATAGTATGTGATCATGTAATTAAAACCTGTATCATAATGCTTATACACATGGGGGCTGAATTAAAGTTGTCTGTGCAACCTTAATTCTGGGATTTTCTGATTTTTTTTTTTTTTTTTTTTTACTGGTTGACTTTGCACCTTAACATTCTTTTCATAGTTTGTGTGTACAATTTCCTAGGATTTAAAAAAAGCAAACTGAAAAACAGAAATTCCATCATGTGGGATTATATTGACACTCACTTGGCTCATTGGTAGAGTTGTAATCTTTAGATCCACCACATACACTCCTGTCACTTGAACTAACAGAGTAACTGATAGCAGTAGTAGGTTGTCATCTTATATGTGGCCCAGCACTAGAAGGGGATGAGACACACACTTTGCCGTTGGTTTCACAGATATTATCTGACCGCAGAGGAATAGTGAGACTCAGGAATCTTGGGTTCCATTCCTGGCTCTGAAGGGGAAAGTTCTCTAGTGGGCACAGACTCTTTTGCTCATTCTGACAAGCTTGACCTCTTCTGCCCCATCTCCTCTAATCTGGCCCTCCCCCACTCCTGTTTCTCCCCAGCTCAGGCTTCTTATGCTAATCCCATTCTTCCCTACATAGCCTCTGCTTCTCATTCCAGTGTCATTTTCCTTGCCTAATCAGTTCTAGCTTCCCCCCTCTATGTTTGCTGTCCGGTTCCCAGTGCCCCCCTTTCGCATACCGAAGTCCAGTCTTCTAGCTTAAGCAGTCCCACCTCCTAGCTTTTTGTCCAGTCTGTCTCTCCTTGCTCTCTCTCCCCTCCCGCCCCCCCCAGTTAGCTCTGAGTTCCACTGTCCCTTCCTGGGCTCCTCATCCAGTCTCTCTCTCTCTCTCTCTCTCTCATATATCCCTGGCTTTTTGTCCCAGTATCTTGGTTCAGCAAGCCTCAGCTCTCCCCATGAACCACAGTCCTCATCCCATCTCAGTGTTCCTTTGCCTAGCCAAGTAGTTCCCAGTCTCCGCCTGTCTCCAGTTTCCCTCACCAGCTCCCAGGGTCTCCACCCCATGTTTCCTTTACTGGCTCCTCGTCTCCTTGCCCAGCTAGTCCCAGTTTCCAGCATCCAGTCATAATTCCCCCCCTTCCAAGTCCCACTCTTTCCAGACTCTTTGTGCAAGTCTGCTCCTTCCCCTCCTCTCTGGTCCAGTTTTTGTCCAATCTGCATTCAAATCAGAAGGCTTCCTTTCCTACACTGGTTAGGTGCCAGCAGGATTGAGTCATTGGGACCACAGGAGAGGAGTCCAGTCACATGTAAGAGCTGCGATATGCTCAGTGAGGATAGAATCTTCAGAGATTTTATATTTATTCTATATTTAGGTTGCATAATACTTTCAATTATAAAAGATTCTTGTAACTTTACGAAACTCTCTAGCACCTCCACTGTTTGGAACAGGCCTTTGAAATTCAACACGGACAACACCCTGGGGCTAGAGAGATGACTTTTTCTTGTCCCATGGAATTCCATTCAGGTAGCATTAGAGTGGACAGTCGTGGAAGGAGAGCTAGGTCAGGCTCTCTCTCCTACCCCCACTCCTACCCCTGACACAGCCTATTGCCCCAGTGGTCCATCCCTGCCCTCTGGGGCTATCACGTGGGTCAGGAGTTCCCCCAACTCCATGGTTTGGGGAAGGGAGAGCCAGACTGGGCTCCCCTCAGTCATCCCTGGACCTAGCACACCCTGAGCCCCATGCTCCATCCTTGGATAATAGCCTTCCTCTATTGCTAAGTAATGTAGTTATTTCTGTAGTTCAAGTGATAGAAGTCTGTGACGCAGTGCTGAAGGTTCTGGATTCCAATTGATTTGAAAAACCTAAGAAATTGTAACCTAAATAATTTTTTTTACCTTTACCTTTTTTTTTTTTTAATACAAAGTCCAGTACTTGAAAGTGAGGAAATACCAGATTTAAGATTGCATTATAAGACTGTTTTTAATTACATGATCACATGGTATTTTTTTCATTGGATGCCTGTCTCTTTCAGTGCAGAGGGTAGACACACAAGGGGGCAGAATTAAGGTTGCATGGGCAACTCTTAAGTTTGGCATTTCCTAACTTGTGAGTGCTTTGTTTTGCAAACTAAATAATCTTTTACTGTGGTTTTATATATCTAACATTGTGCATACACCATAAATTTTTGTTGTTGTTGTTGGGTGCAGTTTTGGTATTTAAAAAAGTAATAATTCTGATTGTACAATCTACATCATCATTGCATTAGCTACCTATTCTAAATGAGAAATGTCATCTTGGTAAACTTTAAAATAAAAATCTAATGTTTCAGTTTGGAAACCACATACTAATTAAACGCTTATATTGTCTGGACAAAAAATACAAATTGATAGTTTTCCAGTAAGGATTGAAATATGCCTCACAGTAATGGCATTGTTTTTTGTGTGCAATTTCTCACCCCTTTTTAAAACACTAAAGCACATTGAAGCTTTCACTGGTTCATCATTTTGTGGGGACAACACAGAATGATGTGAAATGTCAAGTTATTCATGGCTGATGGACCATAAAAGAGAGAACAGGGGGCAGCAGTGATAAGTGGTGGGCACATTTGCTGCACTTGCCAACTCAGAGGTTCATTGCAGATAAAAAGCCACTGGACTGAGTCATTAGATTCCTTACTTTTTAGATCTTTGTTTATATGGTTCCTGGTTAAGAAACTAGACTACAAAGTAATAGTGAGGCTACTAATTGAATAAAAATATGAAAAAGGCAACAATCCAAGACAGAAAGTTGTACCAATAAATCTTATTTTCATCAATCTTTCTCTCTGCCTCTCAGGTTTTTTTTCAAACATTTAAACTAGAATGGAATTACAGTAGAACCTGCCTACAGTGAATCTCCATTTACAGTGAAGTTCTTCTGTTAGTAGGAGCCTTTGCGGGGGGGGGGGGGGAAAGGATGGGGGAAGCAGTGAAAAAGACTTCATTATTATAAGAGGTTTCCATCCTTTCGTTTCTCCTGTGACTACACTTTTTCCATGTCCTTGCATTAAAAGCATCTGACGTTCTTTTCTCTGTATTTAGTTCCTTTTTATTCTGTGTTAATATGGAGTTGCTTTGATGTTGTTAGTGCTTCATGCTCCTGACTCGACTGCTACGGCTACACCAGAGAGTTTACAGCAGAGGAGCTGCAGTGATGCCACTGTAAGCTCTCTAAGCTGTCGGGAAGAGAGCTCTCCTGTCGGCTTTAGTGCTCCAGCCCCGTGAGTGGCGTAGTTATGTCAGCGGGAGAAGCTCACCCACTGACATAGCGCTGTCTACACTGACGCTGCTCAGGGGTGTTTGTTTTTTCACACCCCTGAGCTACATAAGTTACACCGCAGTAAATGCTAGTGTGGACATAGCCTAAAGCACTGAGGCCCATTTTTTTTTAAAAGTTATTTAGGCATTGCTGTCAGAATGCCTAACTGATTTAGGAGCTTAAATATCATTTTCAGAAGGGATATAGGCACTTAGGAGTCTAAATCTCGTCAACAGCCAGTGGGATTTAGACTCTTGGGCTTGGTCTACACTACCCCCCTAATTCGAACTAAGGTACGCAACTTCAGCTACGTGAATAACGTAGCTGAAGTCGAAGTACCTTAGTTCGAACTTACCTTGGTCCACACTCGGCAGGCAGGCTCCCCCGTCGACTCCGCGGTTCTCCTCTCGCCGAGCTGGAGTACCGCAGTCGACGGCGAGCACTTCCGGGTTCGACTTATCGCGTCCAGACTAGACGCGATAAGTCGAACCCAGAAGTTCGATTTCCAGCCGTCGAACTAGCGGGTAAGTGTAGCCAAGGCCTTGGTGTCTAAATTATTTGTTATTGACAAATCCATGTTTGCTATTACTTATAACCCTAGCTATTTCTCGTATCTTTTAGGTGCTTACTAATTGATTGATCTTTTTTTTTCCAGTATCTATCCGGGTGTCAAAGTTAGGCTGCCTGGTCTATAATTCCCCAGGCCCCCCTTCCCCCCACCCTTTTTAGCAATAGGAAATATGTTCGCCCTTCTCAAGTTTTCTTTATCTAAATATTCTTTAACCTGTTTTTTCCACATTTTGACTTGTGTTCCTTCCCCCATTTTGTTAATATTAATTGCGTTGAGTATATGGTCGCTATTAACCTTTTTAGTGAAATAGGCATTAAATACCTCAGCCACCTTGATGTCCTTAATTATTAGCTCTCCTTCCCTGCTAAGTGGAGGGACCTACGCTTTCCTTCATCTTTCTCTTGCTCCTAATATACTTACAGTACCATTTGTTACTACCTTTTATGTCCCCTGTTAGGTGCAACTAATTTTGTGCCTTAGCCTTTCTGATTTTGTCGCTACATGCTTGTGCTGTTCTTCTGTACTCCTCCTTAGTAATTTGTCCATTTTTCACCTTTTGTGGGATTTCTTTTTTATTTTCAGGTCATTAAAGAGCTCCTGATGGAGTCATATTGGCCTCTTACTATTCATCCTATATTTCCTTACATCGGGATAATTGGCAGTTGTGCCTTTAATATTGTCTCCTTGAGAAATTGCCAGCTCTCCTGAACTCCTTTATCCCTTAGGTTTTGTTCCCATTGGACCCTATGTACCAGGATTACATGACAGAGATTTTAAAAGTCCTTGTCACAGAGAGCTTGCAATTTTAACTTAAATAAACACAAACATGAAGATGACAGAGGATCAAAGAAGGAGAGTTAATTCAAATAGAGTTTTATAGCAACTGAATTGCAGTCACTTCTGTATTTAGAAATGTATTCAATGTTTGAGCTTTCTCTTTAAATTATGCTGTTTACTTTTTGACCTTCTGCTGTTTTCCACTCTTCAGCAGTATAGCTGACTCACGTGAATTCTTGTTAGAATAAGGAATTTTAGCAAATGGTTAGATGAAAATTATTATGCTTTTAATAAACATCTAACTTTGGCAGTGTTTTTTGTGAAGATGTATGGATGGAGGAAAGACATGAACTATGCACTGATGTGCTTGGATATGACATTGAAAAACTAGCTCCTGAAATATTCGTGGCTGTGTTTAGTTTACGACATTTCAAACTAACTGTAAATATAAGTGAAGTACTGTACAATGGATACCATTTACAAATTAATGTTTACTGCACTACAGTATTTTATCTTTACTATTATATTTTCAAAATTACCTGTACTTAGGCTGGGAAATACCATGATAAATTTATAATTGGTGGTAAATAGATAGTCTTTAATGACAGCCACTGTTTCCGGTACATATGAATTGAGCCTTTTTTTCTTTTTTCTTTTTTCTTTTAAAGGTAATCACTTTATCAAATTCTTTGCCCCTTGGTGTGGCCACTGCAAAGCTTTGGCTCCAACCTGGGAACAGCTGGCCTCAGTTCTTGAGCATTCTGAAACTGTCAAGATTGGCAAGGTAGGTTGAAAGCTCTTATTAAACTCGAAATATACCTCCTTTGGATGAATACATTAGTCAAGTAGCACGTTACTCATCCTATATAGTCTGTAAGCCAAACTTTATTTACTCTGTTTTGTCACTTGATAAATCATTTCACCTGCACAGATCCCATTTTAATTTTGAGCTGGCTATTTCTCTTATATGCTACATGGACCCAGATATTTTATTTATCCTGATGAGATGGCCAACTCTGAATTGACAAGACCTATTCATTTTAAATAAGGGCATGCCAGAAACTTGTCTGTACCCAGCCAGATTACTGTGTTTCAGAGGTATGAACCAACAGAAAAGGTGAATACAGTAGATGTTGAGAGGAATATTTTCAGTTTTGATTTTTGTATTGCACTGCCCTTGTCTGTTGTAAGGCTTCATCAGTTTCAAGATTTATTTTCAATAGTAAAAATTACTCTTCCTCTTCCAATATGCTGTATCCAACTGGATAGCTTTGTAAATTTTAGACCCAATAAAGGCATTCATGATGCGTTGTTTCTCATCTATTCATATCCACTCTCCACCCCCCCAAAAAAAAAATTAGTATAGACTTTTGGGGGACTTCTGTCTTAAAAACTGATATCTTGTCCTGCTTTACTATTTCCCTTAGGGATGATAACCAGATTCTGTGGTGTATTTACCATGGGAGCTTATTATTTGTTCCTGAAGTGACTTCTATGCAGAGGTATGCAGGTGGTCTGGCAACTGCAGTTACTCACTTTATTTGCTGACCCATGCCGAAGTCATGCTGGTGTCTAACAATCTGAATCCCTCAATGTTATCTGATGGTGCTAAATGTATAGAGACTAACTTTTTTATACTCTTAAACCTTCAAAGGTATTAACTTGGTATTTAAAGACTGCTGCCATTAACGTCTAAGTAAAACTGTTAATGACGAAGCTGCAGTCTCTCCTTTCTCTCTGTAAGAGTAGACTTTTCTTATGGTGTAGATCAGAGTCTTTTGAGAAATTTAAATATTTTGAAATCTGGCAACACAACTGAGATTGCTCAGAATAAAGTACTAGAGGATTTTGGTCCTTTGATACTATCTGTATGTGTTAAAAGCTGCATGTAGTGATTACTTTTTGAGCATCTGGAATGTTTGTGTGAGCTATTTGGTGTAGTTATTGCTTGGTTTAAGTATGTTCTTACTACAGTATTACCCAGTCTCTCTTCACGTAGAGCGTTATAAGTCCATTGTTTTCAAAAGTCCTGTTTTATCCAGTGTTCTATTTTGCATGCTTTAGCATTTTTTATCCTAATAAAGGCAGTCTTGTCTCAATGCCTACCCAGTTTTGTGTAACAGGATGCCATGAAACTATTAGAAACTTGTTTTGGCTCAGACTCTGATTCTCTAAGTAGGCAGGAAACATGACTTTCATGTAATCCAGGTGAATGTCAGTAGCACCTGTTACTTTTTGCCTGTAGTCTGCTTAGTTGTCCTCACTTCAGTGATCTGTGGCGCAAAGTTCCTAATGTTAACTTTAAAAATCTAAGTGTTATCTCAAGCAGATGCTGAAACCATGCACATGGCATGTAGATTATTTATTGGCTTATTAATTGGATTTGTAAATCAGGGTATGTCTACACAGGGATTAAAAAAAATTGCTGTCCCAGGTCAGCTGGCTCAGCTTTCTGCTTTGGCTGTGGGCTAAAAAAATTGCTGTGTAGACATTTGGGCTTGGGCTGGACACTGAGCTCTGGGACCCTCCCGCCTCACAAGGTCCCAGAGCTCAGCCTCCAGCCCAAGTCCAAATGTCTACACAGCAATATTTAGCCCCACAAGCCCAAGTCAGTTGACCTGGGCCATCCACAGCTGTACCGCAGGTCTTTTATCCCTGTGTAGATGTACTATCTGTCCTTACAGATTGGCTTGTGGCAAAATTAGAATCTAATTTGAATTCCAGTTGCTCAGCATTAGGAATTTCCCTTGTATTGAAGTCAAGTTACTAGCTGTTTTGCTTTCTGATGTCAGAGTACTCCTATATGATTTAAAAAAAAACCCGAGCCAGTAAATCCTTGTACTGAAAATTTAGTTTCAAACTCTTAACATATGAGTATTGGGTGCCCTGCTGCCCAGGTTGTAATTTTTTTCACTCTGCAAATACTGAATGCTTGTTCTAACTAGCATATTAAATCATAGTGCCTTTGTTCTTTTCTGCTTCTGCCTCTACCCTCCCTGAGCATCTTGAGAGAGATTTGGAACACAGACTTAAATGGCTTTCAAGACAAGACTTGTAAATTATTTCAATTAGCTTCTGACAAACCTTGCCTTTCTCTGTAGATACATATTGAGAGATATTAAATATAAAGGGTATGATGCTGTGATTGGAACAGCATGGATTTTATTCCATATGAGTGAATGATTATAACTATTTTAAACTTTAGGTTGACTGTACACAGCATTATGAAGTCTGTTCTGAAAACCAAGTTCGTGGATATCCCACCCTCCTCTGGTTTAGGAATGGTGAAAAGGTGAGGCCGCAAATACAGTATGAGGTCAAACCCTTTCTTCCTCTGTGAAGACAAGCAGGCTTGTAGAACGTTCTTGCATGTTGGGAGAAGTTGGCTTATTTGAATATATTTGAAAGCCTCTTTGTAAGAGATGGAAAGATAGACGATATGAATGGGCCAGTGTTTGGGATGGGGTGATGACTACTTTTGTTTGTGCCATAAATAAAACTTCTAACACAGTTGTGCATTCTGGTCTGCAAATAACCAAAAACAATAGATTGTTCATAAACCAGGGATAGATAGCTCAAAACATACCAACTTGTGAGAGAACTCTGGGTATATTTTCATCTTCCAACTTTATCCTTACATGTAAAAGTGTCTGGAAGTACAGATGAAATAGACAAAATACAAAGTTAAAAGAGGGAATCCCCCTTTCACCCCCCCCCCCTTCTTCCCTCCATTTTGCCTCTCCAGATTCACATTCATGGGTATTGCATGGCCCTGGAGTCATCAGCTCAGAGCAGTGCCTGTTGAATTCACAAGTCTGAACATTTGAAGTGAGGTTATAAGAATCCTGTGGCTCCAGTTGCCCAAATTCAAAGAATTGCAAGAAGGACTTTGAAGAGGTTAGGGAAATGAGTGCAGATCTGCAGAGCCAATACATTTGAACAGCACCAAATAAGCTTTACTGTAAGTAATATTTTCCTCCTAAGAGAATTGCCTCTGCAGATCTTCACATCTGGGAAATTTACCAGAAGTAACTCTAAAGGAGGACTAATTAAACAAGAATCACGGAACTGCTTTCAAGCATTGGAGTAAGATTCAAATGAGTGAGAATAGTGCTGCATATGAATAGAGCTGAAAGTGTTAGCTTTACAAATTAAGTCATGCTTATGTAGTCTATTAAATTAATCTGCCTTAGAGCTAGTGGAATGAGTTCTAAACTTGTTATTCAGGAAGACATCAACTCGATTGCAACAAGTCTAAACACACAGAATAGCCCATTTCCAAAGTCTTTTTAGTAATTCATTTCTAGATTATCAGAAAAGATGTGAACAGCCCTAGGTAACTTTCTAACAGATATCATTGCATCTGTGTCAAGTTTACGCATCTATTTTCCCCAAGTAACTGGTATTAGGAAGAAAACTGGAAGGTTTGTGTTGCAGTGCAAATTAGCCAACTATCACCTTAAGTAAAAAGTTTGGGGGTAAGGATGTGAATCTTTGTGGAGCATAACTACCAAGGTGGTCATCAAAGCCTGTAACAGAATCTTCACATCTGCTCTGAACTTCTGGAGGGAGAACTACAGCTGGGAATGGTAATTTAAGCTGACTGCTGTCTCCACAGCCCTAACAGCAGAGACCAACACAGCAAAGGCTCTTAAACACAAGGGAACATTCTGACCCTCCAAAACAATTTCCAAGATGCATTATGTTGTTGTTCCAAGAGAGACTATTAGTGTCCTCAAATAATAGTAACAAAGAGTCCTGTGGCACCTGATAGACTAACAGATGTATTGGAGCTTAAGCTTTCGTGGGTGAATACCCACTTCGTCAGACGCAGTTTATGCTCCAATACATCTGTTAGTCTTTAAGGTGCCACAGGACTCTTTGTTGCTTTTTACAGATCCAGACTAACAGGGCTACCCCTCTGATACTCAAATAATAGTGTATTTCATCAGCACCACCACACTTTGATAGACATTACAAAGAGCTATGGTCACTTCAGAGTAGGCTTTCCTGACAAGATGGGTCTATTTTTTGAACTACTTATCCATTAGTGAAGATAAAGTTGCTCCTATTCCCATGGATCTTTCAGCTGCTTCCAAAACCAGAGGCTAAGAAGAAAAAAAATAAAAACTCTGCTGTTCTGCTTGGTAAAGATGAGTCTCCTTTTTAGCCACTGCCCTGGTGAATTACAGATCTCTGGCAAGGTCAAGTTGGCCTTTATCAACATCATGCTATTCCCTCATGCTGAACTCCCCTCAGAATCAGAAAGATGTTTCTTTGGACAAGTATGACATCCAGAAATAAAACTTCCAACCATTTGACCCAGCAACTCCTGGAAAATTTTATAGTTGTCCAATGGGAAGGTCATAATACTGTTCAATAAGGGGGGGGGGGAACTGTTTCAGTCAGTTGAGCATCGTTGTCGTCATCTTCCTCCTCATAATAGAAATTTGGCATCGTGTCATCAGTACTGGAAAGAGGTAGATAAGGTCTCCAAGGGTGGTGGTGGAGAAAAAATGGGCAGAGCTCTGCCCTGCTGAAATGGATAAGAATGAGCAGGTACAGACTTCTCATGTGATCTTTGGTGTCCCTGGTTTAGACTGGGGATGTGGGAGGAGGGACAGAAGAGGCCACAGCTATTTGGACATGGACTATATGAATGGCAAAGATAGGTCTGCAGTGTCCACCAAAGGCATAGGAGATGACTAAAGAGGCGTGTCTTTTTCATTCTCAGACGGTATAGGAAAGTTTGTAAACAGTACCTTGAAAAGATATTCCAAATCTAAGGTACATCTCATAGCTCACACCTGAGGGGGCTGAAATTGACCCCAAAGACTTCTGGGACTTATTGGAATCTGAGATTCCAAAACTGAAGCCTTGTCAAAGGAAGTATTAGACTTAACCAACAGAACACAGTGACAACAGATCAAACTAAAGCATAGAGACTAAATCCAATAGTTTGCTGTATTTTTTCTTATACTCTGTTTACACACTGAAGATAATCTTTGTGACCCTGAGAGCTAGAAACATGGGCTAACTTCTTTTAGAAATGAGGGGCCAAGATTTTGAGTGCTCCTAATTCCATGTTTTACTCTAGTCAGCTACTTTTTAAAATCTTGAATCTTTCTTTTAAATGAAAGTTTAGGTTCTAAAGTACAAGGGAAGGATTCCATGGCGAATTCTGAATCCTTAGAGTAAACTTAGTGTATATGTTTACAGACCACAGAGCATTTTATTTTGAATATGCATATTACATGCTCTATTACAGATATTTACCATGTTTATCTTTAGATAAAATCTAAAACTTCAGAAAACTCTATTTGCTAAACAAACAATATGTATTTTCACAAATGATTTGATTAATTGTAGGCTGACCAGTATAAAGGAAAGAGGGATTTGGATTCATTAAAGGAATATGTCGATTCTCAGCTACAAAATGCCAAGAAAGCCCCAGATGCTGAGAAGCCATCTGAAGTTCCACAGCAGCCTGCAGAACCCACTCATGATGAGGTAAGTGGTACTGTGCTGTAAAATTATATCAAAAATCTTTATACCAACAGCTCTACTGCCACTCCGTCATTTACCACAACGTTTTTGATGGCTAAAATGATAGCTTAGTAACCTGTAAACAATAGCTTTGTAAACCTTGCCAAAAATGTTTGCATGCAAAACTTTTAATAAAGTTAGTATTTAATATTGTAGTTTAGCAGTTGCTGTTGAGAAACGTATAACCGTAAGCCTTTCTGATGCTTTTACTAACCTGATGCATTGGAAAACTCTGAAGAAAAAAATCTGTCCATATGTCATTATAGTCACAGTAAATTGTTTAGCTAGTTGCATGTGTATCCATCTATTGATAGATTTTAAAAAATGAACTTTCATTTTTTTGTCTACTAAATTGCACCTTGTGTGTCTTTCACATAGTCAGAATCCTTGTGACATCACATTTGGTTGCTGTGGAGATGATTGTCACAAACAGGATTCTGACCTGAAATAGGAAAGAGACAGGAGGAATAGGTGAGCATCTGAAAAACAAAGTTACTGTATTAATAAGGAAAGGAAGGATGGAGGGGAAAAATCCCACAGAAGGTGGGGGAAGAGCAAGAATTGCGGAGGGAAACATGAATGTGATAGTGTGGCAGATTATGGCAGTAAAAGTTTTGAGTTTGGAATGACTGCATTAATTGTGTGTTGGAGCTACAGGGAGTCGTGCAGATTGCCAAGCAAATGGTAATAAAAATCCATTAGTACTCTACGTGGTCATACTCCATCACTTTAGGTTTTTATCCTTTTTTTAAAAAAAACAACCACCACACACTTCTGCTTTTCATCTTTGGTTTTTATTGCAACTAATGTGCAAATATCATTGAGAAATTGTAACATCCACAAGTACAGCCTAAGTTGGATTTATATAATATTTGTGGTTTGCGAAATAAGTGTTTGTTATGCCCACAAAATGTGGGATGGTAGTGAACATATAAAATTATAATACATGTGGGAGATTATTTGTTCCTCTGGTAATTTATAGGTCAAAGTTTAATATCTAATTTTCAGATAAAATCAAGCTTAATAAAATAATTACATGTAGTTTCATGACCTAACAATATTTTTTGTAAATGTTGTTAACCAACATCTTTAATACTGCAATGTTGAATTTCAGTGTTTTATCTAAGATAAGGCTTTAGTGAATTGACTTTTTAGATTTGACTGTTTTAATATAAAAATGAGAAATACAGAGAAGTTTTTTATTTAAACTTATTGATGTCTTTTCCTCTTTGATTTTTGTTCTCTTAAAGTAAAAGTTCCTTTTTTATTGGGGTAAGAAGTAGTATTGCAAGTTCCCTCTTTCATCTATTCCCAGTTGTAACCTGAGGCTTTTATAGAAAGTAGATTTGGTCAGTCATCACAGACTTATCATTTGAAGCTCGCCCTCTCCCGCACACAATTTTTAGAGCAGAGGTTTAATCCTTATTTGGTAGACTGAACTCAGTTTTATGTCAATTCAAACGACTAGACTACACATAAGCAAAATGCTGTCCTTTTTTTTTTTTTTTTTTTTTTTACCACTCTCCTCCCACCATTCAGCTACCACTTACTAAAAGCATGTATGAAATCCATACTTGGTGAGGGCTTGCATTTTACACTTGACATGCAAATGTTTGTTTCTAGTGACAAGTCTGTTTACATCACATAAAGTAACAACACAGTAGGAGAGCTTTTAAAGATATCAGAATAGCCTAGATAGCTCATTTAATTCACACTTTGGTATTTTTTTAACCCTTCAGATTAATTGTTAGCTCAGTGATTCCATAGGAAATTGCATGACAGCATATGAAAATGAAGTTGAAGGTTCATTAGCTGCTAGACACTTAGCCTTTCAGATACTACAAAGTTATATATTTGGGTACACTGCATTTTCCAAAAAATGGGTGAAAATGACCTTGAAATATTTTAATTTCTTTGCATATAAGGGAAAGATGTCATTTGGGGGTTAGCAGTGTCATACACTGCTAATCTTATTGAATAGATATCATGGTAGTGACAGCAACAGGTTTGTGAGTTTCTCTTTAACATATTTCAGGAGTTCAAAGGACTGATTTCTTATACAGTTTTGAATTATGTTTCTCTTAACAGGCTACAGTCCTGTCTCTCTCTGAAAAAGACTTTGACCAAACCATTGCTAAAGGGGTTACCTTTATTAAATTCTATGCTCCATGGTAAGTAGTTTTTGTATAAATTGTCCTGAATTATTGGTATTTAGCTTTTTATTCATTATTTGGTGTGGGTTTTGTGCTCCTATATCATTTTTATTTAGATATATAAAATGCATTAAATCTTAACTTGTATACAAAGCTTGAATGATTAAATATTTATAAACAAGCAGAGTGGCAACACAATTCTTCCATCTATTGTCTCCCGAGAAAGACTGGCAAACCCCACCGTGCTGCATACCCAGAATCAAATCCAGGCTCTGGCAGACATGAGGGGAAAGGAGGGAAGTGACATTTCCTTTGAAGACTCACCACCTAAGAATGCCTTGACTTGGTTTAAACTGGCTGTTGCTTGAGCACCGTGGTGATCTCAGTTTTCTTGGAATCACACCAGGATAGAGGTGCTCTCTGCATCAGAGCAGGGCCCAAACTGTTTAGGACTTCTGAGGTTAGAAACTTCACCTGGAAATCAGTTGGGAGTCAGTGCAGATCATGGAGCACAGGTATAATGTGCTGCTATTGGAGTCCTATTTAATATCTTGTAACCAGAGTGCAGAGCTAGCTGCAATTTCCAGGTGATCTTAAGGTGAAGTTGCATGTAATGCATGTTAGTTACAGTAACCCACCCTTGATGTGACCAGCATGGATGACCGTGGTGAAGGCTGCATTAGGGTTGCCAGGTGTCCAGTTTTTGACTGGAATGCCAGGTCGAAAAGGGACCCTGGCGGCTCAAGTCAGCACCACCGACTGGGGCATTAGAAAGGCTAAGGCAGGCTAATCCCTACCTGTCCTGGGGCACCGCACTGCGCCATGAAAGCGTCCAGCAGGTCCAGCTCTTAGGTGGGGGCGTGTCACGGGGCTCCGTGCCCTGCCCTGAGCACTGACTTCGCATTCCCATTGGCCAGGAACCACAGCCAGTGGGAGCTGGGGGAGGGCGGTGCCTGCAGGCAAGAGCAGTGTGCGGAGCCTCCTGGGCCTCCCCGGCCTAGGACCCCAACCTACTGGCCGTTTCCGGGGCGCAGTGCGGAGTCAGGACAGGCAGGGAGCCTGCCTTAGCCCTGCTGACCGGAGCTGCCTAAAGAGTGCCTGCTTCCCAATCCCCTCCGCCCCAGCCGTGAGCCCCCCCCCAAACTCAGAGCCTCCTCCTGCACCCCCAGCCCAGAACCTGTACCCCAATCCACAGCCCCCTCCTGCATTCCAAATCCCTTGTCCCCAGCCTGGAGCCCCCTCCTGCACCCCAAACCCCTCATCCCTGGCCCCACCCTAGAGCCCTCACCCCCTCCCACATCTCAACCTGCAGCCACCTCCTGCACTCCAAATCCCTCAGGCCCACCCCCGCAGCCTGGAGCCTGCTCCTGCACCCCTCATCCCCAGCCCCACACCAGAGCCTGCACCCCCCACACACCCCAACCCTCAGCCCTCTACTGCATTCTGAATCCTTCGGCCCCACCCCCCAAACTGGAGCCCTCATTTCTGGCCCCACCCTGGAGCCCCACACCCCCAGTGAGAGCCCACCCTCTCCTGCACCCCAACCCCCAGCCCAGTGAAAGTGAGTGAGGGTGGGGGAGAGCAAGCCACTGAGGGAGGGGGAATGTAGTGAGTGGGGGCGGGGCCTTGGGGAAGGGGGTGGGACCTAGTCTGTTCAGTTTTGTACGATTAGAAAGTTGGCAACTCTAGTCTGCATGCAGTGGAAAAATTCCCAAATGATTAATTGACATTTGGTATCTGCTTGTTACTGGAATGCCCAGCACAGCTGGTTCATGCAACAAGCCCCCAGTGTTGCAAATCTGTGTAACAAACATATCACTCCTCCCCACACCTGACAGGAGTGACAATTTCATTACTTTCTTCCACAAACCTACAAACTTCAGTCATATCTAGAGTGAACCTCAGGCAGCTAGCTCTCCTTCCTGCCCCCATCTGTTAGTGGGCTCCACCTCACTGGCGCTGTGTTGGAAAAGATGGAAAAAGCTGAATGTCATTGTGTGCAGAAGACAATGTAGTTCAAATTTCCTCACACATCCTCCTATTAACCCCCAAGATGCATTGAACAGGAAGGGGTGATGGAATAAAAAACTATTATACTTGTTGTATTGAAGTTGTAGTAGTTCAGAGCAGTAAGTTAGCCATGTCTAGTGCAGCAGTACTAGGCAAATGCAACTAACAATTTAATATGCTCAGCAATCTCAGATTTTACTGTGGTTTATTTTGAGATGAGGAAATACTTTTTGTAAATGGTAAGAATAGCATCATGGAATTTTTAATTTGTACCTAGCGGAGTGAGTGATCACGCCTCTCAGCATGGCACTATTCCCTATTTTTACACTGCAGTTTCAGCACTGGCTGTGAGCTCAAGTCATGGTGTGGGATCCATAATCTACTGACCCTGATGTGTGAGAGCTGCTCCTGAGCCAGGCTGAGAGTGATGGGGTGCTTCTGCTAGAGGGCCACTAGTGTTACCCTATTATGCATGAGAGTTACTCTGGGGGAAGAAGAGAAACACAGTACATTAAATTGTAAAATCAGAGTAGAACTGCTAGAAGACTTGTCATGGCTTTTTCTTACCCAAAAGATCAGCTTCTTATGCCTATTCAGTATTAATATAGATATTTGTATACTAAAAAACAGTGCTTGCCTTTGCTGTGTTGCCTTCTGCGCTCATTCCCAGCATACTCTGTTGCTACTTTCTTGTATCTTGTCTGAAACCAGATTGTAAGCTCACGGGGCAGTACAGTAATTTTTATACAGTGGTGATTCTTGGCATACTTTGGGTTCTGTAAAATAACTTTCTGACTTCAGTGTAAAAAATTAACTGCTTTTTTACTCATCACTGTAGACTCAATGCAGCTAAGAGGAAATGAGGTGAATTCTATTTAATATATATCATAAGTGGAACTGTCTGCTGTTTGGCTTATACCTGTGCAGCGCCATTGAAGGCAGATGAGGTTGCACAGGACCAGATTTTGCCTACACAACCTTTTACGGGCTACGATGCACAAGGAGGAAAGAATCTGGCTTGATGATTCAGAACCCAGATGTAGTTTGCAGGGTTGGGAATTAGTTTTCTGAGCTCAGTATAAAGAGAATTGAGACACAAAAGTGGAATCCCAATAAGCCCTTTTTAGTTACTTTTCAGAGTAAAACGGCACTTTAAATACCTTCCCCTCATCTCACTGGATTCTAAAAAGGGCACTGGTGCATGGGGCAAACTCCAGAAGAATGCCAGATGGCAGTTGAGGAAGGGTGTATTAAACATACACTACAAAGAATCAACCTATTAGCTGCTGCCAGAGGATAGATTGGTTATCACAAAGTTGTAGTTTAGGAAACTGTTTGCTACATTCATGTAGTTGGTATCCTATTCTTAGCTCAAAAATCATGTCTGTGTATACAATTGTAGTTCATTGTATATAAATGACCTTTTTCCTTTCCAAGTAGATTAATTTGTGTTTGGCTAAGCAAATACTATTAGGTTGAGATCTACTTTTGCCCTTCAGTTTATTTTAGGTAAATATTAACATTAAGTTGCACGGTAGGTATGAGACCATCTTGTCTTAATTGTTTTTGTGCATGGTCAGTAATGCTTTTACATTCAGTGTATATTAACAGAAGAGTTCAAATATATACTTGTTTTCTGAATTATAGAATTAAAACTCTAGCAGAGACTTATCACCATCTTTGTCGATGCCTGAATCAAACCTTAAGATATTCATGGGCTTCTGTAACCACCAACCTAAGGTGCAACTGAGGCAGAACAAAATGATTAATGCATATGTCTTTACATTCTAAAGTGCTTTTTTTAGGGATTTGTTTCTTGGAGGCACTATAGAATTCAAGTTCAAAATTTGAACAAAATACTATAATAATCTGGTGGTGGCTATTCTTTTTTTACTTTTAAAATAAAATCTAAGGTAAAGACTTTTTTATATAAAACCTACATCTAGAGGCCCACATTCTACTGTTATGATAGTGCAAATTAAGTCTCACTTGAATGGAGTTACTCTAAATATACAACTGTGTAATGCACATCAGAATCTGGCCAGTATGTTACGTTTGTCTGTAGAAAGCAAAAATCACAGGCAAACAAACTGCTTATTTCCTGATTTAGCCAATACTTACAGTGGAAGTGGTAAAAACGATAACCGAAGCAACTGCTATGTGACTTGCCTGAGGATGGTACGGGAGAAGAGAATCAATTTTGCAAAGAGGACAAAGCTAATGTGTGAAGGATTGTTTTTAGTTTTCAGGAAGGTTAAATTTAAGATGGAAAATACATTAAGCTACTTGAGTCCCCTTTATTGCAGAGTTTAGGGTTTGAGAAACATTATGCATTTTTCATTAGCATTAATATAGGAACTTCAATTTTATAGTGCCAGGAGGCTACATTATTAAAAGGGGGGTGGGGTTGGGATAAAAACTTTTGCCAGGAAAAGAGAAGTCTCATTTATGTCATACATTTTGTACAATATGACTTAAAAACAGACACACCCCTTGAGACGTGACTAATCAATCCGTGTCTTGGGTTAGCTTTGATGGGAGAAGGGGAAGTGACATGGTGGAGAGAATTAATGTACTGTACATACCTAGTAGCTTATTTAAAACTTTAGAAGTGTAACCTTTTAAACAATGTAACAGTTTGTGGCTTGATATAAGCAACTTTATTTAAATATATTCTGTGATCTTTTTCATGATTGCTTTTACAAGCTTCTGGTGGGTGAGAGATGTTCATATGCTATTTCACATAATACTGTACCAGAAGCGACTACATAAAAGCCAGAAACTATTTTAACCTTCAAATCATCTAGCTTATTTCAAATACACCAGTAATCCACCTTGTCCACTTACATAATTGTCATTTTGGCCCATATGATTAAGAAGGTAGGAGAGAGCACATTGTATGGATATTGTGATAAAGCAGCTGGGGCCTACACTGGAAGATGTCTGCTGAAGACATGTCTGTCTGTTTCTAGGTGTGGTCACTGTAAGAACTTGGCTCCAACTTGGGAGAACCTCTCCAAAGAACAATTTCCAGGTTTGACAGATGTCAAAATAGCAAAAGTAGATTGCACCATCGAACGTAATGTCTGCAACAGATTTTCTGTAAGTGTGGATGGTTTAAAATTAATTGGATAATCTTAAATAATTTGTATCCCAGGTTGAAGTCTCCAGTAGTTGGCCCAGG
Organism: Chrysemys picta bellii; assembly: GCF_011386835.1. NCBI lineage: Eukaryota > Metazoa > Chordata > Testudines > Emydidae > Chrysemys > Chrysemys picta. The sequence goes on along the minus strand of NC_088792.1, from coordinate 175,889,591 downwards.
CGGCAGTTCACTGTAAATCTAGTGATCCTGTCACCGCACTCACGTCAGAAGTTACTCTTGTCGTGCAGGGGGGAAAGAGAGGGATGGTTGGTTACCTGATGGTTAGGAAAGTCCCTGTGCTAGTGAATATTTAAATATGTTATACAAAGTGGAAAAGCTTCAACAGGCAACAGAGAGAGCCCCACTGCAGTGGTTAGGGCACTCACCGGGAGATGAAGATAGCAGAGCAGGGATTTGAATGCCTTAGTATGCTCAATTCTTTTTTTTTTAGGTACCCAACTCTCCCAAGCAATGTACAGGGAGCCTGGTGCCTAACACAGGGCTGTTCATTCCACTTGATGGCAGAGGGCCTAAAGTTAAGCACTGCTAAGCATACTGTTTGGGGTTTCGCCCCTAGTCTTTAGGGTGGCTGCTGGTGTTGCAAGGATGCTACTGAAGTGACATGGGTTTTGTTTTTTCCCCCCCTCTCTTAAAGGTGAACGGTTATCCAACACTGTTGCTTTTCCGAGCAGGGGAGAAAGTCAGTGAACACAATGGAGCCAGAGATCTTGAAACGCTGCATAAGTTTGTTTTGCGTCAGGCAAGGGATGAATTGTAAAACACACATGGATACTTCTGCCCTGACTGTTCTTGTACACTAATGGGGAGAGTTAAATCAAGTTAATGTTATTGATTTTCAAAGGGTGGGGTTGGTTTTTTGTTGTTTTTGAAAACTGAATGTACTGACTTGTGGTATCTTCCTTGTGTGTGTGTGTTTTAAAGCCACACCGTACTGACTTTTTCATTGTTTGTCAAGGAAAACTGGTAACAAGTAGTTACTGTGCAAATTGAGTATTTTCAGCATCAGTATTACTACATTTCTACCTTCCCCTGTGGAGATATAAATGGTTTCCTTTGAGCCTAAAATAGATGAGGAAAATCAAGTTAAGGGACTGGGTAAACTATTTTTGTCTTCAGGTTGAATTTGGGTAAAGGCTTGCTACCAAAGTACAGCTTACAAAGTGCTCACCATTACTAGAAAGGTACAAGCTACAGCTGTACTAATAAATGTTGCCTTTTCAACTGAAGCTAAAAACTCTGTCTTAATATAGCAGCTGGTCAAAAAATGGGAGGTTGAAAAAGAAAACACACCCCTTTGGAAGATACCAGGCTTGTTTCTTGTTAATATTTCTCTAGTCATGGGAGGCTGTAGCCATAATGAAAGTAGTGGTACTTTTACTATGTGCCTGAATATTACTGATGCCATAGCAGATGGGGGATTTTATAACAGTTCAAACAGGACACTTCTCTTCAATGCTAGAGGAGAGGATGTTATCATAACAACCACTTAAAGAGGTAGACATCTCTTGGAAAATAATTAACACCTTTAGAAACAACTGGTTGCAAATCATTTTCTGTACCATATTTCTCTTGCCCCAGTTTACTGCTAGAACTACTCATCTGACTTAATCAGCAGGAGCAGATGAACTCATGGTTTATTTAATAAGCAGACTGATACTTCAAAAGTGTTTCTTGTTCCTTAAAATGAGAAGCAAAACTCCTCTTCAGTACCACTGCTGTTCAGTTCTTGTTGCTACCTTTGAATGGGAGGACCATACACTTCGTTGCCTTGAATGATGACCTGATTGTGTGAGGTGTTCTAATACATTAAAGCCAAAGAATTTACAATGCAGACACCGTTAGTTTGCTAATGTAGTTGTATCTTTTCTTCTAAGGGGCTAAATTCTGCCCTCATTCATTGACATCTCTGGGAATTACATAAGTCAGCACTTTGCTCTAAGTCAAGTTGTTGTTTTGTGTCCATATGTAATAGTGAAAATTCTCTTTACATCAGTAACTTACTCTTTCTGGCAAGGACCACAGGTTCTGTTCAAACTAAAACTGGGTAAGCATGGAAAGTGTACAATGAGGGCTAAATATTGTATGGCAGATGTATTAGATAAAATGTATAGACGTCTGCCTTAAAGGAAGCCTTTATTAATGTTTTTTAAAACTCTTGTGAAGCACAATCTCATGAGTAGCCCAAGCTTTGGCTCATGAGTTTCTTGTATAAAATCAAAGTAGTACAATTGTTTACACAGACTTTCTAAATAAAAACTTTTTTTAAAAAGCCCAGTCTTTCTATAAATGTTACAGCACAATGATGACAATTGCAATAAATTATAGCTTGTATTTACAAGAAGCTTTTTTAAATGCAAGAGTTAGAGGTAAGTGCATTTAATACAAGTTTAACATTGATCAGAAAATTCATTGTTACTATTAACATTGGGAATAAAACTAGTCTATTAGAAGCTATGGCTAAAATGTGAATATACCCTTTAAACCAACTTCTTAAATGCAATTTCCTTTTTGGCCAGATAGTTTTACATAAACTGCATCTTCACTAATATGCCCACTCTCCAACACAGGAGCTGCTTCAAAATTTATGTATAAACTTAGTTGTAGAACTGTCCTGATTGCAGCCTCCTCTGTGGTGGTACAATTGAGGAGCAAAGAATGTTTGGAATAAAACAGAACAGGCTTAGTTGATGCATCGTGCAGGAGTTATAGAATCTAAACAAAGTGGAAGCTGCACAAGAACAAATTTATAAATTCACTGCCTAGTTGGAACATTCATCTCAAAAAACCAGGCAGGGAGTGGCTTTGTCCTTATGTAACTAATAGATGGTGCAGTTAAATATCTAGTCAAGTCTATGGTTCAGCATATGTGTTTGGAGAATGCAGAGGGTCAAAGGCTTGCTTTGGCACAACTGAAGTTGCTGTTTATCAGGTTGGCTTCTGGAAGAAACCACTCATACTGATGTAGCAACTATTCTTTAAATAGAAGGCACTTCCTAACGTTGGGGTTGTCCAACGTAAAATGCATGATGGTAAGGTATTAAAAGCATAATTTCTATATTTTACTACTACAGCTTTGCCTTTTGTCTGCAGGAGACACTTTTTCAAGGCTTATATGTAGCAGATGCTGGTTTGGTAAAACTGAAGTGCAGACTGACCAACTGACGAGGTCAAGCTCCTGTTTTAAGTTTCTGCTACTCTCAGGGGAGTTTAATACCATACAGGGAATGATTGAAGCTAACAAAATTTGTAGGGACTGATTTCATTTTTGCGAGCCTTGCAGTTCATGTTTTTGCAGATCAGAAAGGCTGCCATGCTGTAGATCAGTTTGTAATGGGAACAGGTGCTGGATTTAAAAACGAACAAAGTGAGTACACATCAATGAAGAAGTACCCTGCTGCTTCCTCTCATAAGGCGCACACAGTGTGTTTTAGAAGTCTTTCATCTCAAGAGCAGGTAGGTGTAATCTAGAAGTTCATGTTAGAATTGCACAGTAGGTCTGGGTGAAGAATGTTTGTGCATCAGTGACATCCACACGCTCTTACTACCATATTCCTATATTTTTTCAAAATGACATTGGAGTTATCATCAAAGTAAAGAACTGATATGGCATTTAGTTTGGTAGGTGCACAACAGGGTTTGGGAACGTATTCAGGATTCATAAGATGAACCTGTTTCAAAAAAGAAAACAATTTGATTGTACCAACTAATCTGATCTCCAACTTCACTTGTAGGTTAGCACAAGTCTTTCTATATACTCACCAAAGTTTGTACAATGGCATGATTGGTGGCATTCATGTGTGCATTGAGTGGGAAAGAACATTCTCCATCACAGTAGTTTGCTGCATAGCCTTTTGGTGCAATTATCCAATCCTTTGTTAGGAAATAAACAGAAAATATTTCAGTGGAATTAAAGTTGCTTGTTCGATTTTTGTAACAGATGGCATATAGAGGTAACAGTATGCAATTAAGCCTGATTAAAACTTGTGTCAACTGTTAATGGAAAACTGGGGTTTTGTCAAAGTGTCACCTTTGCATAGAAAACATTATTTTGATCAAAAACAAAAATTTGGATTAAAAAATGGCACCACACTGCCTTATACTTCCACTCTTGGGGTTGCGCTCTCTAGCTGGAATTGCATCTCCCATGATATACAACAGCCAGGGACTCTTATGCTGCACGCCCTGTACTCACCAAAAGGGGGTGAAAATGTATCCTGGGAAATTTAGTCCAGCCAGAGAACATCCATAGAGAATGGGAGCGTAGGGCACCCATCAGCCACTGCAGTGCCATTTTTAATTTGAAGTATTTCAGCTTTTGGCTTCAAAGTTAATTTTTCCATAGAAAACTTCCCACAAGAGTCTTAGTTTTCATTGAAGCTCTGCACACATAAAAAGTTCTGACCACCGCTGTATAATCTGATACTCAAGAGAAGGTAATAAATGTGGCATTTTGAAATGGTAGCATATAATCTGAGTGCTGTAGAAACAAAAAACTTATTTTTCTCACCCTTGAAGAAACATGATTGAAATACAGAACTACTGCTTCCTACCTGTACCCCATTTGCTTAAGATATTAACATTGTGTAGTAAGTACACACACCAGTTCTATCTTTTGCTCAACATTCAGGAATGCTGCATTTAAAATGAACCTCATCACCTGTCACCAAATTTAAATGCACATAGTATCACTTTCCTGATACATATTTAAATTCAACTTGTTTCTCCAGCAACCAGCTATTCCAAATCAATATCTACTTTAGTTTGAAGAGACAGTAATACTTATCTAAAAGGACAGTTACTGCTACTGTGGAAGCTACCTGTTATAAATTTGACTGTTGGGTGCTGATTTGCCAAACATACAATTTGCATTAAACCTTGGGCTCAAGGTTTAGAATAAAAATAGTAATGACCTACTTAAGAAGTTACTTGTAGATGTTAACCACTGGCACATGCTTGATCAAGGTATATAGTCTTAACTCTCCTCATCGTGTGAAGAAACCAAAAGCTTTCTTTGTGGAAAAACAAGCATCTAGCCCTCATGCGTGTGAAGAGAAACTTAAAAACCATGACCTAAGTATAACAGGTGCAGTGGGTGAAGCAGCAGCCTCCATGACCCAGTGAAGAAGCTACCTGACCTACATCCCCCCCTGTAACTCAATCTGCTGGGAGGAGGAGGAGCTTGAAAGCCCTGCTGCACGCACACAGTTCATCTGCCTTCTCTTGCTGCCCTAGGGTCTGCTCCTTCAGCTTCACAGATCAGATTTAAGGGGAAAGGAATGGTACTTGTGCCACCCACCCATAATGCTTAATTTACAATGTCACACTTGGTAACGGTATTCTTCATATTATAGTCCCCCTCCTCAGCTGGTTTTGAGCAGCAGTGAAAGTTAATATTGACCTTTAAAACATCATAGGGTCTGGGTTAACATGACAGTGAGATGAGTTTGGGCAGTTCACACCTCCCATAGCTACTGTTTCAGGGTGGCTGCAGACTCAGTGTATTGGTTACATGCAGGTCATATGCTGACGGTTTTCTGATAACTTTACTTTTAAAGATAAAGGGGGACTCTGAACAGGATGGCAGCCTCCAAAAGTAGTTCTGGGTTGTGATCCATTCCAATTTAAGCCTTGACTACACCTTAGTACATTGGCCAGCTTCCAGGGTGATGCAGTGCCAGTTGTGGAACTATGCTGGAATTGTGTGCAAGCTACATGATACCCCTTCTGTGCTCCCAGGATGAGTACTCTTGTGTGTAGGGGTAGGAAGGTTTGAACTGAATTATAGTCTCAAAGATTTTAGCTATCACCAACTAGCCCTTGATTTACATTAATTCTTTACTTCTGTTACAAAAGTGCTCCAAAATTTCAAACAGATGAGAAGAAAAATCTGTGAAAAAAATTTCTTTGAAAGGGTTCCAGTTTGACATTTTGTGGCCTAGGAACAGCACTGATCACAAAAAACTTACATTGGTTTAAAACAACAATTTTAGATAAATCAATCTAGTTAAACCAGTGCAAATCTACTATGTGAACACACTTTATATACAGTTTAAACCAGACTGGTAGTTGCACTAGTTTAACTAAAATCAGTTTTTCTATGTGCATACTGGGTCTCAGACTAGATCTACAAGCCTAATTACTATCCTGCTGTCCAGCAATAGGATGGCTGCATAATACAATACCATGTGAAATATTAAATATCTTAAGATTCCCAAAGGAAGTTTGGTGGTCTATCTAATCTGAAAGCTATCAATATTTGATCTCCCCAATGACTAGTTTTAATGTGGTGGCACAAGGGTCATTTTAAAATGTGCTAGTAGTGTCTACTGGAATTACTATAACATTGTTTAGATAATATTTCATAATAAATGTCTAACTTACTCAGAGAGGAACATCACATACCTGCCATCCCAAATCTTGGAAGCTAACGAAAAGTTCATGCTTTCGGCAAGCTGTTTTTAGGTCACTGCTGTTGTAATCTGTTAGGAGAGAGAAAACAACCCACTTAGAAGGTAAAATTTTGGCAATCATAGCATCATTCTAAGATGCCGCTGGATACATTTTTCCTTGCACTAAGTGCCGAACTGTGAGAGGTGATGAATACCCTCAACAAATGAAGAGACGAAATTACAGAATTGGATTGGGCTTTTCAAACGAGTCAGGCACCTAACTCCTTTAGGCTCAATTGAAAATTTCAGCTGTGGTGCCAAATTCTCTTGTCCCTGTGAAATACTTTCATAAGTATCTGTTTCCACTAGTAAACACAGCACTTGGTAAGCACCTGTTTTGTGCTACCTTCTCGTTAGAGCCTCTAGTTAGTGGATATGTTTATGCACTTTATAGCATATTTCAAAAAATATTCAAGATCCCACAGTAATTGCATCCATTATGATTTTTATAAGTGTCAATCACAACTTCAAATATATCCATATTTGCTTTGCATATCCAGGATTGCTAAGCCATGAGACAGCAGTTCTCTGTCCTTGAACAGATACACTACAGCTAGCAGCAGAGACAAGTTTTCCCCCTCTTACTGTGCATCTAAACCCAGACTTGATAGAGAGTGCCTCTTCGGCTGAAATAGTAATTTAGTCCCATCTCACCTTTGGTCTGAAAATTACTATCCCAGCTATGGGATTCAGCCTACTCGCCAAACCTCACAATGCTCTTGTTAGGTGTCATCTAGGCTGTAAATGACATGGTATTTAAAGAACTTAATATTAAGTTGTTCTAATTGCTAACATAAATTGCAGCTGCAGAGTGGCAGACACTGAGCTTAGTGGCAGAAGCTGTAGTAACACAATTTTGGCTACTTAGAGGAGGCTTGAAACGATTTTACAAAATGCAGGTTTTGATTTCCAGTGGAGTTTCACCATGTATATTTAGGAAGAAGTGCTTTTCAGCATGAGTGTGCCTGGAACTGCTGCTCAAAAGAAAATGGAGGAGTCAAGCACTGACAGAGAGGCCTTTCTCTTCCAGCTTGCCAGCACAGATCCAGCCTGGGCTGGAAGCAACTGAAAGTAACCACCACACAAACCAACGTCACAACTAGAAATTTCAGCAATGACAAAAGCCAGAATGGGCCATGGAAACAGACCTAACTTTTCCATGTAGGATTGGGACACTTTATGCTGCCCCAGTTACCTGGAGAGACAGAGCAGTTCAGGTTCCAGCCCTGCCCAGCCAGCAACATGGCTAACTCGTGCATTTATTTTTTAATGAAAACAACGGAATACTGAGCTGCTCCTGCTTTCTCCTATGGCTACATGCAGTTTGTTTCAGGGGACAGATAAGGATAAAAAAATGCAGTACTATTTTAATCCTCTTCTAACAGTCGCACCTAGAGGCCCCAGCACAACAGCCCTGGCGCTAGCACTGTACAAAAAACACAGTAAAAAGACTGTCTGTCATGTCTCTTATAAGCTCTTCAGGACAGCAACTAAGGACGGGCAGAGAAAATAGCACTATTTCCCCCATTTTACAAATGAGAAACTGAGGCAAAAAGAAACTAGAGGTAAAATTTTCAAAAGTTACTTAAGGCACTTAAATCCTATTAGCTTTCAATAAGTAAGACTTCGACTCCTAACTGTTTAAGTCATATTTGACAATGAGACTTACAGTAATATCTTCAAAAGTGCCTAAGTGACGTGCCCAAGGTCACACATTCAAACTGTGGCAGACCCAGGATTTGAAACAGGGCTTCTGAATACCAGTCCACTAACACTGCCTGAAAGGCCAATGCAGCTTTCCATGCACAGCAGCTGGGATAGAAAAATATTTTTAGTTACTGTTTCCTTGGCTCTGAAGAAGTTTTAAAAACTACAAGTGCAAATATTTATTCAAAAGAAAAACTAGAATACTAAGGCACATCCTAGTGACATTAAGGCAACATAGTGTTACAGCTGGGTCCTGTTAATGCTGAGGTCTCAAAAACCCTACACCTCAAAACAAACCTAGCCTCCAAACCACCTAGAGTTGTTTTTAGATGCAGTTTGGGTTTTAACTTCAAGGATTACATTTCAGACATTCAGTAGCTTCACTTCACTCAAAAATTTAATCAAGTTAGCAGAGTTCACTAACTGGCTTCTGTAGAATAAACATACTCTATTTCAGCAACACATAGTGAAGACTGAGGTGGTGGTTCTATACAAGTCTCCTCTTTTCAAATCAGACAGACTCAGTAGAAATAATCCATTTGTGATAGAAATAAAAACAACCCAGGAAACTACAGACCAGTTAGTTTAACTTCTGTGCCAGGGAAGATAATGGAGCAAGTAATTAAGGAAATCATCTGCAAACACTTGGAAGGTGGTAAGGTGATAGGGAATAGCCAGCATGGATTTGTAAAGAACAAATCGTGTCAAACCAATCTGATAGCTTTCTTAGATAGGATAACGAGTCTTGTGGATAAGGGAGAAGCTGTGGATGTGGTATACCTAGACTTTAGTAAGGCATTTGATACGGTCTCGCATGATATTCTTATCGATAAACTAGGCAAATACAATTTAGATGGGGCTACTATAAGGTGGGTGCATAACTGGCTGGATAACCGTACTCAGAGAGTTGTTATTAATGGTTCCCAATCCTGCTGGAAAGGCATAACAAGTGGGGTTCCGCAGGGGTCTGTCTTGGGACCGGCTCTGTTCAATATCTTCATTAACGACTTAGACATTGGCATAGAAAGTATGCTTATTAAGTTTGCAGAGGATACCAAACTGGGAGGGATTGCAACTGCTTTGGAGGACAGGGTCATAATTCAAAATGATCTGGACAAATTGGAGAAATGGTCTGAGGTAAACAGGATGAAGTTTAACAAAGACAAATGCAAAGTGCTCCAGTTAGGAAGGAAAAATCAGTTTCACACATACAGAATGGGAAAGACTGTCTAGGAAGGAGTACGGCAGAAAGGGACCTAGGGGTTATAGTGGACCACAAGCTGAATATGAGTCAACAGTGTGATGCTGTTGCAAAAAAAGCAAACATGATTCTGGGATGTATTAACAGGCATGTTGTGAGCAAGACACGAGAAGTCATTCTTCCACTCTACTCTGCGCTGGTTAGGCCTCAACTGGAGTATTGTGTCCAGTTCTGGGCACCGCATTTCAAGAAAGATGTGGAGAGGGTCCAGAGAAGAGCAACAAGAATGATTAAAGGTCTAGAGAACATGACCTATGAAGGAAGGCTGAAAGAATTGGGTTGTTTAGTTTGGAAAAGAGAAGACTGACAGGGGACATGATAGCAGTTTTCAGGTATTTAAAAGGGTGTCATAAGGAGAAGGGAGAAAACTTGTTCACCTTAGCCTCTAAGGATAGAATAAGAAGCAATGGGCTTAAACTGCAGCAAGGGAGGTTTAGGTTGGACATTAGGAAAAAGTTCCTAACTGTCAGGGTGGTTAAACACTGGAATAAATTGCCTAGGGAGGTTGTGGAATCTCCATCTCTGGATATATTTAAGAGTAGGTTAGATAAATGTCTATCAGGGATGGTCTAGACAGTATTTGGTCCTGCCATGAGGGCAGGGGACTGGACTCGATGACCTCTCGAGGTCCCTTCCAGTCCTAGAATCTATGTAAACTATGCAAGTCTTCAGAGAGCAAACACCTAGCCACAAAATGATTGTGAGTTAACATATTATAGAGGGGGCAGGGATTTTAATTTGATTTTGGTGCTCAGTATTAGTCTTCAATGAGAAATAAGCTCTTTGCTTAGGAAAAATTTGTAGGGCTTCTGCTGGTAACAAAAGAGGTGCTGAGCATGTGAAGGCCACCATCTTTGTGACATTTGTGGGTGGACAGAAATGAAAACATTCTTGCCTTTTGTCAAAAGTCGAGAGAAGATGGGTCTGAATCAAATGTAAAAAGGTGGAGGGCAGGAAGAGTGAGAGAATATGAATGAGAACAAAGGCAGAGTTCAAGCAAGAGAGGGCAGAAGCAAGAAATGCTAAATAAAACAATTTCTATGAAGCACAGGCCGTCCTGAATTTTCTCTCTTATTGGATGAGGTCGTCACCACATGATGCCTCACTTATTGTTTATAAATCTATGTCACACTACTATGACCAATAACGCATGTTATCTGATCCATGTCCCTGAAACAACCACCCCCTGCCTGCAAACACAAATTGTCCTATCTTCCCCTCTTCAAAACCTATTTTCTCTTGCTCTCCAACAATGGCTTCTATTCCTGAGCCCACTACGCTCCCCTCTCTTAGTTTCTATTTTAAAATATCAGAACATTTAAAGTTGCATGGTCTAGGACTCACATTTTCATTTGTTTAACTTTCATCCCGCCTTCTTACTTTCTCATCTCTATATTTAATGTTTGTCTAATTTGTACTTCAGGGCAGGGATCATTTGTTTTTTAGTCTCTTTAGAACATCAAACAAATGATAATGCTACATAAAACTAGGTTTATGAGATGTCCCAAGTTTTTAGGAACAGTCCCAATATTTGGTACTTTGTTTTATATAGGCGCCTATTACCCTCCACCCCCGTACCAATTTTTCCACACTTGCTCTCTGCTCACCCTACTTAAAACTTCTAATAGCTAGCAATTCTCAAATCTATAGTGGCAGTTTAAAGGCTGGCTCGGGGGTTGGAAGCTCTAGACCTATTGAGCGGGTCCTCTTGATGAGAGTACAGTGGATTGGTCCACCCCTCCCTTGTGGGGGCCCTGTAGCTAAAGCACAAGACAGAGTCATCAGATTGGGTTCTACTCCCAGGTGTGCCTTAAATTTCTGTGCGACCTTGAGCAAATCACTCAACGTCGGTGCCCCAGTTCCCCATCTGTAAACTGAGAATTCCACCACTTACATAATCTTAGCGTGTGGTGTGTTGTGAAGCTTGATGAATAGTTTGTAAAGTGCTCTGAGAGTTTATACGGAACTCGCAATTGAAACACACAGGAGTGATCTACTCCCCTCTTATGCCCCAGAGCCACACATTACCAATTGCAGGTGAGAACGGCAGGCCCTCATAGAGAGAGATCCACAGGTTTGGATAATTTAGGAAAGCTTTAGATAAGTAGCTAGAAGTTTGTTAGTTAAACAGGCCTCCATGCCAGAGTCTCATCAAACCTTAAAACCCACATGAGTTTGGGGCCCTGCTCTTGGAGGTTCATCTAGGTCCCCTTTGGGTTTAGCGAGTCTGCCCCTGTGGTTTAATAGTTAATGTCAACTCAGTACTTCCAATGTGCTGTATTTTATCGCTTTTCAAGCTATTCTGTCTCAGACTGAAATTTAAGAAGCAATTTTTCATTTAAAAATACCTTCTAAGACGGCACAGTTGAGCAGCAGAGTTGAGGTGGCTTGTTTGCACTGAATGCTCCCTTAGTTCAACCCAGAGAAGCTGAACACAAAACCAACTTTCTGGTGAGCACAGATGTCTCTTTTAAAGCTGGACATTGACATTTTTGTTGTTTAACGGGGAAGGAGTATATAGTCTGAACCTAATGATCTTCCTCCTACGAATACTTATGCACCAATCTTAGATTTCCTATAACTTCTCCCACGTTAAGTGCTGGCAGAGAATATATAAATATTTACTGAGGTTAATCCTTCTAAGAATACTCTGACTGCTCCCAAGGTGCCAGTTCACTGGATTCCACAGGATTATTAATTGCCACCATGCTTCTAAATGGCTTTGACAGAGGTCTCTGGGCCAGCCTCTTTCTCTCAGTGTTTGACTTAGGTGATTTGCCTAGATAAAGCTGGTGTAAACTGATCATGCAGTTAATAATAACCCACTTAACATGAAAGCCATCTGCTTGGGTGGGATAAGAAAAGATGACAGGTTTAAGTACACGCGCACATACACAGACAGATCAGAAGCAGAGAGGAGGTGGGAGAAGTGCAAGCTGTTCTGACTGTGTAAGGCACTCCAGCTGTAATGCAGCTTTCTCCATTGCATGGCTCTCTCCCTCACACAGTCATCTCCAGTCTGACAACATGGATGAATGTTATACTAATGGGAGATTCTAATGCAAGGCAATCATGTTATTCACAAGATGATACATCTGTGCCATCCTGGACATGTCCGGCCTTATTTGTTGTTTTTATTTAGTGATGCACTAGGAATTAAGTACAAAATTCAGTTCTCAAACACGCATGCATTTTTCCTCCCGAAAGTGAAAGGAGCTGTGCGCTTCAGGAGGGGGCACTGCACTGGAAATGTGTTCCCTGCCGTTCTAATGTTCCCCAGAGGGTACCTACCATGGCCTCTGTGTCTGAAACAGAAGAATGCCAAAATGGGTGTCACATGGGTTAAATTCAAAGTGGGAACTGTTGGCAATAGCCAGAAAATCTTTCAGTGTGACCATTTACAACCTCGGGAAGGCCTTGGGAGCATTCTGTGAGTGTGCTTACCTTAATGGAGATCCCCTAATGATAACACGCTGTTCTGTAGCAAGATCAAAGAGACAACACTTTGCCCTCTGAAGATCCACTACGGAATAAATTCATTAGGACCCTGATCAGACAGCAGAAACACAAGTATGTTCCTGACAGTCGCCATAACTTCCAGTTAAAATTAGAGTCTGCATGGTCTTTGGGAGTCAGACCTAAATATACTGTAAGTGAATTGCTTAGTTTTCGACTCTGATCCTGACAGATGATACGGTTTTAGATGAAAGGATATGCAAGCCCCTCCTACAGCCAGGTATGCAGAGAGACCACCCTCGCCCCCCAGTGCTTTAAAGCAATAGCTGGTGTACAGTTCTGTGCCTTGGCACACAGAAAATACTTATTCCTCAACCCTCCCCCCTACCCCTGCCAGTGCATCCTCTCTTCTGCAAAAGGATAGTGTTTGGCCCCAAGCACAGATTGTTGGAGGATCTCATGTCAAAGCAAATACTCATCTCTGTACATTAGTACTTTCTCCCCATAAATTCAGTTCTGCTTTATAGGTCATAACATGTTTATAATACAGAGGAACTAACATTCTTGGAGGGAAAAAACACCCTTTTCTTTAGGTTCTTATACCATACCCATCACCTGGGTACTGAGTCCTGAACAACATATGAACATCAGAGAAAGCACATGAAGGCCCCAATCCTGTATTTGATAGTACAGGAGCAGACTGCTGTGCCTGCATGGACCCCCACTGATTTCAATAGGGCTCAGTGCCAACACAACCATGCACGTCATGAACTATCAGTTGCAGGACTGGGGCCTCGAGGATTGAGATGCATGTGACAAAATCATTATGCACTCTGATTGAAACTGACAAGCTCCTTGCCAGTAGTGGTGGTAAGTACGGGAAAAGGTGCAATCCACTATAAAGACACCAAACCAAACATGTTAAGACTAAGGCCTGGTCTACACTAGGCGTTTATGTCGAAGTTAGCGCCGTTAAATCGAATTAACCCTGCACCCGTCCACACTGCGATGCTATTTAGTTCGACATAGAGGTCTCTTTAATTCGACTTCTGTACTCCTCCCCGACGAGGGGAGTAGCGCTAAATTCGACATGGCCATGTCGAATTAGGCTAGGTGTGGATGGAAATCGACGCTAATAGCTCCGGGAGCTATCCCACAGTGCACCACTCTGTTGACGCTCTGGACAGCAGTGCGAGCTCGGATGCTCTGACCAGCCACACAGGAAAAGCCCCGGGAAAATTTGAATTTGAATTCCTTTTCCTGTCTGGCCAGTTTGAATCTCATTTCCTGTCTGGACATCGTGGCGAGCACAGCAGCACTGGCAACGATGCAGAGCTCTCCAGCAGTGATGGCCATGCAGTCTGTGAATAGAAAGAGAGCCCCAGCATGGACTGATCGTGAAGTCTTGGATCTCATCGCTGTGTGGGGCGATGAGTCCGTGCTTTCCGAGCTGCGATCCAAAAGAAGGAATGCAAAGATCTACGAGAAGATCTCTAAAGACATGGCAGAGAGAGGATACAGCCGGGATGCAACGCAGTGCCGCGTGAAAATCAAGGAGCTGAGACAAGGCTACCAGAAGACCAAAGAGGCAAACGGACGCTCCGGATCCCATCCCCAGACATCCCGTTTCTACGAGGCACTGCATTCCATCCTCGGTGCTGCCGCCACCACTACCCCACCAGTGACCGTGGACTCTGAGGATGGGATACTGTCCACGGCCGGTTCCTCAGACATGTTAGGGGACGGGGAAGATGAGGAAGGAGATGAGGAGGGCGAGGCAGTTGGCAGCTCTCACAACGCTGATTTCCCCGACAGCCAGGATCTCTTCATCACCCTTACAGAGATCCCCTACGAAGCGTCCCCAGCCATTACCCCGGACACAGAATCTGGTGAAGGATCAGCCAGTAAGTGTTGTAAACATCTAAACATTTATTTTTAACAAAACAGGAATATTAACAATTAAAAGAATGGGTTGTTCATGATTAGTGTGCCCTAGGCGCTTAACGGTTTAGTAAGGGGCAGTGCAAGTTTTGAAAAGAAATCTAGCAATGTCCGGTTTTCAGTGATTGTCCTGCACAAGCCGCTCTACTGTGTATTCCCTGCTACTGCAGCTACAGTAAAATGCGGTCTATATGTGCGGGGATAGAGCAGTAATCCTCCTGGGACATCTCGATGAAGCTCTCCTGGAGGTAACTTGAAAGCCGTTGCATGAGGTTCTTGGGGAGAGCGGCCTTATTGGGTCCTCCGAAGTACGACACGTTGCCACGCCACGAGATTATCAGGTACTCGGGGATCATTGCTCTGCACAGCAGGGCGGCATACGGCCCTGGTCTTTGGAGGCTTTCCCGGAGCATTCTCTCTTTGTCGCTCTCGGAGATCCTCATCAGGGTGATGTCGGCCATGGTGACCTGCTTTTAATTAGGTAGGGGAATGTTAGTGTTGGGACTGCTTTCCCGTTCCTTTACAGAACTGTCACCGCTGGTTTGCAGCCACGCGGTGGAGGCGGGAGAGGGGCAGCCGAAAGGGATCATTCCCGGGGACAGCCGCGAGGGGGTGGGACAGGGGCAGAGTTCCCGCTTGCCGGATTGCTGGCAGCAGGGACTGACATTGATTTAAATGTGAAATGAGGCCAGTGGTAATATAAAAGTTTTAAACTGCCACAAGTGTACGGCTTACCATGTCTGCCTGCAACAGAAATTCCGTTGTGCTGCCTCGCTTCTCAAATGTGCTGTTCAAGACCCCAGGCACAGAATGCGAAGGCCGAGAATTCGACCTTGTGCTGAGTGCGCATGTGAAAGGTGCTGTGCATGGTCTTGTTCACAGAGAAAGACTATGTTCTTTGTTCACAACTACATTTATCTTTCAGAGGAATTCACTCCCTTTTTCCCATTTCCACAGCCCCGTCTGCGACTGTCTCACAACCTAGCCTGGAATCACACTCCCAGAGGCTAGCGCGGATTAGGCGTAGGAAGAAGAGGACACGGGAGGACATGTTCTCTGAGCTTATGGCCTCTTCCCAAGCCCAGGCAGCACAGCAGACCCAGTGGCGGGAGAACTTGACCCGAATGCACCAAGCCAACATGGATCGGGAGGAGAGGTGGCGGCAGGAAGACCAGCAGGCGACTCTAACGCTGCTTGGACTACTGAGGGAGCAAACGGACACGCTCCGGCGCCTTGTGGATGTTCTGCAGGAACGGAGGCAGGAGGACAGAGCCCCGCTGCAGTCCATCTCTAACCGCCCTCCCCCGCCACCAAGTCCCATACCCACCTCACCCAAAGTGCAAAGAAGGAGAGGCGGCAGAGTCCCTGCTAACTCTCACTCCACCCCTGCAGAGAGCTCTAGTAGCAGAAGGCTCTCATTTCCCAAAATTTGAAAAGTTCTTTCCTTCCCGCCTGACACAAGCCCACGTCCAAGTTTCACCTCCCAATGCCATGTGTAGTTGATAATAAAAAATTCGTTTCTGTTAACTACTGTTTCAATCATGTTCTTTTGGAGGAGGAGGGGAAAGGGGGTTGGAAATTGGACAGGACAGTCTCCTTTGGCAGGGTACATAGTCGGGGGCAGGCACAGCAGCAGGGCACATACACAGTGCAGTGATGCAGTGACTAGTTGCCCCGGTTAGTCTGGGAGGTTGTTTTGATGTAATGTTGGGGGGGGTGGGTTGCTCTGTGACTTTGTGGCGGGGGAGGGCAGTTACAGATCTTAAGCGCCGGTCCTTAGACAGGATCACAGAGCCACACAGCATGGGATCTGTAACCGTCCTCCCCCTGCCACAAAGTCAAATAGACCTCCCATACACACAGTCCCGATCAGGAGGGGTGACAGGCTCCGTTGAAACAAGCATCCCACCGCAGCGGAGCCTGTCAATCCTTGAGTTTAGAAGCTGCATTCGCATCACAACACTAGACCCGCCCCGCACCACAGTCTGCGTCCCAGTTTTAAAAAATTCCCGCTAAAACAGTATTAAAGAAAACGGTGTGCTTTAACAAAGTAGAACTATTTTTATTTCGACACGTGTGTTGGAGGGGGGGTGAAGGGGGTATGTAACTGGATAGGATAGTCAACATTACCTGGGTAAAGAAACGGGGGCAGGTTTAGCTTCTCAGTACACAAACTATAAAATCACAGGTTACCCTGCTCACTCAGGAACTTTGCTTTCAAAGCCTCCCGGATGCACAGCGCTTCCCGCTGGTCTCTTCTAATCGCCCGGCTGTCTGGCTGTGAGTAATCACCAGCCAGGCTATTTTCCTCAACCTCCCACCCCGCCATAAAGGTCTCCCCCTTGCTCTCACAGAGATTGTGGAGCACACAGCAAGCTGCTATAACAATGGGGATATTGGTTTCGCTGAGATCACAGCGAGTCAGTAAGCTTCTCCATCTCCCCTTGAGACGGCCAAAAGCACACTCCACCACCATTCTGCACTTGCTCAGCCGGTAGTTGAAGAGTTCTTTTTCAGTGTCCAGGGCGCCAGTATAGGGCTTCATGAGCCAGGGCATTAGCGGGTAGGCTGGGTCCCCGAGGATGACTATAGGCATCTCCACATCCCCAACAGTTATTTTGTGGTCCGGGAAGTAAATACCTTGTTGCAGCCGTCTAAACAGACCAGAGTTCCTGAAAACACGAGCGTCATGAACCTTGCCCGGCCATCCCACGTAGATGTTGGTAAAACGTCCCCTGTGGTCCACCAGTGCTTGCAGCACCATGGAAAAGTATCCCTTTCGGTTAATGTACTGGGTGGCCTGGTGGTCCGGTGCCAGGATAGGGATGTGAGTTCCATCTATGGCCCCACCGCAGTTTGGGAATCCCATCGCTGCGAAGCCATCTATGATCGCCTCCACGTTTCCCAGGGTCACTACCTTTGGCAGCAGTACATCAACGATTGCCTTCGCTACTTGCATCACAACAACCCCCACGGTAGATTTGCCCACCCCAAACTGGTTCGCGACTGACCGGTAGCTGTCTGGCGTTGCAAGCTTCCACAGGGCTATGGCCACTCGCTTCTGTACACTCAGTGCAGCTCGCAACCGGGTGTCACTGCGCTTCAGGGCAGGGGACAGCAACTCACAAAGTTCCAGGAAAGTTCCCTTCCGCATGCGAAAGTTTCGCAGCCACTGGGATTCATCCCAGACCTGCAGCACTATGCGGTCCCACCACTCAGTGCTTGTTTCCCGTGCCCAGAATCGCCGTTCCACGGCATCAACATGACCCATTGCCACTGTGATGTCCTCGGCGCTGGGTCGCCTGCTTTCTGACAGGTCTGTGCTACTCTCAGACTTCAGGACATCACCGCGGTGCCGTAGCCTCCTTGCCTGACTTTTCTGCATCTGCCTCAGGGAAACCTTTATGATAAGCTGCGAGACGTTGAGAGCGGCCACAACTGCAGCGATGGTCGCAGCGGGCTCCATGCTCGGAGTACAGTGGCGTCCGCGCTGTCAATGACTGGAAAAGCGCGCGAACTGTTTTCCCGCCGGCGCTTTCAGGGAGGGAGGGCGGGAGTGATGGACGGATGACGACAGTTTCCCAAAAGCACCCTCGACTCATTTTGTTACCCAGAAGGCATTGCCGGCTACACCCAGAATTCCAATGGGCAGAGGGGACTGCGGGAACTGTGGGATAGCTGACCACAGTGCACCGCTTCGAATGTCGACGCTATCACCGTTAGTGTGGACGCACAAAGTCGAATTACTGTCCTTAGTGTGGACACACACGTTCGACTTTGCAATATCGATTACAAAAATTCGATGCAAGTAAAATCGAACTACTCTCGTAGTGTAGACAAGGCCTAAGTTGTTGAATGTATCAACTTCACCAGGCCTAGCAACTTCTCAGTTGCCGTTTTAAACACTGATCAGAAGTTGCGGTAAGAGGGTGCGGGGAAGCAGAGAAACCAAAGGGGAGAATGAGAAGAGAATCACAAGAGGAAGAAAGCAACCCCAAAGATAATACATTACCCTGGAAATGGACTCGAAGGAACTAGCCTAGTGACATGAACTCACCATTACGTCCAGATGTGACAGTGCTTTACATCGGAGGCTCCATAATGCTAGGAGATCTCAGGATAGCAGGAGAGCACAGGGTGGAGAGGAAGCCTTGGCTCTGAAGTCTCCTGAACTTTGGTCCATTTACACCATCATCTTTTCTTTAACAATTTAGACCTAGTTCAGCAAGGTGCTCAAAACACGTGCCTAACTTTAAGCAGGTGAGTCATCCTAGTGACTTCAATGGGACTGGCCATCTACTTACGTCACTAAGACCTGCTTAAAGTTAGACATGTAGGTAGTACCTTGCTGAACCAGGGGCCTTAGTTTGGTGAACTACCTATTCTAGTCTCCTCACAAGCCTTTAAAAAAAGATCCATGTAACAGAGTTTGCAGAAGAAGAATAAAAGTCTGAAATTACATGAGGTTCAATACTGTTGAGAGCCATTAGAGTTTAACCGGCTGGGATGGTAACCCTCAAAGTTTGCTATCGCACCTAGGGTGACATCCAGGGCTACATTCTCCTTCTGTACCCATGGGAGTTCTCCCAATCTCATTGCATGTCAATACATGAGAAAAGTGCAGGGGCATGATTGCAAAGATTTTTTTTTTTAAACCATAGCTTTTAAACCTTTCACTATTAATCATGGACCAAACCATAAAGCACTCCCTGGGTAGTCATTAGATTCTATCATCTTAACACAGGCTATTAAATCAACCCTGGATGAGGAACAATAGACTAACAGTACTACACTAGAAAGAATTTCTCTCTTTCTTTTTCAAATAAGCCAACCAACATCTCAGTTTTAATTTTTCCCTTTTTTTGAAAATCCACAAAGGTTCAACATTACCTTGTTGACTACTAGTCTGCCAAACCCCAGGTTTTAAATTAAAGTTGGCTTGAGCTAAAGTGCTCAAAAAAGCACTTGAAACCACAAAATGACTAGTTATTTTTTCCCTTTTGTCATTTTATAATCTGAGTGGTTATAGTCAGAAAAGCGATTATGTAAAAACGTCCCCCTTTTGCCCAATATATCTGCTCCCTCTGGGGCTTTGAATCGCATCTTCTGATTTTAAAGTAGTAAAAGCTTGTTTTTGTCAGCCAGCTCTGCAGAGTTAATGGAAGTGAAAGTGGAGTCTATTCTGCCTCAAATGTCATCAGCATGAAATATCAGCCAATTTCCAATTCTAGAATGAGACGCTGCACTTAACATTTCAAATGTGCTGTACAAACATTAACAGCCCTCACATCATCATTGAGAGGGAATGAAAAACCTGGCTCTATCTGAATATATTAATTATACACTTTGTGCTAAATGACTGAGCCTACTGCTTTTAAAATCTGTATGAATAAGATGTGCTTACTTACATTACTGGGGGCAAATTGATCACAAGGGTAACCTAGTGAACAAGCATGACACATACTTTTGCAAACAGTCGCTGAGGAACTAAAGCTGGTTCCAATGGAGCCAAGTCCAATGATTATACCTGTGGGATTGGATGTGGCTTCTTAAAGGGGATACAGCCTTACAGCCCTGCATGGTGGAAGCTAAAGCACAGTATGTAAGCAAGTTGTGATTATCAGGGCTGATGAAACGCCAATATGTTAATGCACTCTTGAGTGAGTGACCCCGGAGAGAGAATTCTTGGATTCTCACACACACACACACACACACATTCCCCCTCCATCCCTCCAGAGCACTAACATCAGATGGGCTGGAGGCAGCTGGCTGAGAACGTTCTCACCTTCTGATATAAAGCTTTCATTGTACCTAACCTGTATTCCTGTAAGTAAACTTTCAATCATGTTAGCTCAGCTTTTCACAGCGATTAGGCTTTGTTTAGGATTTCTCTCATTATCTGTGTAACATAAACATTGCTTTTATTTAAGTAACTGGAATTGGCAGGGTAGGTTATTACATGGGGATGCTTATAGTCTGGGGTGGGTGGGGGTTGCTCTTTGTGAAGGAAACTGGCCTTTGACCTTAAGGAAGGCAGAAGCAGGCAAGGGATTTGCAATGCCCTCCCTCAAACAATGCAGCTGCAAACCAATGGGTTCCCCCATAACCTACAGACTTCCCAATTCTCCTACCAGCCTGCAAAGAAAATACCTAGTCTATGAGGAAATCCCTGTCTGATTGGCTGAAGTGGAAGCATAGGGGAAAGAAGCCAATCAGAGCTCCCGCACATGCTGATGGATAGCCTAATTGTCATTAATGGTAATGATAATGGTTACAACCCTATTGCAGGTCACCTTTTAGTACACGCTTTTAGGATTCTAAAAGTTAATGTAACATGTGGGTTCTTCCTAGCAACTGGCCGCAAGTTACTGGGCTCAATACAGGATAACTGGCTAAAATGTAATGGCCTGTGATATTAAGGAGTAGATGAGCTAATGGTCCCTTCTGGCCTTAAACTCCACTGTCTATGAATTACATTTTAAGCACAAATTCAAAACCCAGTCTAGCTGTTACAGCAAAACAGGGAGTACATGGACGTTTCTAAATCACTATCGTGTGTGCACTGTTGTCTCCAAGGAGCCCACTGACTGACATTAGTTAAGTATCAATAACATTCACTAAGTTTCACAGTTTTTTCTGAAGATAAATGAATCTATTGTGAGTTTATTTTGGAGTACAGTAAAAAAAAGCTAAGGAGTTTACTGTGAAAGAAGGGGGCAGTATAAGCAAAATAATCAATCTCAATTGCTCCAGAAATGCTACAGTTTGATCAGGGAGCAAAAGAGATGCTCAGTACATTCACCAAAAATATATCCTAAAAAGGAAGGACTTTCAGCTTTATGATACGATGCAGAGCTGGTTGGAAAACAAAAGATATTTCCTCAATTTTCATCCAAATTTCAGAATTTTCCAACCAGTTTCAATGAGACAGCAAATGCTTTTCTCTTAAGCCCGTTCTTCAACCATTCCTATGTGGCTTACAACTCATGCCAGTTAAGAGGTAGGCAAGACTGCATGTGTGCGCTATGATGTTCAAGCTAGACTTTTTTTAAATGAACAAAATACCATTAACTGATGGAAAGATGGGGATATATTGCAAAATTTTAAAAATAAAAAGTCAACACTGGTGATAAGATGCCTGAGATCAAATTTAAATCTGTTAGCTCTCCCTTTGTATCATCGAGCAGCTCTAACAAGAGTTTAAAAGGCACACCCCATCCTTCCATGTGCACAACTCACTTTCACACTGAGAAACCTAGCAGCATATTGCCTTGAAGTCTAGCCTAATAATGTGATTCTTAGGGTAAAAACTGCACTATACTACTGTGCTTTTTCTGAATTAAAGAAGAGAATCCATCATCGCTTCTTAGTCAGACCTGGACTAAAAATACACGCATGGAGTGGTGTAAATGGTAGTGTTTCAGTACTTAGAGATGTTTAATACCTGATATTTCATGCCAGCAGCATACTGCTAGGCAAATGTTACTCTGCAGCAGATCACTGGTCCAAAGGATCGGAGATGAAATCGTGGCCTCATTGAAATCGATGGCACTGATTTAAATGAGGCCAGGATTTCACCCATGGACTTAGGAAGTCCCTAGTAAAAGCAAATGTTACATGAACATTCTTCTCTCAGGCTCTTGTAAATGTAGCCTGCTCCTCTGTGCTTATTTCATTTTATTTTGGCCATGCCCCTTTTGTGCTTTTTCACATATCAAAGCAAATGGAAGATCTTAGAAGAGAAAAGATCTCCAGCGAAAAGAGATGTTGCAAAAATTACCTGTAACACTAGATACCCTGGAAACATCTTGAGACTGAGTGGAGCGGTTTCGATTCTGCTGCCTGCGCCTGCTTGTGGCTGACCTAGTGGTCCGAACATGAACCTCACTCACTTTGAAAAAGGCCACCATGAAAGGCTGCTTGTCGTAAGGGCCATTTCGGCCTATCAGGCCTGCTGCTCTAGGGTTTACATTGAGACCTTCAAATGGAACAAAATAAAACAAAATAAAAAAGGTGTGTTAAAAAATCAACACAGTCTTGAATAGTTTTTGCTAGCAACACAGACGCTCTCCCACAAGTAGCATTCCCTTTCCCCTTCTTTTCTGTTCTCTCTCCTCCTTTATCCCCTCCACCATAGCCTGTTGTCTTCTTCATGACATTCTCTAACTTGGACTGTGAGCTCTCCAGAGCAAGGACGTTTTGAATTCTTATAGCATCTCTAACGCGGTGTATAGGCATTGGTATATTATACATATATAATTAAATGCCTAAATCTGTTGTAAAATTAGTGATGACACTTCTGAGCCACCAAGAATAGAGACATTAAGGAGAAAACCCTGGGAAATTTGGAGGGAAAAAAGGCTGGATACCTTTCCCATAAAGAGCTTAGAGTTTGGGCATAGCATCATATCAGTAGCTCATACAGATAGGTGGACACTAGCATCCCACATTTCTTTTGGCAAAACAGACACAGGACAGTCTCTGATCTCTTGCTTGAGTTTTATGGAGGAACTCAAAATAGGATGAAGAAAATGGAAAAAAGTGGAAGGCAGACATGATTCCACACCACTCCATGTTGTCATTCCAGTCTTACATTCTCCATCATCTCCTCCTTCCCCATCTTCCATCCTTTTCTTCCACCTTCCCACCACCAACCTCCCTTTTTCCATCTTTCAAAGTTGACATGGATTGTAAACATTACTGTTTCTTCTGCAGCTCTCAGTCCCACAGTCCGCAAAGCCATTCCCACAAGTGGAATCTGATCAATTGCATCTCATGGTTAGAGTACTACACTGGGAGACAAACTCATGGGTTCTATCCCCAGTTGTGCTACTGACACTCCATGTCATGCTGGACACTCTGCATCTGTGCATCAGTTTCTCCATCTGTAAACTGATTACCATAATACTTCTGTACCCCACAGCACTATTGCAAGGCTTAATTAGGATTTGTAATGTGGATCACAAGCCTTAGTGCTTTTCATTCATGTTAGTGAAAATTCTGCTGCTGCTTCTTTCTGGAGGCAATGCTTTTATCAGCAACTGATAGACTGAAGGCAGTGGGTGAAACCCTGGCTTCACTGGAGTCAATGATAGATGTGCTTTAGCCTCGGATGTTTTTAAGGCTAGCTCAGTAGTAGGAGGGATTCTGAGGTGGCAGAAACAACAGTTGCAGCAAATCTAGCATCAGTTTTAAAGCCATTGCACATCTTAAATGTGGACCTCTTTTTAAAAAAAGTTACACTGGAAAATGTTTTCATCAGTTTGAAAAAATAAAAGAATAAAACTTATTTGGCTGGATTTTCAGAGGTGCGGAGGTCAATGGGAGCGTCAGAAATGGAGAGCATCTGCAAACTAGGCCACTTGTGTATGGGGAAAGTGGCATTCCTATGCGCTAACTATGACAGGATCTACATATGTAATACATACAACAGAAAGAACTCAAAGTATTTTAGAGAGATACATAGAAGACCAGACAGACAGACAGTAAGTAGCCTTCAATCTGTGCATTTGAATGCATTGCCTAGTCTATCACATCACAGTTGTACACTTGGATACATTACCCAGACCATCACCTTAGGGCTGATGGCTATAAACAATTAACAAAGACAATCACCTGCCAGATGAATCAAGTAAGTTGGTCTGTAACTTACCATCCCTGGTCACCACACTCAGCTGGAGCCCCATGTTGTGCTGAGGGTTCATCACCCACATGTTACTGGTGGCAGTGATGTCAAACTCCAGCCAACCTTCTTCTGAGGCCCACACTGCTCTGGTATCCAGCAAAAACAGATCAGAATCTCTGCAAAAGAGAACAGGAACATGAGGGGGGTTCCAGATTTCCCCATGTGCTTCCACTATCACAGTAGTGGGAAGAGTCGAAATTAAAATATTGCTCATTTGTTACTATAATTTCACCATGAAAAGGCATGTGCTTCTGCACATAAAGTTCAAAATGTTACAAAAATGTAGCTGTTTTCTAGGCTTGTGGAACCCATGCCAGCTACAGAAATGCTAATACTTAGGATTGTGTGTTGGTAACTGCATTTTAAGCCTTACCCCAGTGAGGCCTGAATGTACAGAGAATCTAGATTGTACAGTGGCCAAAAGTTATTACCATGTCTCTCTGTTTCCTAATATGTATCCCTATTTATGTAAAGGGCTACAATTCTTATGTATGATGAGCCAATATTGCAACATTAATTTGGATCTCTGACACCAATCCTCTCACTATTTCTTTTGCAAAAACACATTACAATTAATAAGAGCGTAAGGAAAGTGAGAAAACAGGCTACCTGTCCCCCTTTTCCCATCAAAGATTAATTACAGAAAAAGTTTTGTTTGAGTTACATTTTATTTTTGGCCAAATGCTATGTCATATTGCCCAGTAGTTTGGTTTACATGAGATCACACATGGAAAAATAAGCGTGTCAGTATATTGGGGCTCTTAGTGCAGCTACTTTTTATAGTGGAAAGGCTTTGCTCCTCCCTCTGCTAGTAACCACACTCTGTGGTTGACTCAGCAGCCTTTCCCACAGGAGTCTTTGCATCCTCCCTTCCAATGGGAAAAGTGTTTCAGGGGAAATTCTGTGACCTTCACCTCCAGTAGCAGCAAGTGGTCGGGCTGGTTAGCTGCTGTATGCTTTGGAAAAACTCTATGGTTGCAAGATTTGGGCTTCACCAGGCATGCTGTGTACCCTGGAGCACAACAACTAGAGAGGGATTAACTGCTGAATCAGTCCAGAGTCTTAATAAATCTTCCAGATTGGTCCCTGGCACCCTCTGAAGTGGGCTACACAGGTGCAAGTGGGTCCTCTCAGTCCCTGCACTCTGTCTCTCCTCTGAACTTCCCTCTTCAATCTTCTTCCTGTAAATCATCTCTGCCCTCCTCCTCCCTAACATGCTTCAGCCTGCCTTCCTCTAATCCCCAAACCCTAAATAACTGACACATTACTTCCACCCAAATAGGTTTACAGATTATTCAATAGGCCTGAGTCAATTTTTTAAATTGTAAAAAAAAAAAAAAACTCCTCTAAAAATTCTCACCATTTTCCAGCCAGCACCACTATTCCACTAGCTCTTCTCCTTGGTACAGGTTTATGAAGCCAACTATTGAAGTATTATTCCACAGATGTTATAGGTGACACTAGTAGAAGCACCTATAGTTAAGGTAGCCTGATACTTACCACTATAAGGCCTGTTTTCAGCTGTTGTAACTTTATCAAAATAACAACTTGTGCTGACATTTTAATTTTCAGAAAAAAAAATGGTTTAGCTGTTTCCAGGAACAAAATTAGGAGAAAATGTTTTCCTCATGTTAAAAAATGTTTCCAGTCATTTCATAGAGAAGCCCTAACACTTCATACTTTGGAGTGGGGATTTGAAATTTGGCAGAGGCCTGCTCTAAGTAAGGATGTGCCTTTTGCTCTCCCTGTGAAAATTTACCAAAATTTGTCCATGTTCAGTAAAGACTCAGACTTTAGCAGCTAAATTCTCTGAAGAGTCTGTGATGGGTTGGAACACAGAAACCCCCTTGGGAGCTGCAACCTAATGTGCAAAGACTACCCCTGCTTCTGTTTTCCCTGCCAGCTCCGGACTCCAGCACCCTGTCTTGCTGAGCCAGACACTCCCGTCTGCTCCAACACAGACCCAGGGTCTGAATCACTTGCCCCAAAGCTGCAAGTTTACCTGAAAACAGCTTACAGAAGTGTGCTTGTCTTTAGCACTCAGATGCCCAACTCCCAATGGGGTCTAAACCCAGATAAATCCATTTTACCCTGCATAAGGCTTATGCAGGGCAAACTCAAATTGTTCGCCCTCTATAACACTGATAGAGAGAGATGCACAGTTGTTTGCTCCCCCAGGTATTAATACATACTCTGAGTAAATTACTAAATAAAAAGTGATTTTATTAAATACAGACAGTAGGATTTAAGTGGTTCCAAATAGTAACAGACAGAACGAAGTAAGTCATCAAGCAAAATAAAATAAAATGTGCAAGTCTATGTCTAATAAAGCTAAATACAGATAATCTCACCCTCAGAGATGCTTCAGTAAGTTTTTCTCAGACTGGACACCTTCCAGGCCTGGGCACAATTATTTCCCCTGGTACAGCTCTTGTTCCAGCTCAGGTGATAGCTAGGGGATTCTTCATGATGGCTCCTCTCTCCCTCTGTTCTCTTCCACCCCTTTATATATCTTTTGCATAAGGCGGGAACCCTTTGTCCCTCTGGGTTTCCCCCCCACACACTGGAAAAGCACCAGGTTAAAGATGGATTCCAGTTCAGGTGACATGATCACGTCACTGCAAGACTTCATTGCCCACTTGCCATCACACACGTATACAGGAAGACTAACAGGTAAACACAGCCATCTGCAAACAATGGTCCTGGTTAATGAGAGTCATCAAGATTCCAAACCATCATTAATGGCCCACACCTTACATAATTACAATAGGCCCTCAGAGTTATGTTTTGTATTTCTAGTTTTAGATACAAGAGTGGTACATTTCTACAAATAGGATGATCACACTCAGTAGATTATGAGCTTTGTAATGATACCTTACAAGAGACCTTTTGCACGAAGCATATCCCAGTTACATTATATTCACTTATTATCATGTTTTTATAAAGCCATATAGACTGCACAATGTCACAGAGTCCATCTGCACCAACGATGCTTCATCTCCACATAGCTCCTACATGGCAATCTGACTGTTTGTATGCCATCCCCACAGAGCAACAGAGCATGCACCGGCATATGGCTACACGGCAGAGCAGAACTTTCCCTGCAATTGCTCCTCCTGTCAGCTGAAGTCCACTGTGGATCCAGGTCCCAAAACTACAAGCAGCCTCTCCTGTGTTTTCAGGGTCCCCTGCTGGCATCCAGGCAGCATGGAGAAGAAAGTCTAACTGAAATGCAGAAGGGTGAGGAGTGAGACGGACTGAGAAAGGGACAAGCTGGAGTGGTCAGGCTTGGGGAAGATGGGAACAGAAAGGGGTCTGTAACCACTACAGCACATTCCCCTCGAGAAACCAGTATTAAGCCCAGGATTCCCAAGTCTCAACATTCCTCTGCGGTCTGAAAATATCTGTGAAACCCACTGGCACAATGTGCATCTGTCTCATCATCCTCCTGTGGTCACAGACCCCCATAGAGAATAATAACCTACTACTACCACCAATTATTCTGTAAACTCAAATGGCAGAGGTCTGTGTGGTGAATCTAAAGGTTCTAACCCTGCTGATAGCTCATGGAGTGAGGGGGGATAAATATGGTTCTCCATGAGTAATTTTCTACATTTTTGCAAAAGCAAACTGAAAAACCTCACCAATGTTAAGATTGTACAATCAAGCACTTGAAACTTAAGAAATGCCAAAAATAAAGTTGCCTGCGCAGCCTTAATTTTGTCCCTGTCTGTGTATGCATGGTGATTGCTCAGGAATTAATCTGGGTTGTGTAGCAAACGAGGCCGCTGTCCGTAAGCTCCTTGCCTCATTTACGGAAGAAGTTGGAAGGTGTGTAGTGAATGAGGCAGGGGATTGCAGGAAGAGAAAGGAAGGTCTGATGGTTAAGGCAGCTGAAAGCTGCCCTGGGGAACAGGATTGTATCCCTACCTCTGCCACAGAATAGTCACTGACGCCAAATTTTTCACAGGTGGCCACTAAATATGTTTTCCTCATTTCCTGGGTGCCAAACTTTGTGGAAGTGCTGAATACTCACAGCTGCAATAGAAGTCAATTGAGCCCAGTTCTGAATATATGAAGGACTGCAAAATGCTAAATACTCAGAAAAGTCAGGCCCTTAACCATCTCAAACTGGGAATCCAAAATTAGTGGACATGTTTTACTTTAATCTGTCGGTGCCTCGGTTCCTCATTTGTAAAATTGGGGTTGTGAAGATTGATTAAGGTTTGGTGAAACACTCAGATTCTATCATGAGGAGTGCTATAAAAAAAGCCGATGAGAAATATTAATTCGGTCTTCAGAGCAGGGCTTTGAATAGTGTGCCAGGAGTAAGGCCTGGGGCCACACATTGAACAATGAGGATAAAACAAAATATTCAATAGCTAGCCATTCAGTGAGCACCGTCCATCCTGTGCCGTGAATGAGGTAGGGGCCCTGTGGAAAAAAGTAGTTTGTGACCATATTATTAAAAACTGTATCGTACTTTTTGCATTTAGGAGCAGCAGAAAGGTAGGAATGGATAGGGAACATGGACCAGGCAGAGAAGACTGGAGGGGAGCGAAAGAGAAAGACTGTTAGTGGAGAGTCAGAAATGGGCAAGAGGTGGTCTGAGCAAGCTACCTACGACCTGATAAGACAGACTCAAGACAGACAGAATCTGATGCTATCACTAATCCACGCACAAACTTCTCTTCATTTCAAGGATACTATGTAGTCTCCTGCAAGTCCTAAAAGAGGACTTTTTAATACAGTATATAGAAGTGAAGTTCCAACACCATAATGAACCATTTCTTAACACTTAGTTAAATTGTCCCTAGTATTTTATATCCATAAACAGTTTTCCTTTTCTGTATTTACACTGTGCTCATCATCACTGTGATATCTGAGAACTTAATCAAGATTTTAATCATACTTAATACTCAAACTCCTGCAAGTAGTTAATTCAGTAATGTTTGTGCAGCCCATTAAACACGTAAAACACTGTATAAGTGATAGGTTTGTATTATTATGGGGAAGTAAGTAAATGGGGGAAACTGGGGCAATGAGGTGAAGTGATTTTTCCCAAGACTACACTGCAAGCTGACTGGAGAGATGAGAGTCAGGAATTCCTCACTCAGTTCGGAGCTCATTCCTCTAGACCTCACTTTATGGGTCTGACTCAAAACTCACTGAAGTAAATGGGAGTGTTTCCATAGCCTCCAGCCGACTTTGGATCAGGCCGTGCGAACAAAGGTCAAGACAACAATTGCAAGTGGCTGAAAGAATCACACAGTCTAAGGGAGAAGTATGATTTGTCTGTGTGAATCATAAATTCTGCCCTAACTCCAGTACTCTGGAAGCGAATCCATTTATAAATATCCAGATATAAATATCAACTATAGCTACTATTCTTAACACCAGAATCCTGGCCATGTAGTCAGGACATTTATGGGAGGAATAGTTTGCATCTAATTATGGTGTTTTCCCCCGTAATTAAATATTTCGTTAGCTAAAATCTCACTAAACCTTTCAACAAAATGTCTGTGGGTGTTAATTCATTTTAATTATTTAACTAAACACTAATTAGCTTATATTTTAGTCAAGTGGTTAATCTTTGTTACTATAGTTAGTGAAATTGCCAGATTAAAATAATTTCTCTCTGTCCTGAGTACACATTATAACATGGAATTTTGCCACAGGAAAAACACCAGTGCTATAAAAAGCTGAATTTTACGAAGTATATATTGGAAAAAGGTTTTCTGTTTTCCCAACAGTCCTCTTTCTCCCTCCGTGTCCCGTCCCTCCCCCTCCCCCTCCCCCTTCCCAACTAGGCAGAAGTTTTCCCAAGAAAGCAGTGAGAATAAATAGAGCTCTCACCTTCAAACGACTAAGTTAAAGTCCTCTTATTTTAATTACGGATGAGGAACAACATTTTTGGCTCAGCTTCAAAGCTCACAAGTACCCAGGTGTTTAAGGGATTGTTACGCATTGACAGCCATTTACTGAGGCATTAGTTACTATAAGTCCCTAAAACTTTCTTCAGCTGAACATTTTTATTTACTTTTCTTCAAAGACAAGTTGACATAATAGTCTAGACTGCATAACGTCAACCTCAAAGGAGATTTTTGCACAGAAATGTGAAGGGTTTTTACTGCTTTATTTTTAAAAATTTATATCCTTTCTTAATACTTTTTTGTATATCACACTCAATCTATAGTTTGCACTTCTTCAGATCTCCAGAAAAATTATTCTGGGTGTGATACTGCTGATTCATCATCAAGATCTTTTCTTCTGAACAACCAACATGAATAGAATGAAAAATTGTACCCACCATAAAATGTAGTCTTACAGAGTCAAGATTTTGAAGGTACAGCCTAGCACAACTGTAAATCAAATTATTTCAGTATGTTATTTTTAGTGTTGCCTAGATAAAAATCTTAAAGAGTTTGCTGACATGCAGGACATACTGTATAAATTGTGTGTAGAACATGATGTACGCAAAGTTGTAACATGGAATATTAACAACTTTGCATTTTTAAAGCACCTTTATTCAACAGATCACAAAGCACTTCACAAAAGTTAGGAAATTGGAACTGGATCCTGCAAGAGCTCTATCCAAGGGAACCCCTGTGCCTGTGAGAAACCAAAAGAAAGTCAATGGGCTCTGTGTGGGTGCAGGGTCTCTCGACATGGAACTCTTTGCAGGACCAGGTCCTTAACCCTCATAACCCTTACAGGTAAGTATTATAGTATTATTTCCATTTTACAAACGGTTAAACTGTGAAAAAACATTGCCCAAGCTCACATAAGTAGAGTCTGTCTCTCCTGACTCCTAGTCCAGTACTTTAATCACAAGACCAATATACTCTAAATAGACAATGTCTCATCTCAGAATTCAGTTGACTTTGCACCAACAGGGCTTTTCTTTGTCCTTAAAAAAAGGGCGGGGGGGAGCTAAAGAAGTTTCCTTTAGATTCTGGAGGAAAAGGTAATTAGCTACAGGACTGAACATTTATCTGCTAAATTCACCACAGAACATTTTGATTTTTAAACCACTTTAAACACACATTCACACCCACCCACCCCTCCCACTCAGGAGTAAATATATGCACACTATATACAAATCTGACCTTAGCTTGAGTCAGATTGACGTTAGCTTTGCCATTTGTTTTGAACAAGCCAATTCCAATCCAGTTGGGGACAGTTATTTTCTAAACTATAAACACTGCATGCAAATCAATTTTCCCTTTAGATTAGAAACTCAGATAGTATTTGTATAAATATCTTGTTGCAAAGAGAAAGACTTTACTACCACTAACTGACAGCTAAAAATAATGACAGTTTTAACCCTTAATGGAATAACGGTCTGTTGCAGGAGAACACACTATATAAATGGGAGAAGTGAAGGACATACCCCACCCCAATTTTATCATGTGGGAGGAATCTTTCTACACACATCAAGTTACCATATTTCATTCTTGATACGAATGAAATTGTTTAATAAATGTTGACCATTAAGGCACCATATCCTTCCTTTGATCTTCAGCTCAAGCCATTGCTGCTTCTTCTTTTTTTTTTTTTAAATAGATTAGTTGTTTGGACAGTGTAGGAGGGTTCTGAGGTCTGTACTAACAGGATATTTACACTTGAAAAAATAATAATCATCCCAACCAAGGGTTGACATCTTTGATCAACCACAAATCCTCTCAGCCCTCCCACTCCTGACCCAACACTTTGCTGAGAGAAAGCAAGAACATTTCTGAGCAAAAAATATACATAACAGTCTGTTTCCAGAAATAAATCTGTTTCTTCCCTTCACTTTTTCATGTCTCCCTTAAATGAGTAACCCACTTCCAAATAGAGTTGAAACTCAAATTCCCTCTTCTGCTTCTACAAACTCAGCATTCTATATGTATTTGGAACACAAATGTAAATAGGGTTGAATTCCTCTCTGTTCTGCCTCAGCATCATAAAAGGTTGCATTACTACAGTCTGCCGTGTTTTGTGAAGTAGAATGTCTCTCCCATTTATAATGAAGCTGGTCACAAACACTTGGAAGTCAGTGAGACTTGTGTCCCCTACATTCGTTTGGTGCTTTTGACAATCTCTCTTATTTCGTGTATTTAAAAAATGAACACGCTGGTGCTGAAAGAACCCAGGGACAAAGAATAACCTCTAGGGATACGTCTACGCTCCAATCACGGGGTGTAATTGTAGCTTGAGTAGACCTACCTGAGCTATCTTTAATCTAGCTAGCTTGGGTGACAGAGCTGTGAAGCCATGGCACCACAGACTTCAGAGAAGGCTAACCACTGAAGTCTTGAGTATTCTGGGCAGGCTTGTATAGACAGCACGGAAGCCCGTGCTGACGACGCTTCAATGCTACTGATATCTGAGCTAGCTAGAATCTAGATTCTACCTAGCTCAGGTGTGTCTACATGAGCTAGTGACACATACTATGATTGCAGCATAGACATAACCTCAGTCTTTGAAAATTTAAAGGCTGAAAGGAAGCAGAAGCTGATGGATGTATTGTTTTATAAAATGTTTCATTTCCACCTCCTAACCTCAGACTAGCCTACAATTTGTTTCAAAATTTAGACTGCTACATTCAAAATAAGTCCAAAGTTACTTCAAATCTGTTTTACAAGACTGTTTTCTACACAATCACAAAATCTATATTAACCATTCAAAGGGGATGCTTAAGGTAGGTCAAATTTCTGGCCAAACTTAAGTTTAATCAATCTTTTCTCAATGTTCTGCTGATAAATCACTGGTTTTTGTAATGAAAAAAAGTAGACTGTAACAATGATTTGATTTTAATCAGAAATTCAACAACTTAGCACTGTTTTTAACCTTACAAAGGACTGGAAGGGGAACCAAAACATTGCTGACACTATTGAGTCAGTATAAAAATGTTTTCTTTTTTAAAAAGAGAATGTGCTTAGATCACACTGCCCTGATGCCTGCCTCAATGTCTCCAGGTGCCATGAGTATCATTTTTACTTTTTGATTGCTTTAAATAAAGGCAATGTGAAATCACTCCACAATGATTTTATGCTATTTTAAGAAGAACTGGTATGACCATTCACTTCCTTTTTGGTGCTTTCTCAGTACATGCCCAAATACAGAATTATAGAGCATTCATCTACGAGAATTTCAGTGCAAGGTCTGTACATTGTAACATCTGTAAGCTTGTCATCAGCCACAATTGTCTACAATGGCAAAAATAGGACCCATTATTCAATAGCGGTACAGTTCCATCAATAGTAAACAACAGAAGCCATAGTACAGACAGGGCTCAAAAGTAGGGTATTTTTGTTTTGTTTTTAAACCCCTATGTCATCTAACTCCACTCGGGAAGGGTTATTAGCACTGTCGTACGGTCCTAATAAGCAAAACCTCTATGAAGTCAGTCAGCGTTTTTTTTTTTTTTTTCTTCTTAAGAAGAGCTGAATAAGAGTTTTTATTACATGCTTCTGAACCAATGGACACCTGCCCCCCCCCCTCCGCCCTGAGTCCTGAGCAAACCTTTCTCCTTACCAAGTACCTTTCCTAAAAGACTTGTTCCTATCTCCAGAGTGTGTGTGTAGGGGGATTAAGGTTGCATCCAGTGGCTCATTCTTTTCCCTGGTAACTTCAGGGGCACCTTTTTGGGGTGATTCACTTATTTTTGTCCCCCTCCCAGGTCTCTTCCCTGCAGTTTCCCCTTTTCTCTTTCTTGAGACACTCAGTCTTCTAATCTGTTTCATTCATTAACTGAGGCTTCATCTCCCCAAATTCATGGATTCTCCCCTCCCGGTACATTCATGACTTTTCTTGCTCAAAGATACGCAGAGCTTTTCACATTTCAGTGACTCGTTCAAATCCAGCCCAGATCAGTAATCACCAACAATTATCATCACTCAAAGGTGTTTCATCAGCCTATAGAAAGGAATTGTTCCTTTTCCTAGCAGATTTGTGTCTGCATCATAAAAGCCACTGTTAAACTGGCACCCTTGTTGGCAATCTCAAGAGGAAAGATCAATGACTGAATGGACATCTTATCTCAGATCTAAAGGTGAATCCTCTTGATCAGGGTTGAGGAATAATATCTGGCAGCAGAGCAGTGTGAAAAAGGTGCTGCTGCAGCTTCTTGTGCTGTATCTGTTTTAGATGGATAGAAAACTGCAGTTTTGTCAATCCACCGCCTTGCACACAAGCACTAAAATTCATTTTTGTTCACCCCAAATCCAGCTAGAATTTCCCCATACTTCTCTTCAATTTAGCTGAGTTAAAGATCCATGGCTAGAATTCAGGATGTCTACAGACTCTTCTTCATTTAGTACAATGTCATCAAATGTCAGGAAATATCAGGTCCTTATTCAAGCCATTAGTCTAAAGGAAGTGTGACAACACAACCTTTTAAGTAAAAGGCAGCTGTTCTTTTTTGGCTTATAAGTCAGCTGCTGGAACTCAGTGCAGGCCTTACAAACGTTTTGCTGGCTCCCTTTAAAAAAAAACGATTGCTTTTTTGCTTTTGAGCCATAAAACACTGTTCCCAATAGGCAAAGAAAACAATATATTCCAAATGAATCACTAAAGCAAAACTTTAGCCACAACTTCCGCAGATGTATTTTCATCACAAGGAAAAGAAAATAAGTGGACTGATGATCAAAGGATAAAAAGTTACTCAAAGCAAGTGTATTTCAAACTTCACGTAGGGCATCCAAAGAGACTTCAAGACAAGAGGATGTGTTTATGTGTGGACTTTTCTAGGTACAGATGTTGGCGAACACCTGTAAACAAGTACCCAGTGTTTGCCTTTAAGAGAGGCAAGGGACAAGTGTGCACATTACACTAACCTGGTCACACATTTGGGTCTGGCAACCACACCCTACAGTGTCAAAAATGCAAACCTAAAGTTGCAGAGTGGCCAGAAGCTTGCATTTCTTGCAAATCAGTATCTATTTTTAAAAAAATGAAAAAATCCACAACTACTTAAGCTAAGAGCAGAAGAAATAAAGTGTGCTCTCTAATGACACTGAGAATATATGGGCCTAATTTTTCCCTTGTCACCAGAAGCCCAATCTGTGTAGACAAGTCCTGGGCATGCATCCAAACTGCATGTTTCTTTAGCTAGAACTCTTTCTCCGCCCCGCCCCCAACATAAACACATTATATATAATGTGTATGTGTTTATGTTGGGGGCGGGGCGGAGAAAGAGTTCTAGCTAAAGAAACATGCAGTTTGAATAGATAGATAGATAGATAGATACCTCTACCCCAATATAATGCAACCTGATATAACACGAATTCGGATATAATGCGGTAAAGCAGCATTCCGGGGGGGTGGGGCTGCGCACTCCAGCAGATCAAAGCAAGTTTCACCTATAACGCAGTAAGATTTTTTGGCTCCCGAGGACAACATTATATCGGGGTAGAGGTGTGTGTATGTGTATTATATATATTATATATATATATACATACATACACACACACACACACACACACACACACACACACACACACACACACACACACAAATTCCTTAAGGGAACAGATGAGTAAGGGATTAGTAAAGAGCTATGGAGATCTGGGTCACCAGTTCAAATCTAGCCCATGTTAATAGTGACTGAAAATTGCTGTCTGTTTGGCCTGGATGAAACTTCTTTAGGATTCTCAGTTCAGATTCTGGCATACACCTCACTACAGGCACCCTTGTCGGCAGTATCAACAGGAAAACACCACTCAATGGAGAGACTTGAATTACTTTCTTGATCACTCCAATTCCATGTTGAGGTGCTGCTGGCTGCAGAGTACCAGTTGTGTGACTAAACAGAGGGCTGCAGTCGCCAGGACTGTCAATCTTGCATGAGAACTAAATTCCTAATAAAAAGGTACATTTATCTCCCAACTCAACAGTGCAACCTACGTTCAGGCACTGTGTTTATTAAGATATTATTTGAAATATAGATATGACATGTCAATAACATCATATACAAAACTACTAACAACTACTTTGAAACAAAGACTTCACCAACCTCTAAGATATGGGAGTATTAATTGATAGGGCCATATCAGAGTCCCATTTGTCTTCACTAGTTTTTAAGTTATAATTCTTTACTCAATTTACTCTACTATAATGTTACATACAAACAAAAGTTATCAATGCCCCGTAGTGGAAGGAATGTCAGACCTGCTGAAATATGTATTACTATGCCTTGCTCAAGTGACTGGTGCACAGAAGCTATATTGAAGGCCTAAAACTACATTAGTTAACAGAGATTCTCCTTCAGCTCCTGTGATGGAAACATGTATTTGTGGAAAAGTCCTGGGTTTTGGTCTTTAAGTCTGTGTGGTCACAATGAACAGAACAGCCTACATGTCCATGGAATTTCTACCATTGCTCCCCCCCCACACAGTCTTCCATATCAGCTCATATATACTTCTAGCTAGCAAACATGAGATTCCAGCAGACCACAACTTAGAAAACCCAACATTATTCCCTTCAAACATATCAAAATCCTCATTGACATTATGCATCCAATTATTTCACTCCTTTTCTACAAATGCCACTCCTCTCAGCTTCAATTAGTGAATGGTTGCTCGGTCTTCACAACATTTATTCACCTAAGGCATGGCCCCAAAAATGACATCAATGGAAAGTCTGAGAAAGAAACATCACAAAACACCACCACCTTGCAAACCATCACAAGGAAAAGAAAATATTTCCTTTTAATGCTGTAGTTTGCTGCATCTTCTCTTTCCTTTTATTATAGGAATAGCATCACTAGACAGTAAATTGCTTATGTGGCTCAGATTTACTTTGACATTTAACTGACCATTAATTTCATTTTTGTCTTGATGCTTCCCTGCCATGAATGTTATCCCTTAAATATAGCAAATTGTTTCATATTTCTTATAATTTTTGTGCCACAAGTTCTATCTTCCCTATCTTTGCCCTCCACATCTTATTTGACACCAGTGGCCTACCAGCTGTCACCGTACTGGTTGCAAATTCTACGAAGTATCAACATGCAGCAAAGTCCAGGGCTTTCTCATAGGCAGTAGATTGTCTATATCACTACATTTTGAATGTCCATTTGTCTATTAGATTCTAGTTATACAATAGTCACAGCTTCATATAGACAGGAGAGCCTATGGCCTGATACAAAGCCCAATGAAGTTAATGGAAAGACTACTATTGATTTCAAAGGGCATTGCATCAATCTCCTACTCAACAGTATTGTTCAACATATGTAATATATATATATTATATATATAGTATAGTCATATTTGAGGCCCCAAATAATAAGAATAAACTTATATAGCAGGAGACAAAAGCCCACAGGCAAGTCCAAAACATGGAGACCTAGGTAAAGGTCAGAATTTGGGGCCAACATGGAGAATCACAGCAGGAGCAAAGGAGAGAAAAGAGGAAATACAGACGGGAAATCTAATGATCATAGATGTCTGTATACTAAGGTAAGAAGTATGGGGAATAAACAGGAAGAATAAGAAATACTAGTGAATAATCACAATTACAGCCAACTAGTATCACAGAAACTTGGTGGGATAAGTCACATGACTGAAATATTGGTATAAAATGGTACAGCTTGTTCAGGAAGGACGGGAAGGGGAAAAAGTGAGGAGGTGTTGCCTTATATATCAAAGACGTATACACTTGCAGTGTGGTTGAGATAGAAGTGGGAGGCAGACCTATTGAAAGTCTCCGGGTAAGAATAAAAGGGTTAAAAACAAAGGTGATATTATGGTAGGAGGTCCACTATAGATCACGTAAGCAGGAAAAAGAGGTGGATGAGTCTGTTTTTTTAAACAATTAAAAAAATCATCCAAAACACAAGACTTGATAGTGATGGGAGACTTCAACTACCCACACATCTTTTGGGAAAATAATACAACAAGGCACAGATTATCCAGGAAGTCCGTGGAATGTATTGGAGACAACTTTTTATTGAAGAAGGTGAAGAAAGCAACTAGGGGAGAGGCTGTTCTAGATTTGATTCTGACAAACAGGGAGGAACTAGTTGAGAATTTGAAGGTGGAAGGCAGCTTGGATGAAAATGATCATAAAATGATACGTTCATGATTCTACAGAATGGTAGCAGGGAAACAGCAGAATAAAGACAATGAACTTCAAGAAGGCAGCTTTTAGCAAACTCAGAGAATTGGTAGGTAATATTTCATGGGAAGTAAGTCTAAGGGAAAAAAGAGTTCAGGAGAGTTGGCAGTTTTTTTAAAAAAAGAAAACATGATAAAGGGCACAAAAGCAAACTATCTTAATGCATAGGAAAGATAGGAAGTATGGAAACTAGGACAAATTATGAAGGATGAATACAAAAAAGAACCCCACCCCACAAGCATGTAGGGACAAAATTAGAAAGGCCAAGGCAAAAAATGAGATTAAACTAGCTAGGGACACACAGGATAACAAGAAAACATTTTTAAAATACACTAGAAGCAAGGAGAAGACCAAGAACAAGGTAGGCCCATTACTCAACGGAGGAGGAAAAGACAATAATAGAAAATGCAGCAATGGCCAAAGTCTTAAATGCCTTTTTAGTTACTGTTAACTTATTTAGTGAAAACTGTGATTGGATTATTAACATAGTGAACATCAGTATAAATGGGGTAGGATCTGAGGGTAAAATAGGTAAAGAACAAGTTAAGAATTACTTAGACAAGTTTAATGTCTTCAAGTTGGCAGGACCTGATGAAATACAACCTAGAATACTTAAGGAACTGGCTGAAGAGATCTCTGAGCCATTAGTGATTATCTCTGAGAATTCGCAGAGGACAGGAAAGTTATCTGAGGACTGGAAAAAGGGCAAATGTAGCACCTATCTATAAAAACGGGAATAAGGACAACCCAGCTTGTCAGCTTAACTTCGGTGCCCAGTAATATAATGGAGCAAATAATCAATTTGTAAGCATCAAGAAGAAAATAAGGTGATAAACAACAGTAAACATGGATTGTCAAGAACAAATCATGTCAAACCAACCTAATATTCTCCTCTGACAAGGGAGCAAACCTTATGGGTAAGGGAAGAAGCAGGTGACGTGATATATCTCAATTTTAGACAGTATCAAAAGCCTTACTCTCATGAGCTTCTCATAAACAAACTAAAGTAATATAGCCTATAGAAACCTACTATAAGAGGGGTGCACAACTGTTTGGAAAACCGTACTCAGTAGTTATCATGGTTCACAATTGAGCTGGAAGGGCACATTGATTGGGGTCCCACAGGGATCTGTCCTGGGTCCAGTTCTATTAATATTTTCATAAATTATTTGGATAATGGCACAGAGAGTACCCTTATAAAGTTTGTGGATGATATCAAGCAGGGAGGGGTTGCAAGTACTTTGGACAACACGATTAAAATTCAAACTATTAGAAAAATAGTCTGAAATAAATAGGATGAAACTCAATAAGGACAAATGCAAAGTACTACAAATAGGCAGGAATAATCAACTGCACAAATATAAAATGGGAAATGACTGCCTAGAAAGAAGTACTGCTGAAAAGGATCTGGGGGTTACAGTGGATCACAAACTAAATATGAGTCAACAATGTAATAGTACTGCAAAAACAAAAGAACATCATTCTGGGATATTTTAGCCAAAGTGTTGTAAGCAAGATACGAGAAGTAATTTTTCCACTCAGCACTGATAAGGCATGAACTGGAGTATTGTGTCCAGTTCTGGGCACTACACTTTTGGAAAAATATGGACAAATTGGAAAGTCCAGAGGTGAGCAACAAAAAAATGATTAAAGGTCTAGAAAACATGACCTAGAAGGAAAGATAGAAAAAATTGGGTTTGTTTAGTTTGGAGAAGAGAAGACTGACATAACAGGAGGACATAACAGTCTTCAAGTAAATAAAAGGTTGTTATAAAGAGTAGGGTGATAAATTGTTCTCCTTAAACACTGAACACAGGACAAGATGCAATGGTCTTAACTTGCAGCAAGGGAGATTTAGGATAGACATTAGGAAAAGCTTCCCAGCTGTACAGGTAGTTACGCACTAGAACAAATTACCTAGGGAGATTATGGTATCGCCGTCACTGGGGGGCGGGGGAGGTGTTTAAGAACAAGTTACACAAATACCTGTCAGGGATGATCTAGGTCAGTGATACTCAGACTGAGGCTCAGGAGACACAAATGGCTCTTTAATGTGATTTAATTATTAACCAATCCAAGTTAGTAAAAGCATCCTAATTGGTCAATATTTTATTAACCAACTGTAGTTGATAAAATGATAATACTTGGCCAGTAATTTTGTTGTGAGAATTTAGATTAGATAGATAGATGCTCGATTAGACAGTAAATGAAACAACGAATACACACTGCTGTGGCTCTTTTGGATAATGTTGATGGCTAATTTGGCTCCTGAACCACAGATGTCTGAGTATCACTGGTCTAGCTAATTCTTAGACCTGCCTCTGTGCAGGGGGCTGGACTAGATGACCTACTGAGATCCCTTCTAGTCTTACATTTCTATGATTCTGTGATTAGATTATCAACTAACCTTTAACAGAGGGATTTCCTGGAGAAAATAACCTACATAGTTTTCCAAGTGCATTGAATTTGATCTTCCTGTAAAAGTAAAGCATTTTTTTTTTACCTATCAAGATATAAAGTTCAGCTCCTGTATTTCTGGGGCTGTCTTCTTCTCCTTCTCATTTTCCTTGGTGTAACTCACCTAAAGTCAATCAAGTTACTGTACTTCTGATTTACAAAGGTGCAACTCGGAGGAGAATCAGGACTACATTGCTTAGCAATGTTTCTGTAGCAGTTTTACTCTACATTTCCAGGATAGGCTCTATTACATATCCTTTTAGTATCTATTTGAAATGGAACATACCCATTTTAGTGTGCATGAATAATGTTAGCAATATAGAATCTTTAGTCTAAAATTACATGGCTTCATCCTAAACTCTTGTCTTACTTTAAGTCAACAAAGTTATACTCCCCAAATGATATTATGGACTAAGTTACTGTAGAGTTTTTTCAGTCCATATCCATTTGATATTTTATGAAGTCTACTTCCCAATAAATGAAACCTGAACAGTAACAACCCCTATTAACCTGGACAAAAAATGTTCTACTAAGTGATTTCTGCACCTTCTGAATATTCCCACTTCCTTAAAAAAGGAGACCTTCACCCCAGGCTTCACAGTTGCTGTGGTTAGTGAAAAAGAGTGACTGTCCTTTATGTACCTGTTCTGATGTTCTTGCAGGACTTGATAGATGCTGATAAGAAAGGTTTGATTTTTAAAACTCCCCATGACACAGTCCTTGTAGATTCGGAATTCCGCAGCAGTAACTGCCTCCCCCTCTGGGATCTGGGACAAGTTAAACTTGAACTCTTTGTGGTGTCGTTGGTGAGGTGTGAACTCTTTGTCATATTCAACTAAAACATTAAAAAACAAAACAGATTGTGACAAATTGAAATTAATAACAAGAGTTTTCTCACACATTCTGTTATCTCACAGCTCTTTACATCATTCATTAAGCCCCATGTTACCCTGTGAGAGAGGAAAATATTTATTTTCTCCATTCTGACGATGGGGCTATTGAAGCATAGAGAGGGACAGATAAAATTAAGTGAGCTGCACAAGCCCAGTAAGTCAGTGGCAGACCCAGAAACACAACCCAGATCTCCTGAGTCCCAGGTTTATGCTTTAAGCTTCAAATCAAAATAAAATAATATTTGTATGACATTATGTCCAGGGTTAAAATTAACCAAAAACACCCAGTTCCTCTTCCCTTTGTGGAAGCTTGCTTTAGCATGAGAACTGCAAGCCAG
This sequence comes from Chrysemys picta bellii, assembly GCF_011386835.1. NCBI lineage: Eukaryota > Metazoa > Chordata > Testudines > Emydidae > Chrysemys > Chrysemys picta. The sequence continues at coordinate 175,847,460 of NC_088792.1, read as the reverse complement.
TGGCCTCAGTTTTGGTTAGGTGTCTCTGGTTCCTCCATCCACATTGACACTCATAAATAGGTACAAGATATGTACGGAAAGTGAGACCCAAATCAGGCCACCTGCATTTATTCAAAGACATTTGCACCTTAGGATTTGCATTTTCTTCCCCAGAGGTTTTTCCTTTAATTTCTCTTCCCTTGTATACCTTTATTGTGCCTTGTTTGGGTTTTAACTTAATCCATTGTCATTTTGTCTTTGTTCCCTGGAATTTAATTTTATAATAATTTGTTTTAAAATGTTTATAAACTACAAAGACTTTAAAAAAAAACAGTAAAGGTGCTCTCACCAATGGAGCTGAAACAGGAATTGTGTCAGTAATAAATAAGCCAACATTATGGAAAAATCATGGAGCAGGTCCTCAAGGAATCAATTATGAAACACTTAGAGGAGAGGAAAGTGATCAGGAACAGTCAGCATGGATTCACCAAGGGGAAGTCGTGCCTGACTAACCTAATTGCCTTCTATGATGAGATAACTGGCTCTGTGGATGAGGGGAAAGCAGTGGATGTGTTATTCCTTGACTTTAGCAAAGCTTTTGATACGGTCTCCCACAGTATTCTTGCCGCCAAGTTAAAGAAGTATGGGCTGGATGAATGGACTGTAGGGTGGATAGAAAGCTGGCTAAATCGTCGGGCTCAACGGGTAGTGATCAATGGCTCCATGTCTAGTTGGCAGCCAGTTTCAAGTGGAGTGCCCCAAGGGTCGGTCCTGGGGCCGGTTTTGTTTAATATCTTTATTAATGATCTGGAGGATGGTGTGGACTGCACTCTCAGCAAGTTTGCAGATGACACTAAACTAGGAGGCGTGGTAGATACACTAGAGGGTAGGGATCGGATACAGAGGGACCTAGACAAATTAGAGGATTGGGCCAAAAAAAACCTTATGAGGTTCAACAAGAACAAGTACAGAGTCCTGCACTTAGGACGGAAGAATCCCATGCACTGCTACAGACTAGGGACCGAATGGCTAGGTAGCAGTTCTGCAGAAAAAGACCTAGGGGTCACAGTGGACGAGAAGCTGGATATGAATCAACAGTGTGCTCTTGTTGCCAAGAAGGCTAACGGCATTTTGGGAGGTATAAGTAGGGGCATTGCCAGCAGATCGAGGAACGTGATTGTTCCCCTTTATTCGACATTGGTGAGGCCTCATCTGGAATACTGTGTCCAGTTTTGGGCTCCACACTACAAGAAGGATGTGGAAAAATTGGAAAGAGTCCAGTGGAGGGCAACAAAAATGATTAGGGGTCTGGAGCACATGACTTATGAGGAGAGGCTGAGGGAACTGGGATTGTTTAGTCTCCAGAAGAGAAGAATGAGGGGGGATTTGATAGCAGCCTTCAACTACCTGAAGGGGGGGTCCAAAGAGGATGGAGCTTGGCTGTTCTCAGTGGTGGCAGATGACAGAACAAGGAGCAATGGTCTCAAGTTGCAGTGGGAGAGGTCCAGGTTGGATATTAGGAAAAACTATTTCACTAGGAGGGTGGTGAAGCACTGGAATGCGTTACCTAGGGAGGTGGTGGAGTCTCCTTCCTTGGAGGTTTTTAAGGCCCGGCTTGACAAAGCCCTGGCTGGGATGATTTAGTTCGGAATTGGTCCTGCTTTGAGCAGGGGGTTGGACTAGATGACCTCTTGAGGTCCCTTCCAACCCTGATATTCTATGATTATCAACGTGAACATGTAACTATGGATCAGTGGTGAAGGGAGGATTTTCCTTTTAAATCAGCTTGATGCTTTTTCCCTTTAACTTGTCAACTTGCTCCTGCTCAACAAGAAAGACCATACCGTTCCCACCACCCCATCTTCCATCATCTTTAGATTACTTCCTATCTACATAGGAATTTATATGCCTCAAGATGTTCATGAAATTATCCTCACATCATCCTACAGGGTAAGGAGAGATACCCATTTTATAGATGGGAAGCTGAGGCAGAGAAGATTAAGTGACTTGTCAAAGGACACAGGAAATCTGTGGCAGAGTAGGGAATTGGGCCCAGGTCTCCTGTGTCCCAGTCTAGTGACTTATCCTCAAGCTCACTAAGAAAAGAAAAGCCACCTCGCTGTTCTCAATAAACACACTTCATAGATAGACACTCCTCAACCTTTCATTTCTGCCTATTTACCCCCCACTCCCAACTCCAATCTTGGCTTCCTCTCTGTCCTCTCCCTATTACTTATCTGCAGTTGGAAGCTGTTCTTTCATTTGCGGTGCCTCATCTAGCTGGAACTCTATTGCGGTTCCCTTCAAGACACTTAGTCATTTCCTTCTCTTTGAAGCTTCCCTGGAAATCTTTTCACCTACAACTAACTGTGCACAGCGCACTTTTTAGTACTATACACTAAGGATGCTTTATAAAAGTTACGGTATAAATAGGTGAATTTGCAAATTGTGGTCACAGATAAAGGACTATTAATTTTGGCACCTCTACATCATTAAATATTGGCTTGATTAGTTTAGAATTTACGCAAATGAGAGTACAGGCTATTGAGTCTAAGACAATGGTTTTCAACCTTTTTACATTTGCAGACCCCTGACAATTTTCAAATGAAGGTGTGGATCCCTTTGGAAATCTTAAGACAGTTTGTGGACCACCCAGGGGTCCACGGGCAACAGGTTGAAAACCACTGGTCTAAGAGCTTCCAGAAAGAGGGCTGGGTTGCCCATTGTTTTCCTTCACCGATTGTACAAGTAGTGGTATCATTCCTTTCTAATGCTTCAGAATCCATTTGTTCAACAACTGTATCCTTCCGGTCTTCTTTATTGGCAGGTGTTGCTTTTAACCAAAGGTTTCATTACGCTATAGATAGGAATTTTTATTTGAGATTGCAATCGCTGTATCATACTGATGGTCCATGTTGCCACTAAAGCATCCCATCTAAAATCAGCTTTCAAGGTGGAATGATATAAGAGATTGATATACAGCAGTAGTAGTAGGCCTTTATTTATTTGTATATACTCTGTAAAAGGGGCTGGAATATCTGGTTATTTCTAAGAACATTGCATCTATTTTCATCCCCTGAAGAAAGTGTAACGGAGCATACTTTTATAAACACTATGTTGGCATATTTCATAAGCATACAAGAGTCCAAGCAAGAAAAAGGAGGGGGTTAAGATTAAAGAGACAGAGACCAAGATCTGAACATCTGCTACAAGATATGCAGCTGTATATAGTGACTGGTGATGGAGTGGCCTGAATCAGCTATTGGGGGGGATCGGAGGGGGAAGAATGAAACAATAATTCTTGCCTGGGAACTTATTAGAGCTGCATGTCTCATTTAGCATGTAACTTTTATACCTCTACATGTTCCCAGATTCTGCCAGTGCAACAGATCTGAGCTCTACTCCCCACTCTGTCCACTACACTTGCCACATAACGTGGGACTGAATCAACATTGTGCTAAACAAATCAGCGTGGGGGGAAAAAACTACATAGAAAGATTCCTTTTTCCAAGATTTGTTGCAAAAGATGAGCTTGGACGAGCAAAGGTAGATGGAGAAAAGAACGGAACAGAAATCTGAAGAAGGAATGGGGAGAAAACTAACAGGACAAGGAAGAGCCCCAAGAAAGGGTGCTGGGGGAAACAAGAGAGAACAGGAGAACAAGAAGGAGACAGTAAGACGTAAATCAGACAAGGAGAGAGACAGACAAGAAACAAATGAAGGAAACATTCCATGTCTCTTGCCAGTCACAGACAGGAAGCCCTGCCTCAAGATCTGACTCAGCATCAGTAAGCGTAGGAGCAAAAGGAAAGTGCTGTCCCACCCGACATGTGGTAGAAACACACCAAATATGAAGGGGGTCAGTTTTTTCCCATTAAAATGTATCCAGATTTCAATTTGAAGAAGTGGTGTGGTATTGAAGTACCTCCTCCCCACCTCTGTTCCAAAATGTGCACTTAAAAGGGATACAGTCAATGTGAAATCTAGTCAGTTTTTAAAAGAGTACAAAGTAATTTCAAGTGCAATACACGCCCCGAGTTCTCATCTCAGTTTTTATGATCTGACAAGCACATTTTTACAATGTTTTCGTCTATCACTGTCATGGTGCGAAAGACCCACACAAACAGGGAAAGCTGACAAAAATTACTACAGGGGAAATGATTAAACTGACTGTACTCAAAGTGCTGTCAGAGTAAAGTAATTGAAACAAAGGGGAAAAAAAACTTTTGTTCTCCAATCTCTTTCAGCTACAGTAATCATAGACGTTAGTCATTACAGCAGCGGTACAACAAATTCAGAAAGAAGCGTTATTTTTAAGTTGATTTTGTCCCTCTAAAATGAGTCCAGAAAGTATCCTTACAATGTCACAGGACTGGGAAAAAAATTAAATCAAGCTTGTATGAAACTAGCATAAAAGTTTACCTGTTTAGTTGGAACTGTTTAGTTCCCATAATATAGTGCAGCATGATGTTTCTCCTTGTACGGGTGGGTTTGGTGGGATATTTAAATTGTATATATTCATTACTGTCATGCCATCAAGTTAAGCATCAGTTGTTTTCATTCGACAGGAAAGCTTTAAACATAAAATCCCAACAGCTGTTTGCAGTGGGGCTTTTTACCATGATTTAGAAACAGTTCAATTAAACTAAGAACTCGTGTTGTAAAACCCACAGTAAACACCTAAAGGAAAGATTCTAGCTGCTGGTTATTACACTGCATCAGGTGACCCATTATTCAAAGAGCAGACAGTGCACACCAAAATACCAACAAGCAGTCAGAAGGAAAAAAACAACGTCTTCTGCTGCTTTCCAATCTTTTTTCAATGTGAATTTGTTCAGGCTGGTCTGATCAGTAGTTTGTGAAAGTCCAAACTTCTAACCTAAAACTTCTGTATGTATCTGAGCTTTATAAACTGATGGCAGAAGAAAAAAAATAAGGGAATCTTAACAGTCAACAGGTTGAAAATGAGCTTCACATTGCTGGTAATCTTCAGGCTCTGAGTCTAGCCAATGCTAGCAGAGAAGAACAGCAGAAGATACTCAGGACTATGACAAAAATTACAGCCTTATACAAAAGTTATCCTCTAAGTCACAATATATTATTCTATTTTTACTAATTTATTATGGAGTTTCTTAGGTACAGTACTGACCTGTAGTATCACAAATAGAAATGGGACTGAGCTGTGAAGTTTGGGAGTGTTTGCATTTGGGATTTTGGTTTGGGCTAATTTCTGGACATGACTATTGTTACAAGAAATGTCTGTCTGTATGTGTGTGTATATATTAGTTAATAGAGAAGATGCCAGTAGCATGTTACATCAGCTCTTAGCAAATAGTTAAATTACTGTATGAATACAAAACTATGAATAAATATTTAAAAGTCAGGAAATTCAAAGTTAGGCTTTTTGTGGATTTGAATTTTGTGCATTTGAATTCTAAACCAATGTTGCAATAGCTATTTTTGCACAGAATTTCCATGATTTAAAAATAACCTACCACTTGTAACACACTTCCTAATTTTAAAGCACTATATAAGAAAACTAATTAAATTAAAAAAAGAAAGATCACACAATTAAAGAATCTAACCAAATATATTTAAGTGATTGTACCATTATACTTTCATTTGAATGTCTCACATGTATCTTGCAGTGTAGTAGCTGTGTCAGTCCCAGAATACTAGAGACACAAGGTGGGTGGCTCTCTGTGGCTCGAAAGCTTGTCTCTCTGACCAACAAAAGTTGGTCCAATAAAAGATATTACCTCACTCAGCTTGCTTCTCACACCTGTCTTGGAAGACAGTGAAGCGAAGAATAGTGACAGTCATTAAAATAAATTCTCCTTGGGTAACTGATTTTCAAGTGCTTCGCTATTTCTCCATAAAATCATTTCAAACATAACCAAGGCATTAGCCTTTATTGAGTAGAGTTGCCAGCCCTCACTATTTTATTGTAAGTCTTGCCATATTTGGCAGGGTTGGTTGGTTTTGTTTGTTTGTTTTGTTTTGTTTTTTAAAGTCCCAGCTCCCAGAGTCAGGTGATTATGTGACAGACAGCTCTTTTAAAATTAGTTTCTAGCCCTTGTGGTTGCAAAGAAAAGCATGAAGACATGAACTTGAGTGTACCTACAAGCTCAGAATTCAGAAGGCAAAACAAAAAAAGAACCTAAAAAAAGTAATATATTTTAAAAGTCATGATTTTTAGGCCAATGTCATGAGTTTTGGGGGCCTAGACTCGTGATTTTTGAACACTTGGGGTTGGCAATACTATATTCATTATATCCAAAGCCTGAAATCTGAAGTTTAAAAAAAATTGCATCCTGACAATTTTAAAGAAATACTTACTCATGTATGTAAAATCACACTTTTATCTTTAATAAATATGATTTATTAAAATTAAATTTAAACAACCATAATTCCAAAGCAAGTTTCACTTTTTTATGGCTACAAACATAAGGAATCTCAGCTCCAAGAGGTTCCCCCTTTCCTCTCACCCCCCAATAGGGTGACCAGACGTCCCGATTTTATCGGGACTGTCCCGATATTTCCTTGTTTGTCCCGCGTCCCGACCGACATGCGGTCGGGACACTGGACAAACAAGGAAATGCCCCGAGCCTAGAGCCCGGAAGTGCTCGCACCCCCCCCCCCCCGCCCCGACTCCGCCCCCTCCTCCCCCGATTGGCTCCCTCCCCGAATCCCCGCCTCTTCCCCGGGCTCACCATTCCCCCTCCCTCCGCAAGCGCTGGAGGGAGGCCCGGGAGACTCAGAGGAAGCGCGGGGCCGGGGTGAGTAACAGTCCGGCCTGGCCGTAGGGCGAGGAGGGGGGCGGCCCGCGGGGCCAGGCGGCGGCTGCTCTCCCCCCCGGGCAGCGGGACTCGGGAGCAGCCGCTGCTGCAGCTCCCACTGCCGCGGGGGAGGAAGCGGCCATGGCGCTCCGCGGCTGCGGCACCCCCGAACCCCCCGAGCCGGGGCCTGCTGCGGGGACCCAGTAGCGCGTACGCTGGGCCCAGCCCCTGGCTAGGCACGTCTGGGCTGCTGCCCAGCTGGTGCTATCCCGCGGCGGCCCCGGGGCGGAGGCATCGGCAGCCCAGCCCCGTTCATTCCCCTGCGGGACGGGGGGGCTGGGGCCTGCTGCCCCCACTCCGGGGCCGCCGCGGGATAGCACCAGCTGGGCAGCAGCCCAGACGTGCCTGGCCAGAGGCTGGGCCCAGCGTACGCGCTGCTGGGTCCCCGCAGCAGGCCCCGGCTCGGGGGGTTCGGGGGCGCCAGAGCTGCAGCCGTGGCCGCTTCCTGCCCCCGCGGCAGTGGGAGCTGCAGCAGCGGCTGCTCCCGAGTCCCGCTGCCCGGGGGGGAGAACAGCCGCCGCCTGGCCCCGCAGGCCGCCCCCCTCCTCGCCCTACCTCCCAACTGAGTCCTGCCTGCTCGGGGCCAGGCCGGACTGTTACTCACCCCGGCCCCGCGCTTCCCCTGAGTCTCCTGGGCCTCCCTCCAGCACTTGCGGAGGAAAGTTTTTTTTTTTTGGCCCCGCCCCCCGCGTCACTCCCCCCCCCCCCCCCCCCCACGTCCTGATATTTGTCTTGGGTGATCTGGTCACCCTACCCCCCAAAATTACAAAGCCCCTGAAAATAGAGGCCACTTAGAGTCCCTCTTCTGCCACAACTATAGCAATACTACTAAATTGAAGGGCCAACTCTGCACTTCATTAAAGAAGTTTTATGCACTAAAATCAGTGGGGTGACACTTTTGTAAAACGGTCATTATGATCAGGCCCTTAATATTTTAGCATCAGTATGCCTCATGAAACACACAAACTATGTGGCTAACATTCTTGGAACCATACAACCACCTCTGACACCTATGCAATAATGGGTTTGCACAGGATAAAACTAATTGGAGCTTAAGAAAAAACTTGTTAGATTTTGTGCAAGATGGAACAGAATCCACCTCACTCAGCCATGGTTATATAAGAAGATGTAACAATGAATAAAAAAACCCAGTCTGTTGAGTAAAGAGATGCTATTTTTAACATAAGCATAGCGCAGAATAGGACAAGAAATCAAAGGGGTTTTACCTCCATTTTCCATTTGTGAAGAAGCAACTTTGTGAACATCTACATGAGAACTTGCATTCAAGTGTTAAAATCTACTAACTGGACATGCATGTGTAAATGATAGAAAAGTTGCATGCATACAAGTAGAAGTTACTTAGAACATAAGACTCATAAACATTTACATTTACTTCTTTTTGTTGATGTTCATGCATATTTTAAAAAAATGTTTAGGTTTAATTAGGAGCTCGCTTAGAAATTGGATTAAGGTCAGAAGGACCCACTAGTTCATCCAGTCTGACCTCCTGTATATGACAGGTTACCAATATCGCTGTGACGTTGCACCCCATAATGCTTTATAGAAATATGCTTATGAGTGTAAATATGACATAAATGGAATATGTTTTATACTATATATGCCATGTAACATATCTTTGCAAAGGTTATGTTCTTCTGCATGTATTCATCCTATTTGTATGCATGTATCATTTTTATATCTGAAGTTATGAACGTTGGCTCTATGCTTGTATTTAAAGTGTTTACTGTAGAAAGAACCTAAGGCAGATTTGGTCAACATAGCGTGAAGGGGTTATTCAAGTAATTGGGAGTACTTGGTTAACAATGGACCTTGATAGATGCCAATCCACATCTGAGCTTTCCTGGAAACTCCTGTAGAAAACTGAGTCATTCATGGACATGTGACTTGCCCATGTGACTCCAAAACACCATTTTGTAGCTGGATTCTACACAGGGGAAGAGGGGGGTTTCCACCTACAAGAGAGAAACTATATAAACCCCTGGTTACCCCTCCATTTTGTCTTCAGCTGGCTCAAGAGATAGCCTCTCCACCACAAAGAGATGCCGGAAAGAAACTGGAACAAAGGACTGTAACTACAGGAGTGTGAATGATTGCTGGATCCAGACTAGAAGGAGGTTAGTTTGTGAAAAAAAGCCTCTTGAAACATCTCTGAGGGTGAGATTTACTTGTATTCAGTTTTCTTACTGTATGAGGCTTAGACTTGCATGTTTTATTTTATTTTGCTTGGTAATTCACTTTGTTCTGTCTGTTATTACTTGGAATCACTTAAATCCTACTTTTGTATTTAATAAAATCACTTTTTACTTATTAATTAACCCAGAGTATGTATTAATACCGGGGGGGGGGGGGGGGGAACAGTTGTGCATATCTCTCTATCACTGTTATAGAGGGCGAACAATTTATTAGTTTATTAGTATAAATATTAGTATAAAGCTTATACAGGGTAAAATGGATTTATTTGGTGTTTGGACCCCATTGGGAGTTGGGTATCTGAGTGCTGGAGACAGGAGCACTTCTTAAGCTGTTTTCAGTTAAGACTACAGCTTGTGGGGGACGTGTTTCAGACCTGGATCTGTGTTTGCAGCAGGAAAGCGTGTCTGGCTTAAACCAGGCAAGGGACTAAGTCCCAAGCTGGCAGGGAAAGCAGGCTCAGAGGTAGTCTAGGCACATCAGGTGGCAATTCCCAAGGGGGGTTCTGTGATCCAAACCATCACAACCACCCACACACTAAACCCAACAACTGAAGAGAGACCAAACTATTACAGCCCACAGGAGACTAGACTATTATGTACCTCAGCCAAAGAACAAGAAGGATCGAGGCACAAGGTCACTGCCAGTGTGACCTGGGGGGAAATTTCTTCCCCGCTCCATATAAGGTGATCAGCTAAACCATGAGCATGTAAGCAGGAGCAAGCCAGCCAAGCACTTTAGAGAGAATGCTAGGTGCCCCTCAGAGCCCTGGCCCACCACGTCCTATATCTCCAGCCATGGGCATCTGTGATGCTTCAGAGAAAGGAGGTTACAAAACCCTCCCAGAATACACTGACAGTGGTCGACTGAAACCCTGAAGCATGAACTTTAGGAACACAAGACAAACTGGAAGTGAGCCTCATGGCTATTAAGCCCTTCCTTCTACCATCACAAGCAAGCCTGTCATACAAATGCACTCATAAATATATCCATCTCTTTCTTAAAACTAATTAAGCGGTTTACCCCCACAACTCCTACTGGAAGGCTGTTCCAGGATCTCACCTCTCTAATGGTAAGAAACCTTCCTCTAATTCCAAGACTGAATTTGTTCATGGCCAGTTTATATCCATTTAGTCTTGTGCCAACATTGTCCTTTATCTTAAATAGCTCTTCATCCTCCTTGGTATTTACCTCCCTAATGTATTTCTAGAGAGCAATCATATCCTCTCTCAGTCTTCCTTCTGCCAGATTAAACAAGTCAAGCTCTTCCAGTCTCCTCTCATAAAGATAGGACTCCTCTGTAACATTATCTGATAGAATATGACCATGTAGATCATTGTTGTTACCACTGTTCTATAATTGCAACAAATCTTGTACAAAGTATGTCAAGTAAGGTGTCTATGGAAAGGTTATGATTTGCTGGATATGACTATGCTATTTGTATGCACGTATTATTTTTGTATCTGAAGTTACGAATATTAACTATGTACTTCTGCATCACACTGTTGACTCATAGTGGACCACAAGCTAAATATGAGTCAACAGTGTGATGCTGTTGCAAAAAAAGCAAACATGATTCTGGGATGTATTAACAGGTGTGTTGTGAGCAAGACACAAGAAGTCATTCTTCCACTCTACTCTGCGCTGGTTAGGCCTCAACTGGAGTATTGTGTCCAGTTCTGGGCACCGCATTTCAAGAAAGATGTGGAGAAATTGGAGAGGGTCCAGAGAAGAGCAACAAGAATGATTAAAGGTCTAGAGAACATGACCTATGAAGGAAGGCTGAAAGAATTGGGTTTGTTTAGTTTGGAAAAGAGAAGACTGAGAGGGGACATGATAGCAGTTTTCAGGTATCTAAAAGGGTGTCATAAGAAGGAGGGAGAAAACTTGTTCACCTTAGCCTCTAAGAATAGAACAAGAAGCAATGGGCTTAAACTGCAGCAAGGAAGGTTTAGGTTGGACATTAGGAAAAAGTTCTTAACTGTCAGGGTGGTTAAACACTGAAATAAATTGCCTAGGGAGGTTGTGGAATCTCTCTCTGGAGATATTTAAAAGTAGGTTAGATAAATGTCTATCAGAGATGGTCTAGACCAGGGGTCGGCAACCTTTCAGAAGTGGTGTGCCAAGTCTTCATTTATTCACTCTAATTTAAGGTTTCGTGTGCCGGTAATACATTTTAACGTTTTTAGAAGGTCTCTTTCTATAAGTCTCTATTATATAACTAAACTATTGTATGTAAAGTAATCAAGGTTTTCAAAATGTTTAAGAACCGTCATTTAAAATTAAATTAAAATGCTGATCTTACGCCACCAGCCTGCTCAGCTTGCTGCCAGCCTGGGTTCTGTTCACCTAGGCTGGCAGAGGGCTGATCAGGGCCTGCGGCTGGGACCCCAGACTTGGGGGGGGGTGTTTCAGGGGTCAGGGCAGAAGGCTGGGGTGTGTGTGGCGGGGGTTCAGAGATCAGGGCAGAGGGCTGGGGGGGGGTGCAGGGCAGAAGGCTGGGTGTGTGTGTTGGGTGTGGGAGGTTCAGGGCAGATGGCTGGGGGTATGGGAGGTGCAGGGCAGAAGGCTGAGTGTGGGGAGGGTTCAGGGCAGAGGGATGGGGTTGTGGGGGTGCAGGGCAGAGGGATGGGTGTGTGTTGGGGTGGGGGGGGTTCAGGGCAGAAGGCTGAGTGTGTGGGGGGGTGCAGGGCAGAAGGCTGAGGTGCTCCCAGCCCCCTGCCCTGAGCGGCTCAGGGCAGGGGGCTGGAAGGGATATGCCCTGTTCCACCCCCTTCCCCCAGGCTCCGTCCCTACTTCTCGCTGCGTCCTCTATGGAGCAGGGAGCACGCTGCCGCTCTTCCCCCTCCCCCTCACTAGGGCCATCAGCTGACTGGCGCAGGGAAGGAGAGGAGGAGGGGCAGGAAAGCACCGCTGGGGGAAGAAGCGGGGGAGGGGGGAAGCTTGGCTGCTGCAGAACCAAGCTTTTGCCTCCTGCCCCAGCAGGGGAGAGCGGTGGGTGGGGGGCGCTGACTGGGGCTGGGGGCCAGGACCGCGGCAGGGAGCTGCATGCCACTCAGAATCGGCTCGCGTGCCCTAGGTTGCCGACCCCTGGTCTAGACAGTATTTGGTCCTGCTATGAGGGCAGGGGACTGGACTCGATGACCTCTCGAGGTCCCTTCCAGTCCTAGAATCTATGAATCTATGAAACCTGTATTTTGAATGTTTGCTGCTGTGGTAACACCCACAAGGGTGCAATCTTAGCCCGCAATTTGGAAGGGACTATTCAAGTTAAATGGGCCATCAAGGAACACTTAACTCACAATAGACCAGGACTTTCCTGTGACCGTTCTAACTAGAGTATGGGTGATGGTGTCTGCTATGACTAAGCGAAGCAGGCATGGACATGTGACTTGCCCATGTGACTCCAAACACCATCATGTTCCCTGTAATTTTCCCAGAGTGAGAACAATGGGTTTCCCTTCACTTGGCAGAACCTATAAAAGGCCCTGGAAATATCTCCATTTTGGCCTCTTTCCTGTTCAAACCTCTCAACTATGAACTTATTCTAATGGGAGCATTCTAAGCAAGGGACTGAGGACCTTCCAATGATTTGGAAGCAACCAGAGACTTAACAAGCCAGCAGTTTATTCCATCACTACTACAAGCCTGAACCAAGAACTTTGCAATTACTGTATGTATTTGATTCCTTTAACCAGGTTTAACTCACACCTTTTTCTTTTTATAAATAAATCTTTAGCTATTAGATACTAAAGGATTGGCAACAGCGTGATTATTGGGTAAGATCTGAGTTATATATTGACCTGGGTATGTGGCTGGTCCTTTGGGATCAGAAGAACCCTTTTGTTTGATGAAACTGGTTTTAAATAATCACTCATCATTAAGTCTAGTGACTGGGTATTGAATCCAGGACTGGAATACCTAAAGGCGCTGCAATTCTGACTTCTTGTTAGTCAGTCTGGTGAGACAGAAGTTTACTTTTGTTGCTGGATTGATAGTTTATGGGAGAATAACCACTGGATTTGGGGTGTGTCTGCCCTATTTCTCAGCAGTTTGTTCTGAATTTGGCATTCTCAGTTGTAACTCCTGGAGGCACAGTGACACCCTCCATTCTCCTAACCATCCTAATAGCTCTTCTATGCATCTGTTCCAGTCTGAATTTATCTTTCTTGAATTTATCTTCCATGATGGGTAGGACCATTAGTTGTCGGTTTTTATTTAATTTAATTTTTCCTGGGAATTTATTGGTGTTTATTACAACAACAAAAACAGCTAAAGATCAGTGTAAAAAACTATTAATTTTTCTGGGTAAATATTGGGGTTTATTTTGGTGGACAGAAGAACAGATTTTCATTTTCTTCCCATTTTAGTGTGTCAAATCTTTAAGCAGTTATCTGCTAACTGCTCGAAATGGCATTTGGTGGGCATGAGATCCATCAGTATGTTCAGATGTGCAGGCACTTCAGAGCTTGCATGCATTTCTGTTTGTTTGTTTATTGTATGTGTCTTCTAGACTAATACATGGCCTTACTTCAACAGGTAGCTTTCCATATACACACAGACTAATATATTATCATAATATATGTATCTCATGCAATGTATTGTATTTTACTAATAAAACAAGTTATTTTTTATATATTTGAATGATACAAAAGTGAGGTGAAAAATCAGGAAAAAAAATAATACTTTTTGTAAAACCTGGGTGGGTTCAGTAAAAATCGGTTTAAACTGAAAACGAAGGGGCTTAAACACGGGTGACCAGAATGGTATACAGTATTCCAGATGAAATTTCACCAAGGCCTTGTACAATGGCATCTCTCACTCTCTCTCTCTCTCTCTCTGAAATGCTTCACCTAATACATTCTAGGATGACATCTGTCTTTTTCACCGCTGCATCACAGTTGTAGCTCAGTCATCCTGTGGTTAGTGCACACACCCAGGTCTCTCTCCTCCTCTTTCACTTCCAACGGATTGGTCCCTAACTTCGTGACCTGGCCCTAGTTTGAATTTCATCCCATTTCTGTCACTCCAGTCTTGAAGGTCATCCAGTTCTTCACGTATAATATTCTGATCCTCCTCTACATTGATGATGTCTCCCAACTTTACATCACCAGCAAATTCCAACAGCACACTCCTACTTTTCATACCAAGGTCATTAATAAAAATATTACCCAAGATTGGTCCCAAAAGTGATCCTTGAGGAATTCCGCTAGTAACCTCCCTCCAGTCCGATAATTCAGCTTTCAGCAAAAACCATGTCTTGCTCCCCTTTAGTCAATTCCCTGTCCACTTTACAATGTTTGTACTGGTCCTCATCTTCCCTAATTTAACTAATTTCCCCTGTAGTACCATGTCAAATACTTTACCCAAGTCCAAGTATATCAGATCTATTGCATGAAGGCTTCCCTTATCTTAAAAAAAACAAACAACAAATAATCATTATTTCCTCAAAGAAGGAAATCAGGTTAGTCTGGCATGATCTACATTTGGTAAACCATATCGCATTATATTTTTTTAAATCATTTACCCCATTACATTTAATTTTTCTTGTTGTTGTTGTTCATAATTTGTTCTAAAACCTTGCCTGCTACTGAGGTCAAACTAACATGTATGTAATTACCCGGATCACTCTTCCCTCCCTTTCCCCCCATACTCCCTTCTTAAATATAGGTACAACGTTAACTGTTCTCCAATCACATGGTACTACACCCAAATAGACAGATTTACTAAAAATCCTTACTACCAGAAAAGCAATCTCATGTGCCAGTTCTTTCAGCATTCTGGGATGGAAATTATCCAGCCCCACAATTTGAATGCAGTAATTTCTTTAAGATCTTCTTCCATCTCAGATGTGGTAATTTCCATTTCTTGACACTCATTTCCATCAGCTGTACTGCCTTCATGCCCATGTTCCATATTATCATCCTTACTGAAAAACCAAGACTGAATGAATACTTTGTTTTTGGGCCATACCTAGATTATCCTTAATCTCCTTCCGATCCACACTGCATAGAGGCCCAATCTCATTACTCCTTATTCTCTTTTTATTTATATAATTAAAAACCCTCTTATTTATTTTAATTACCTTGGCCAGAGCTAATTCAGCAGTTCTCACTTTATCCCTACATTTTCCAACTGCCACGATGTAGCTTTCTTTACTAATCGAATGCCTTTTTCCATTCCCTATCTCTCTCCTTACTCTGCTCTCTGTTTACTCCTAATACCCTTTTTGAGGTGATTATCCATCCAGCTGGATCTGGAATCTTTCCCTATAGGTTTTTTCCCCCTTTCTTGGGATGCAAATATCGGACAGTTTTTGTATAGTTGATTTGAAGTAATTCCAAGCTTCCTCCACATTTAAGACTTTGAGCTCTTTGGTCCAGCTGACTTCTTTACCTAATTCCCTTAATTTCCCCAAATCTGCCCTTTTGAAATTAAAAACCTTAGTTGAAAGAAAACCCAGCCAGTGAAATTTACTAGTGAGGAAAACCTTTTGCTTTTAAATTCACATAGCTTGTTAAGTTAGGTATTAGCTTGCATTTTACTCTTATTTTCTTTTGATGTAACCAATCATGACTTTTATGCATCATCACTCATAATCACTTAAAATCTATCTTTCTGTAGTTAAACTTATCTTATGGTTTTATCTTAACCAGTGTGTTTGGATTAGTGGGTGTGGGAAACTCAATTTGGGATAACAAGGCTGGTGCATCATCATTTTCCTTTGATGAAATGATGGATTTTCTATGAGAGTCTACTGTTCAAAAGGGTACTGAGCAGTACAAGACACACATTTCTGGGGAACGAGGCTGGGACTAAGAATTTGCGGATTTCTCCCTGTACGTAATTCATGAGTGACAGGCCAGAGTACTCATGTGTTTAGCTGGGAGTGAATTTTCATGCTCAAGACTGTGCGACACCGCTGTTCAACCGTCCAGATTGTATGCTGGAAAATGTCACAGTCTCTCCCATTATGACAATTGCCAAAAGCATTTCTCTCTCGAATATTAAAAGAGATCTCTACCCATATCCGGGTGTGACCCTAAAGGTCTATAGCAGACCCCTAGCACTATCCCAACAGAACCTCTTTTACAATCCTTCCCCAAATTGATTATGATCCAAACAGATTCTGTTTTGGCCATTGTGTCACTTTGTATTTCTTTACAGTTTACTGCTGCACTGATATACAACAGTATCCCACCGTCTTTACCTTTATTCCTCTCTCTTCTAAACAGCATTTTATTCTTCAATATCTGTATTCTAGTCATGAGTGGTAATCCACCATGTTTCTGTAATCTCTATAATATCTGGGACTCAGAGTTCCAGTTCCTCCATTCTATTGCCCAGATTTCTTGCATTCGTGTACAAGCATTTCAGTTGTTTCCTCTCGGATCTCACCCAATTTTCTAGCTTGTGGTGTTCTGTTATCCCTTACTATATCTTCATTTAGCTGATTTTCCTGCTCCCACGTATTGAAGCCACGTGTGAAGATTTCGTGAGTCTCTCCCAATCTCCTCCCCTAATCTCCTAGTTTAGAGAGTCTTCTAATCATGCCAGCCTTGATCTTAGAAGAGTAATAGCCCAGATATGCAAGTGGTGTCTATCAGTCAAGAAGAATTGTCTTTCTGTAAATATTAGGCAGTGGTCAAACATCCCAAAACCTTCCTCATTGCACCAATCCTTGAGCCATCCATTGATTTTCATTATCTTGAAACGCCTTAACCCTCCTTCTCTAGGGATAGGAAGTATTCCACTGAAAAATCACCTGAGCTTCCACTTCTTTAAGTGTCTTATACAGCAACGTGTGGTTATCCTTGATCCATTCCAATGGGAACCTAGCAGTGCCATTCATTTTGACTTGCAGCACAATCAGTGGATGCTTCTCCACTCACATGAGGATCCTTTTCAGCCTCACATTCACATCTTGTATCCTTGCTCCTGGCAGACAGCACATGCTGTTGTTCTCTGGTTCTGGTCTGGTGCAAGCCTGTTGAGTTTTCTGAGCATGGAGTCCCTGATCACATAGACCTGTCTCTTCTTGAGGTTGGTATGACTCTGTCTTATGTTCTCTCTCACAGTCCGCTGTACACCATCCTTATTTTTCCTTAGGCTCTGCTCTCTGGCTATCTCCATCATCTCTTCCACAGCTTCCCTTCTTTTCTTCCTTGCCACACCATCTTCTCCCTGTTTCTCCTCATCATTCCCCTGGCACAAGCCTGTTACTCAACTTGATTTCATCACCACTAGCTGGCCCCTTCCTCTGCCTTGTCCTCATGGATCACCCTCCTGTTCTGGCAATCTTCCCTCCATGTACTTGTGTTTGGCAAGTGTCTGCAAATCTTGAGTTGTCTGTACCACCACCTCCTCTCTCCTCTCCTGCATTAAACCTTCAAATCCTCATCTGAATTCTATCATTTTCTCCAGCAGCATATCTAATCCTTCCATCTTCTCCACCGTGAGCTCTATCAGGTGATATTTCATAGATAAGTAGCTTCCCTCAGATACTCCCCCTCAAGGATGATACCTATCCAGCAGCTTCCGCATCTTCATCGCCTCTCCTCGAGTCACTTCTAGTGCTGTCTCAGTGGCCATCAGTCTTCTCTCCCTATTCTTGAAAAAAAGAAAGGGAAGGAGGGGGGAAAAAAAGTCTCCCATCTCCATCCTGCAGTGAAGCCATAATGAAGAACAGGTGTGCCAGGAGCAGCAGCAGCTAAGAGTATTAAGAATTATGCTAGCCACAAATATGAGCTTTTAATATTAAAGGCTGTCGTCATCGACATGCATGCTGAAAAGAACACCCTACCTTTAGGATGAGAAAAGCAATGAAATTCAGACGCCATTTCATCTTTAATTTGTCCCATTGTGCCCTATCTAGAAGTTTTTTTACATGCAGGGGAGATGGAGTTTCCACTTTTTAAAGAAATATCAGAAAAATCAAATCATGTCTGTCTTGGTTTGATAGAAAACTCCTCTATTGAGTTTGAAGGACCTATGCCAATTTACATCAAATGAAGATCTGACCCTACATGAAAAGCTGGAGGTGCTAGAAAAGAATGATTCAGACCATAGCCAGTGATTAATTTGAGCCCAGCACAGTTATGGAGATTACATTTAAGAATAGCAAACCAATCTCTTTTTACACAACTTTCTATAACATATCTTCAATAGGGGGATGAGCCTTTTTACCACAGAAAACATTAACTGAGTTGTTCCTCTGTGCTGGGAAGCAAGCTGGAACCAGCTAATAAAAACAAGATTAAGATCAATAGTTACACAACAGCTTCCTTCAGATTCCTGAATCAAACAGACAGTTTTAAAAGAAAATCATGCACCCATCAAATTCACAACATCTACAGGATACCAGAAATTATGACAAACCATTTTCATATTATCCACTGAGACACTTACTCTACAGTCAGGATGC
The DNA here is from genome assembly GCF_011386835.1 of Chrysemys picta bellii. Classification (NCBI taxonomy): domain Eukaryota; kingdom Metazoa; phylum Chordata; order Testudines; family Emydidae; genus Chrysemys; species Chrysemys picta. Next base: position 175,829,007 of record NC_088792.1, on the reverse strand, counting down.
GGCACATTAAAACCCTATCAACATCTTGGACTCGTTTCACTAAAGCTGGCACAGAAAGGCCTAAATTACCAGTGAGGGAGGTCAGGAGAACCAGCTGTAACTCCTGTTGGAAGCTCCATAGTAGCTAAGCAAATGGAAAAGGTCACTGAATCAACAGACTCCAGCAATACCCTCTTCTCAGACAGTGCCATGCACTTTGGGGGCTTCCTGGCTCTCTACAACCACAATAGCATAGGAGAAAATGAGACTGCTTTGGGACCACAACAGTCCAGTCTAAGGCAGACTTTCCACAACAGGGACCTTTGTCAGTGTAAATATAGATGCCCTGTGGCCAACTTTCTCCACAGCCTTGGAACATAACCAGTAACAAAACCTGGCTCTTTCATGCATTGGATGACCACACCTACAAAGGATCTACATCACACCGATACAGTGTAAATACCACTGTACATGGAGACAAGAAGGTTGATTTGAAGGTGTCCAACTGGTATATCAAAAGAACCATTGTTTGTATTTTTATAGCAATAGACCAACTGCTACTTCCCCCATGAGTTTATTAAGATTGGTTATTTATTGGATTGGAAAATTTTCTATTCAATTTCAAAATAAAATGTGATAAAATTACTATTACACCATTCAAATGGCATATCTATACTTCATATTCAGGTTTCATATATACATATAATGTTTCTTGAAGGAATCATTGTCAGCCTGATGATACCTATCAAGATAAGAAGCTCAGAGCTGCAGCCAGAGACACAAAGGGCAGGAGAACATTTCTACAGCTTCTGTTTTTTGCTGGTTTTTCTTTGTTTGCTTCTGCATGTATATCCATATAATACTTACATATCTCACCTAAAGCAATCTGCGGAAATCTCCTACTGTTCCCCACATTCCTCCTCCTCCAGGCTTGTTACATATCATGCTGTATTTCCTGCTAAAATCATCATTAAAATGACAGCTCCCTGGGATTACACAGCTGCCCAAATCATATCAATAGGTATTTTGAAACATATTCAGGAATTTTTACATACTATGTTGCAATTTCCTGGTTTACCTCACACTGTCTGTGAAACTCTCTGTAAGAACTTAAGGCAGTCCAAGTAAGTCACCACAGTTTTGATTTAAATTTTAATACACCAGTTGTGCAAAGCAGAAAATGTTTTGTTTATGTCCTTTTCTCTCTCCCCCTAATTCACTAGGGAGCTTTAACATTATTAATGTAACTGTGAATCTATCAGCAGTAAACAGGAAAGCCAGCCGTTTAAAAAATGTTTGCAAATTAAGTTATACGCTTTTCATTCTGTTGCGCACTAAGCTCTTGGCACTGCATGCAGGTTTGGGTTTTTGTTTAATAGCCCAGCTGAGAGAGATAATTCTAGGACACAATACAATCACACACTGTAACAATACTGTAGAGGGTGTTTAAGATTTTATAAATTACTGCAAATGTTTGATCCAGCATTCAAGGAAAAACGTCAGTGGAGTAAGTACAGAAACTATGTAGGAACAAGATATTATCCTTGAAAATTTGTTAAGCTGTGACAAAATCCTGTCCCACAGTCTACATGGAACTGGAATTGCAATCTTCAATGTAAGGTTTGAGATTCATCAAATCACAATCTAATTCTAGATTTGCTAGATTTTTTGACATTATTAACCTGTATAAACTTGACCCTTTCTGATATAATATCCCATTTTCCAAGATGATTGTACTGCAAATGTTTTCAACTCACCTAACAGGTATAGTCCAGCAATACAAGATAGCGAACATGGGTATATAAGTGGGTGAGATGCTTTGTGCAAAACAGGCAATAAGAGGAAGACACAGGGAAGGAGCAGGTCAAAGAAACCCAGGAGTGAGAGAACAAGAATCAGCAAGGACAGAAAGAGAAGTAAGATGAGAATGTAGGAGACAGAAGACAGAAAAAAGTCATCCCTCAAAAAGACAGGACGCAGAAAGTGACAGGAGTGATAAGAAAGGCTAAAGTCACTTCTGCTTATCATGCAACAAATATCACACCCTTAACATTTAGGTTCATAGATTCCAAAGCCAGAAGGGATGTTGGCTTTATTTTATTTTATAAATTAATAATGTATTATTTTTTTCAAATAGAACAAATATACCAAAATACGATATTCATCACGATGCACAAAGTAAGCAAAGAGGGAAGGGAGAGGGAGCAACATATCTATCTCAGGGCCTGCACTAATCACAGACCTTTAGAAAGTCAGCCCAAATTGCTTTGAATTTTTCAAGCATTCCCCTCCGGAGGAATGCCAGCTGTTTATTAGCTGTGAGATCAGCCATATCACTGAGCCAGGCATCAATGTTTAGTGGAGATTGACTTTTCCATTTTTGTGGGATTCATTTTTTTAGCAAACAAAGCTGTATGTTGGAACCATGCCACTTTGTTATCTAGGTAACCTCCAGGTAGCAGGAATATATCCAAAAATGAAGATTTAAGGGGGAGGGCTCCAGCTTAGCATCTAATATCAAATCAGTCCTTTGACTCATCTCATAACAGAAATTCTTGATACGGGGCACTCCCAAAACACATGAGCTAACGTAGCTCAAGGGAGTTACATTTCCAACAGCAGTCAGAATGTATGAGGCCCATTACCATTAGCTTATATGGGAACCAATATATTATTTTAAAAAAGCATGTCTTGGTGAATAAACTGTAGTCTCAGGTCTATAGTTGCTTTTTCAAACATTAGATACAATTGTATCCCATTGAGTCAGAGATAGTTATATATCTAAATCTCTATTTCAAGCAACTCTCAAAATTATCAATCTTTGGCAGAATTTTTTGGGCCAGAAAATTGTAAAAGGATACCACTGTCCAAGTAAATCCAGGAAGTTTCCTCCAAAATATTAAAAGTTCTGGAGGCCCCTCACACATGCATCTAGTCCAAATACATTCATAAGGCGATGCTTTAAGTGGAGATGTTTACAGGCTCTGGAGCAGAGCAAGCCAAATTGTTGCTGAAGAGCAACGGATAGACAATGATAAATGTAAACTATCTGCTGTGACAGTTGTAATTCCTCTCTCCTGCCAACCTTTCCACATCGAGTTTTGCCATCAATTTTAAGAACAGGATTACTCCATAGGACCCCTTCTGCATGGAAGAATGGATGAAAACAGAACTTTCTAGCCATGTTTGACCAAGCTTGCCTCACAGATCTTATATTGGGGGACCTCTGGAATCATAAAATCTATAATAAATCAATTCTACCATGCCAGAAAGTGGGAGAGGGGTATACCAATTCTCATTCAATCTGAACCCAAGGTGGGATCTGTCCTGTCATATCTAACAACCACAAAGAAGCCTGGCTTATCAAAATGGGAAATATGACCATTTTTTAAGTTGGAAAAATGAAATGCCCCCAGAGATAGGGAGAGCTGTAATTTGTTCAGACTGAGTATAGGTTTCTTCCCTGTGCCCCAAAGGCACAGTCTGAATTTCTTAAAACAAGTTTTAGGATAGAAATAGGAAGACAGGACATTTGTAGGGCTGCCATGTGGTCTTCAGTTCACACGTTCACCTTGCATTATGAGATTATGAGACCAGGGAGGACGCCGGGTTCGGCAGTGCAAAGTCCATCCCGAGACTTTGTGAACTCCTTCCCACCTCCAACAGATATAGCTTGGAATCACCTATTGTGGAATACACAGGAGCAATCACTTGAAGAAGAAGAAGAGACAGTTACCTTTTCCATAACTGGTGTTCTTCGAGATGTGTTGCTCATGTCTATTCCACATCCCGCCCTCTTTCCCTTCTGTCGGAGTTGTCTGGTAAGAAGGAACTGAGGGTGGGGGGAGCGCACAGCACACCTTATACTGCGTCTTGGAGGCGCCTCTCCAGGGGTTGCCAGGGCGCTCCCCTACGGGTACTGCTAGGGGAAAACTTCTGACACCGGTGCATGTGGCAAGCACACACACCTATTGTGGAATAGACATGAGCAACACATCTCGAAGGACACAAGTTATGGAAAAGGTAACTGTCTTTTTTTCCTAGTACTAGCTGTTTGCTTTCCCTAGTATTGTTCTACTACAGAACTATAATTATTTTTATAGCGCGTACTTATATTGACCATAAAATAATGTATTGATGTCAATACTGCAGCCATTTAAAGTTGCAAAGGCTTTGTTTAGTGGACTAGATTGGCTTGAAATGAATGCTAAAAGAGCAGTGCTGCAGATCTGCATGACATTTGACCCATGCATTTCACAAAATGCTACACCTTACAAGCCAATCAGAAAAATACGGTGAATGATAGTACTATGGCACTGGTATCAGTCCGCTACTGTGGGTCAAGGACGCGTGGGTGTCCATTCCCTTGGAAATGAGAGAAAAATCATTCAGGAAATGCTGCATTAGCAATGTGCTCGACGGGTCAGAAGACAATGCCATAATTGATGATGACACAACAGAGGCTGATGATGAGAAGGAATCTGAATACGAAAACGACACTGCCGACATCTACGATGACAATGCAGGTGCAGCTGTGACTGAAGCCGAGTTTAATGAACTGTTTGATGAATCGGAGACTGATTCAGACTTTGAAGGATTTTCAGACTTTTTAAATAAGTACCTTAGAACAATATGAGACTTTAAAAGCAGTAAATGGATATTTAAAATATTGACTAATTTTGAAGGTGAATACATATTTGTTCGGTGAACTGTGGCCAGTGGAAGCTGTGGGGCTCTGTGCCTGTGAAAACTCCAGGTAAATAAAACATTCCGGCCCGCTAGAGAGTGCAGACCCAAAGGTATATTGTCTTGAGTTGTATAGAAAAATCTTCACAGCGCAAACTCATAAAAATTTGCCCTCTTCCTCAATGTGAAGAGAGATATGCACAATTTCTTTCCCCCCCTCCAGATATGGATTGCACCAACTGGGTTATGTTATAAACAAGAAATAAGTTTATTAACTACAAGAGACAGATTTTAAGTGATAATAAGGGATAGCAAATGGAACAAAGCAGATTACTAAACTAATAAAACAAAACACACAATCTAAGCTTGATTCACTATAGAAAAAGGTTACAAAATGTAATTTCTGACCCTAAATGTGGAGTTAGGCAGAATGCAGAGTTTCTGTAGCTTAGAGTTCCAATTATCTCTGCTTACAGACTGGACCCCTGCCTCAGTCTGGACTCACCCCTGACTTTCCCCTCGGGTACTTTCAGCAGTCTTTCTTCTTGGGTAGGCAATGGAGGAGAGTTCTTAGCCTCCTCAGCTCTTAAAAAGGATTTACCTAAGGCGGGAATCCTTTGTTTGATCCCATCCCCCTACAGTGGAAAAGTACCAGCAGTGTCCAAGGGGTATTTTTCATCAGGTGACATGATTACCTGACCTTGATGTGTCAATGCAGCATCCTAGGAAGGTGGGAGATTAGCATCTTCAGAGTTCTATTGTCCTTCTTAAATGGGTCATTCAGGAGGCTTGCCTACTGTCTGGGGGGCGTTCCCCCCAAGTACACATACAGATGTAATTGTTACATAGTCAATATTCCTAACTTTAGATACAGAAATGATATGTATACAAACGGATAATTATATTCAGTAAATCATAACATTTCCAATGATATCTTACATGAGCCATCTTGCATAAAGTATATCTTAGTTATGCCATATTCATATCTTAAACATATTTTTATGAAGAATATGGAGTGTCATGCCACACCAATCTTATTTAGCACTTTCATTAATGACCTTGGCACAAAAAATGGAAGCATGCTAATAAAGTTTGCGGATGACAAAGTTGAGAGGTATTGCCAATAGGGAGGAGGAGAAGTAAGTCATACAAGATCGGGACGACCTTGAAAACTGGAGTAATAGAAATGGAAAGAAATTTAAATAGTGCAAAGTCATACACTTAGGGATTAACAAACAAGAATTTTTGCCATAAGCTGGGGACATATCAATTGGAAGTGACAGAGGAGGAGAAAGACCTGGGTATATTGGTTGATCACAGGATGACTACGAGTCACCAATGTGAGGCAGCTGTGAAAAAGGCTAGAGCAATCCTAGGATTCATCAGGTGAGATATTTCCAGTAGAGATAATGAAGCATTAGTACCATTATACAAGGAACTGGTAAGACCTCATCTGGAATGCTGTGTGCAGTTCTGGTCACCCATGCTCAAGAAAAATGAATTCAAACTGAAACAGGTGCAGAGAAGGGCTAACAGGATGATCAGAGGAATGGAAAACCTACCTTATGAGAGGAGACTCAAAGAGCTTGGCTAGTTTAGCCTAACCAAATTAAGGCTATGAGGAGATATAATTGCTCTTATATAATTACATCAGAGATAAATACCAGGGAGAAAGAGGACTTAAATTAGGTTAACCCTAACCCAAAATTGACAAGAACAAATGGATATAAACTGGCCATCAACAAGTTCAGACTTCAAATTAAATGGTTTCTAATAATCAGAGAAGTGACATTCTGGAACAGCTTTCCCAATGGGAGCAGTGCTTCAAGACTGAGCTTGATAAATTTATGGAAAGGATGGTATGATTAGGTTGCCTACAGTGGCATGTGGACCATCTGTGACTGCTAGTAGCAAATATCTCCAATGGCTGGTGATGGGACACCACATGGGGAGGGCTCCGAATTACAACAGAGAATTCTTTCCCAGGTATCTGGCTGGTAGGTCTTGCCCACATGCTCAGGTTTCAACTGCTTACCATATTTGAGGTCAGGAAGGAATTTCCCCCCCCAGGTCAGATTGGCAGAGACGTTGGAGGGGGGCGGGTTTCACCTTCCTCTGCAGCATGGGGTCTGGGTCACTTGCAGGTTTAAACTAAAGTAAATTGTGGATTCTCTGGAACTTGAAGTCTTTAAACCATGATTTAAACCATGATTAAACCAGGACTTCTGTAACTCAGCCATACGTTATGGGTCTATGACAGGAGTGGGTGGGTGAGGTTCTGTGGCCTGCACTATGCAGGAGGTCAGACTAGATGATCACAATGGTCCCTTCTGGCCTTAAAGTCCATGAGTCTATTAATTTTACCCCACAAACTGAGGATTAACGAACTCCATATCCCCAAATCATTAGCCACTTGTGCAATAATTGGTTATATAGCTTAGGGATGTCCTGAATATTATTGGGAATCAGTATTCCTAAATATTCCATTTGATTGCCACTGAAAGTTCCAATTTGAGAAAAGGCCTTTGTAGGCGTATTTGTTAATGCCTAGGATTTCTGATTTACCCCAATTAATTTTATAACCGGAAAAGTGTCCAAACTTACTAATAGCAGTTAAAGGATTAGAAGGAACGATAACCTCAGGCTTCGGTGCAAATACAAGAACTTTATCTGCATAGAGCATAAAGCTGTGCTCTTTTTAGCCCATCCTCATATCATTAATATGTTGATTTGCATAGACAGCAATGGCTAAAGGTTCTAGAGCTAAAGCAATCAGAAGAGGAGAAACAGAGCAGTCCTGCCTCATACCTCTCTGTAAGGGAAATAGGGCAGAAATAATACCAGTGGAAGTTGGGTTAGAGTACAAATCTTAATCCAAGCAATAAAGTGGCTACCAAATGTGAATTTTGCTAATACATGAAACAACTAGGCCTTTGACTGCACAGCCTGGAACTTTTCAGCATCTAAAGAAATGACAGCTAAGGGTTCTTTAGAATCTCTTGAAGTAGCAGTAATATCAATCAGTTGACACAAATGATCTGAGCCATGTCTATTATAAAGGAAGCCTACATGATTTATGTGTATAATGTGTGAGATAGCTGATGCTCTTGTTATGCAATTGGACAAAGTTAAGATCTTAGCATCACAACTGATTAGAAAAAGTGGCCTATAACTACTACATAGTCAAAGGACTTTCCCAGGTTTAGGAAAAACTGAAATTACAGCTTCTCTTCAGTAGGCGGGAAAGTTTGCTCATTCTTAGCCTCACTGAACCTATTCAATAATCTAGGTGTTAAATGGTCAGACAACTTTTTGTAAAATTCAACCAGGAACCCATCTGCACCAGGAGTCTTTCTGACCTTCATTTCTTTTATAGCCTGAATCAGTTCCATGATTTCTAGATGGGCATCTAAATGTTCTGAATCAGATCTGTGGCAGAGGCAATCTGCTAAAAACAGGAGTACTTGTGGCACCTTAGAGACTAACAAATTTATTAGAGCATAAGCTTTCGTGGGCTACAGCCCACTTCTTCGGATGCATATAGAATGGAACATATATTGAGGAGATATATATACACACATACAGAGAGCATGAACAGGTGGGAGTTGTCTTACTAACTCTGAGAGGCCAATTAAGTAAGACGGAAAAAAACGTTTGAAGTGATAATCAAGCTAGCCCAGTACAGACAGTTTGATAAGAAGTGTGAGAATACTTACAAGAGGAGATAGATTCAATGTTTGTAATGGCTCGGCCATTCCCAGTCCTTATTCAATCCTAAATTGATTGTATCTAGTTTGCATATCAATTCCAGCTCAGCAGTCTCTCGTTGGAGTCTGTTTTTGAAGTTTTTCTGTTGTAAAATAGCCACCCGCAGGTCTGTCATTGAATGACCAGACAGGTTAAAGTGGTATAACTTGTGGCACAGAAACTTGTACATTGGCCAAACCGGACAGTCTCTACGCAAAAGAATTAATGGACACAAATCTGACATCAGGAATCAGATTTCATAGCCCACGAAAGCTTATGCTCTAATAAATTTGTTAGTCTCTAAGGTGCCACAAGTACTCCTGTTCTTTTTTATTTGGGCATAAGCTTTCGTGGGTAAAAACCTCAATCTGAAGAAGTGAGGTTTTTACCCACGAAAGCTTATGCCCAAATAAATCTGTTAGTCTTCAAGGTGCCACCAGACTCCTTGTTGTTTTTGTAGATACAGACTAACACGGCTACCCCCTGATACTTTATTCCTGTTCTTTTTGCAGATACAGACTAACACGGTTGCTACTCTGAAAACTGCTAAAAACGTTTCCTATGGCATCTGCACTTAATCCCTCTTCAGCTAAATATAGTTTTGAATGAAACTGTTGACATTGTTTATTAATACTAGACCGTTTTGCATATTATTTATTGCTACTATTATGATTAGCAACAATCTTATTTCTCAGAGGGGTAGCCGTGTTAGTCTGAATCTGCAAAAAGCAACAGAGGGTCCTGTGGCACCTTTAAGACTAACAGAAGTATTAGGAGCATACGCTTTCGTGGGTAAGAACCTCACTTCTTCAGATGCACTTGAAGTGAGGTTCTTACCCACGAAAGCGTATGCTCCCAATACTTCTGTTAGTCTTAAAGGTGCCACAGGACCCTCTGTTGAATCTTATTTCTGTTAGCCTTTTGCTTAAGTCTAAATGTGGACAGCTTGCCAGCTCTCTTGCCAGCATTTTCAATATTTTTGCTTAAAAAGAATAAAGCAAACTCAGCCATCCAGGGACAGAAGTATGGTGATTGGGTAGGTCTACACTGGCAAGTTTCTGTGCCACAAGTTATACCACTTTTATTAAAATGCTGGAATTAAACTATTGTTGCATGTCCACACTGTGCTCATGACGCTGGAGTACATCCACATTAGCAGCTCTTGCAATGGCAAAGAGAGCAGTGCATTGTGGTAGCTAGCCCACTGTGCAACTGGCTGCAGGGTGCTTTGGGAAGGGTTTGCGAGGCCTCATGGGGCCGGCACAGCGTCACATGATGCAGGTTTCCCAATCCCATTGTTCCATGGGCATCCTACTACATTGCCAGCTGCTTTACAACTGAAGTCAGGATGGGGGGGGGGGAAAGTGTGTGACAGGGAGTGTGTGCGAGTAGGGGGGGAGACTGTTTTGGGGGACAGAGAGTGTGTCAGCATGCTGTCTTGTAAGTTCAAACAGTGGTAGGAAGCAACCAGCATAGCCTACATCCAAGGTCTTAATTTCCTTCTCAAGGGAATTAATTCTATTACTCTCACTGTCAAAAACATACACCTTAGTTCCAGTCTAAATTTGTCTAGCTTCAACTTCGAGCCACTGGATCACATTACACCTTTCTCTGCTAGACTGAAGATTCTATTATTAATTATCTCCCCCATGTAGGTACTTAGACACTAAGTCACTCCTTAACCTTCTCTTTGTTAAGCTAAACAGATTGACATAGTTGAATCAATTATAATAAGGCATGTCTGCCACGGGCGGCATGTGAACCCCCCCTTCAAGGAGGCTAGTCCCCTGGTCCTGCCTAGGGTTGCCAACTTTCTAATCACATAAAACCAAAAACCTAGCTGGCCTGCCAGAGGGTGCAGGTTAAAGCTGAAGTTGATACTTGTTCTAGTAATGAAGTGGGGATGCAGCTACTCTGGGCTGCCAATCCAACTACTTTGTGTCAGTCAAGTGCTGTTTTGCAGTGTAACTGCTCTCACTCAAACTAGGCTAACCTGAAAAGAGTTAGCTTGAGTGATCCACACTCAAGCTAACACTGCAGTAAAGGCAAACCCTTAGACCAGTTCTCTATTTATCCACACAGTAAGAATGATTTGGCCAGCAGCTGTCAAGTTTGCCCTCACAATTCTGTGAACAAGTGCCTTAGTCTTGAAATGGAGAGAACCTTACCCTACTGTACCTAGTAGAGTCGAGAATTCAGTCTTCATGTCTATTCCATCCCTTAGCTTTCTGCTGATCATACCTGCAAGGGTTCAAACAGTGGTGGGGGCTTTGTTGTGTGAAAACCTGTCCAGCAGGAACTGAATCAAGACAACTAAAATCATTTTACATGGGCAAAATAGTCATCAGACCTGAACAACTTTCAATCATTATTGCCTTGGCTGCAGTTGAACTAGTGAGCTACAATAGAGGTAAAAGGATCATTAATCCATTACGTATCCCCCAGCCATCCAGTTCCCAACCAGATATATCTTTTAAAAGAGACATCACAATTTAAGGATGAAATTCATCCCCATGCAGAGTTAGGAGTTAAGTGGTGCATGGGCCTTGCGTAGGGCTTCTGCGGCGGGGGGCTGAAGAAGGGGGAGGGTGATTTTCACCGTAAGAACAAAAATCTTCCAGATTTGAAAATATGAAGACAAATTTTTGTTAAAAAAAAAATTAATATCCCCCAATGACTAGAAACATACTTAGAATGTTTCTATACATCTGATAAAGAGATTTGGACACTGCAGTCCAATTTCAGATACTTTTACTGTAAGATATGTTGGCTTCTCCTTCCAAATGAAGCTCACTATTTCCAACTCCATTAAGAGATGAGGAGAGGATGCTTTGGGAATAAAAGACAATCTTGATCTGGATGTAAGGTTAGGGGATAAAATAGCATCTGGGAACAAACTATTGCTAAACATTACTATAAGAGGATTCACAGACAGATTCTTAGTCCAAATAGTTGGCTTAATTTTAATACAGTAGCATAGCTGGGTAGATCACCTCAAGAGTATCCAGCAGTACAAGGAATAGTCCCTGCAAAGTTCCTACTTCCTCTCTCTCTCTTTTGTATTTGATGAATGGAAAAAACAAAAAAAGTTACACTCCAAAGCCAGATGATTAAAAATAAATGTAACACACCCACAGTCTTGAAATAACAGCACAGACATTGACCTGGAAAATCTCAGGTTGGGTAATGGGAAATTAATAAAACTTGGCTGATTAAAAATAAAGATGAAAGATCCCTAAACCTGGCTTTCAGTTTATCGAGATCATTTCCCCCCAATGATCAGATTCCTGAGGATAAAATTTAAAAGGAACCACCACCACCCCCACAAAACACTGTGTGCTAAGATTCATCACAAAGCTGCTTGTCCACAAATTAGTCTTTAGACATTTGCCTTGTATATTTTTGCTTTGCACATCCCAGCTGTTTGGTGATTTGAGCATTTTTCTGCCGCACCCAGTTCTTATAATTTAACCTTGTCATCAGTGATCTTATTTTTCCTCTCTCTCTAATGCCCTCATCTTTTGCCTTGGTTGGTCGCCTGCCATCTTTTTCCAAGCTTTTTCCAACCTAAAACTATTTATATTTTTAAATAAGATAACAATAGCCAACTCCAACTTTTTGTCTGAGGTCAAACTTAAAGTGTCCCAATGTGTCAACAAGTGAATTGCCCAGAGATTTAAATTTTATGACTCAATGGCAAACAAACTGGTTATAAACAGTATGGCTTTTTTTTATTGTTATTGCAACATAGTAATACTATATATCTGACAGAGATGGAAGGACTCCAGAGAGATGGTGAACAACACCTGCTTACTTTTTTTTTTAAACTTAAAAAACTATTTTGAAAGCTTCCAATGTTTAAAAAGCCAGCCCATTCGTCTATCTTCTCATTTTATTATTCCTCCCTCTAGATGCTTTTTATATATAATGGTTTGATTATGTTAAAGAAAAATGTTTTAATGCATATTTATGAATTTCTCTTTACCTCTGGGTGCTCTTATTAAACTACTCTACTGTGTGGGGTTTTGGCAAGTGTGTGTTTCAGAATGGCAATAAAAACAAACATTTATGGAGAGCAGAGCCAAAGCTTTATACTGTTGCACATAAAAAACAAAAAACAAAAACAAAAAATTCACAAACCAGTCTGGAAGCATTTGCTACCCCCTGCCTCAGCGTTGCCTTCTGCAAAGAGAGAGTCAAATACATTGCATGCCACAGTGATGAACTTCCTCTAGTTAGTATTGGAGAAAATGATCTTAAAATGTGTGACTTATATAATTCATGTTATTAGCTCCAGCTGCTATCATGCTTGGAGGAATCTGCAGTTTAGAAACAGCAGTGATGAAATGCTCTGAGAGTGGCAGTAATATGCTTGATAATAAGGGGGGGAGTGAAAAGGATTCTAAAATATGTTCTTTCTGGCATAATGGCCTCGTAGAGCATTTCCAGTTATAAGACACCACAAGATACTGAAACAAAACACACCACATCTAAAGAGTTCTCCATTAAAAGGAAAAAAAAACATTTACTTAATCTATTGCTTGTGTGTGTTGTAACAAGACTGGGGACATCGAAAGCTCTAATCAGTAGGTGTATGAACAGATATTTTTGATTCATTCCAACTCTTTGTGGTTTGTAAATCTCCCAAGAGGCAGTGGGGGAAGAAAGCAGCAGAGCAAACTAGTCTAGACCACAGATTTTGGCTATTTTATGCTATTTAAAAAATTACAGGAAATAGGCCGACTACAAAAAACACCCAGCAATATCTGATGCATGTCCACTGGTGTGTAGTTTACAAGGAATCTTTTAGACAATAGCCATTGTAGTATAGAATCCCACATTTTCAGTGTTTTAATGAGATACTGATACATACCCCTTTTTTAGTTTTTGTTGGCCCTTACTTTATATCCTTAAACACCAGCAACAGCTAAGTAACATTAGTTTTATACTTTATATGTAAAATGAACTTTAAAAAATTCTAAATAATTCTGAGGATTTTTCAGAACCATTAATACCAACCCGGTTATCTAAAAGGGTAGGGAATCTCTTATTTTTTGACCAGTATCGATTTGGGACTGGGGACAGTTCTGGATGGGTTGTCCCCCTTACTGTGGAGAGTTCTTATCTTTAGGTGTCAGATAGCTTTTACTTCCAGGCTTGGACTTTTCTTTTGGAACTCAGCGGAAGTAGCTGGGCTGTATCCGGGTAAGCACAAGGCAGTATTGCTCAATTCCTTCTACTGTTTTACAAAGTAAAGGGAGGCTTTACGGCTCTCAGATCCTTACCATGGCCTACACTACATGGTTAGGTTGATGCAATGCAGCTTACGTCGACTTAGCTGTGTATGAGTCTACACTTCAATTTCTCTCTCGCCAACCTAACTGCCCTGCTCTGCTGACTTAATAATACCACCATCCCGAGTGGCATAGAGTCAAGGTCTATGTAGTTAGGTCATTGCGGTGTCAGTTGCAATGTTACGTACCTCCTGGAGGCTAGCAACAGTTGACATGTCCCATAATGTCCCAGGGTGGCCACTCTGGTCACCATTGTGAACTCTGCTGCCCAGGGGCCAGGCAGTTAGGAAGCTGCTCCTCTCTGTTAGAGCCCCATAACATTTTTGAAATTCCTTTTCCGAGTCACCCTGCTTGTTTAGCACACCTACCAATTCTCCATTGTTGTGTGCAACTGCCCAGCTAACATGTCAGCTGCATGCTGCAGACATGCTCCTGCCTGAGTAGACAGGAGATATTGGATCTCCTGGGCTGGTGGGGAGAAGAGGCTGTGCAGACACTGCTCTGATCCAGCCATAGAAACATCGACATCTACAAGCAGATTGCTTGGAGCATGCAGGGGAAGGGCTACAACAGGGACCAGCTGCAGTGCTGCGTAAAAGCTAAGGAGCTGCGGCAGGCGTACCAGAAGGCCAGGGAGACCAACAAATTGATCTGGTTGTAGTGCCACAGACCTGTCACTTTTACAAAGAGCCATATGCCATCCTTGGCAGAGACACCTCTACCACCACCCGCAAGAGCACCAAGGATAACTTCTGAGAAGCCCGAATCACAGGTCCCTGACATGAGCAGCGAGCAAGAGGAGGAGGAGTATGGGGGACAGGCGAATCAGGAGATCCAGCTGTGCAGCAAGCCAGGACAGATTTGTGACTCCACCACAATCCAGCCAGTCCCTACAGTTGAGCATAGGTGAACCTGATGCAAGGGAAGGAACCTCTGGTAAGTATGCAGTTTGCTTTGAAATTACAGGGATGAAACCCCCACAGTAGCAGGACACCCATGTTGATTTATTCTCTTTTACTTGTGCTTGAAGAGGTAGTGGAACAACCAAGAGAGGTAGAGTTGCTATCTGCTTTTCATTTCCCTCTAAAGTTCGGCAGAGGGGGCCACGCAGAGCAGTTTGTTTACGTGCACCAGGATGTCCCATCAATCCTCAGCAGAGATCTCAATGAAACTTTCATGGAGGTACTCTACAATCCTCTTTCAAAGGTTTCTGGGGAGGACTGCCTTATTTCTTCCTCTGCAATAGGACACCTTCCCACGCAATTCCGAGATTCCTACATCAGGCACCATTGCAGCACACAGATTAGCAGCATAATGGCCTCTAGACAGCATTGGGAGGCTAGCAGCAGCTGTGGTCTCTCTGCCTCTATTACCCTTAGGAGTGAGATATCAGCTAAAACCACCACCGCCTGTGGAAAACGGTGCCAGTATTCAGTTCCATTGCCCTACACACACACACACACACACACACACACACAAACACACTCACGCCCGTGAGCTGTCCCCTACTCATTTTCCCAACCCTCTCTGCCTCCAAGGGCCATACTTACCATTGCTGGCGCTGTGACTGGTGTAGTGTTGTGTCAATCCCAAGGAGATGTGAGAATGTAGTGCTCACAACTTTCTGAGATCAAGGGGAGTAAGTTCAGTATCTTAAGTTTTGATTTGTGTTGTGAATACACTGGCACTGGTACCTGTGTCTATTGTATCTGTAGCTGCTTGGATTGTGGCCTGGAGGGTCTCCTGCTCCACACCTACAGAACACCTGAGCCAGATAAGGATGAGAAAGAAGAGGACTCGGGATGATGTTGCAGAAGATGTTGCAAGCCATGCTGCATCAGAGAATGAGACCAGAGCCTGGAGAATGACCCTTGCAGACAGCATGGAGAAGGAAGAGTGGAGAGAAGAAAGGCCTGGAAGTCCATGCAGGAAAAGAAGAGGGAGATGCACCAGAACATAATGTGGCACCCTCAGGCAGCAAACAGAGATGCTGAGGAATCTGGTTGCCCTGCAGTTCCAAGAATCCCATGCTCACCCCCTCTGCAGCCCATAGACAACGCAGTGTCAGGATCTCCCTATACCCCCACCTCAACTGTCCACATGGCATCTGGGGCCGCTGCACTACCCTTACACTTCACCCAGGAGACGTTAAAGACAATCACAGCTGCATGTACACCAACCATGTCTTTCACAGGTCAGTGTTGGTGTACCTGAAATGGAAATGACTGTTCTTTCACCTTCATAAGTTGTGTTCCCTTAATTCATTCAGTTTTATAAAGCTCTAAATGCTTTTTTATTTGCCTGGTTCGTGTTACAGAATAAATTCTATTTTTTGGAACATAATTCATCTTTATTAGTTCACAACATGTGCGGAGCAGATCTGATACCCATCAATTTCCTGTTACTTCATTTTGTCACAGAACCCATAACATCATTCTCAGACAAGATTAATAGGTGCCCTGGCATTCCTTCACACACAGCACTCACTGCAAGATTCAAAGCAGGCTGCAAAAGAGCAAGGCCTGGTAGAGCACACTACTTTGGCTCACTATTAAAATGATCTTTCAAAGCCTCCCTGAGCTGTATAGCTCCCTGTTGAGCTCTTCTTATAGCCCTTGGATCTGGCTGTTCAAATTCAGCAGACAGCCGCTCGATCTCTGCCCACCATCCCAACAGACACTTTTCCGTCTTTGCTTCAAAGATATTATGCAGGACACAGCTATAACCATTGGGATATTTTTTCTACTGAGGTCCAATCTCTTAAGTAGACAACACCAGCCATCCTTCAAATGACCAAAGGCATCATTCAACAGTTATTCTACACCTGCTGTGCCTGTAGCTGAAGTGCTCTTTAGTGCTGTTGAGGTGGCCCGTGTATGACCTCACGAGCCATAGGAGCAAGGAGTAGGCTGGGTCTCCCAGCATCTCTATTGGCATTTCAACATTCCCAAAGGTAATTCACCAGATGGGAAAGAAAGTTCTTGCTTGCAGCTTTCTGAACAGTCATGTGTTCTTAAAGATGCATGAGTCATGCACCTTCCTTGACCAGCCCACACTGATGTCGGTAAAGTGTCTCTGGAGATCCACCAACGCTTACATTACCATAGAAAAGTAGCCCTTTCTGTTGATGTACTTTGTGACAAAGTGGTCTGGTGCTAAAATAGGGATGATGCAGGCCATCTATCACCCCACCGCAGTTTGGGAACCCCACTGCCACAAAACCATCCACTATGTCCTGCACATTGCCCAGAGTCATAGTCCTGTGTAGCAAGAAGCAATTAGTGGCCCTTCACGCTTGCATGACAACTGCCCCTGTGGTGGATTTCCCGACTCCAGATTACTACCAGTCAGTCGGGAATCAATCTGGCATTGCAAGTTTCCACAGTGCAATCACCACTCACTTCTCAACTGTCAGCATGTCTCTTATGTTGGTGTCCCTTCGCTAGAGGGCTGGGGTGAGTTCGGCACACAGATCCAGGAATGTGGCCTTGCACATCTGAAAGTTCTGCAGTCACTGATCATCATCCCAAGCCTGCATGACAATGCAATCCCACCAGTCAGTGCTTGTTTCTCAGGCTTAGAATCGGCGCTCCCACATCTGCAGTTGCTCTGTGAATGTCACCAACAACCTTGAATTGTTTCTCTCTTTGTAGCACAACAATCCATTCCTCCAAGGAATCATCAAATACTGCAGGATCAGGTGCAATGCTCATGACAATAGTGCAGGACTGTGTAGGCTCCATGCTTCTATCAGAGATTGTGGACCGCAAGGAGAAATGCATGGATTTGCAGAAATTTCGAGAAGACGAGAAAAGCATTATGAGATGCAGATGAAATTATGGGATGGAGAATACTGCATTATGGGAGGTTGAATCCATTCTCTCAGTCACTCCTGGTGATTTGTTTCGGCCCCATGAGCCATTGCAAAAGCTTCCCAAAACACCCTCTGCTGCATGGTGGTGAGTTGCACAGTGGGATAGTGCTACCCACAGTGCACTGCATCAATAAAAATGCTCCTGGTGAGAATGCATACTGCCGACACAAAGAGCATACATAGTGCGCACACACACATAAGTGATGCAATACCTGTGGCAGCTGTTTACCAATGTAACTTAGATCAACATAATTTTGTAGTGTAAGCATGGCCTGTGATAGGCACAGAAGGATAAGGTAGGATATGTTTAAGATATAGGTAAATGCTATGAATTTTCCACTAAAAATTTTGAACAAGATGAAAACAATAGTTTCTTTTGAATTTTTCTTCATTTTTCAATTAAATGAAAGCAAAATGAAAAAAAGTTGTTTTCAGATTTTCCCTCCCTCCCCTCTTCTTCCCAGAGAAGTGTTTATTAAAAGGAGGTTCAGCTGAAAAATTCTGCATTTCAGTTGAAAAACAATTTTTCATTGAAAAAAGTGTTTTGACAAAAAAATTTGATCCACTCTAGACACAGCTCAAGTACACCACCACCTGTGATTTACAGTAGTAATAAATGATGCCCCTCTCTTGATTTCTATAACAGAGTCCTGCCTGGATGATGTGGCAGTATACCCTTGTAAACACAGCTTGTTCTGGACAGACATTTGAAGCAGCGAGCACTGAGAGAGGATTGTGGAGGTGCTGTGTCCAAATTACTCAAAACTAAAAAAGCTCATCAGAAAAAAAATATAAATAAAAATTTACCCATTGCAAGAAAGAAACTTTTTTTTTAAAAAATGCTGTGTTTGAGTTTCCAGTTTTCTGATGAAAAGTCACATTTTCAAGGAAAGATGACACTTTCCACAAGTTTAATTTGGTCAAAATCCCAGTTTTCCATTAAAAAATGTTTAAACAGAAAATTTTCTATCAGTGCTAGAATCTAAAGTTTGGATGCAGGAGGTACCCTACTCTAAATATAGTTTCATTTGCAAACATTCAACATGGGAAAAGTCTTGATATATAGGCTGTCCAGTTGATCACCTTACACTACCCAAAGACTTGTCCACACCTTCAGTGGGCCTGGTCATAAGGAGCAAATTTTTCTAATATTCTGCAGATTTCACTCACGTTTTGTTGCTTTCCACAAGTTGTTAATATTGAGCTTTGAAGCCCAAATGGTCTGGGTCCTAGGTCCCTAAGAGAACATTTTTTATCCCCATTCACCAGTACAGAACTTGGGATCAGCTGAGACCAACATTACTTGACTATGAATGTCTGGGCGCAGTGGCAGTGTTTTCAGATCAAGTCCACCATAACATTAAGAATCTGCTTCCTTCATTGGTCTGACAGAGTCCAAGTTAGTTAACTTTCAGGGCAAGGGCAAGGCCTATTTTACTCAGACTTTTGCCTGAAGTAGTGAGGAAGAGTTAATTAATCTTTTTAATGGACTTATTTTTCCATTACATTGCAGAGCAGCAGCAGCTACTCTACAATTAAGGTTGCAACTGAATTCACATTATAAGCCTGTTATTCTTTCCCTGTCCCCTTTAAAATCCACCAGAAAAGTCATAAGGTTCAAAATTGGTAGAATACAGCAGATTTAAGGCAGAGATAGAATTTTTCTACCAAGTACGATGTGAATCAGAGAAGGGGTTCATGAACTGTAGTGAAAGAAAGAAAGAAAGAAAGAAAGAAAGAAAGAAAGAAAGAAAGAAAGAAAGAAAGAAAGAAAGAAAGAAAGAAAGAAAGACAAAACTCACATTGCTAGACTTCCTTAGTTGACATGTAGTGTACTGAATCCAATGTCACTTAATTAAATCAAATATGAAAGATTAATATATTTTAAATAGAAACATTGTTAGTGATCATCAGCGTCAATAAGATTATTTCTTTGCAATATAGTAGCTCACCTAGCAACCCCGGAAAGTTCAAAAGCAGAAATCACAGGAAAAAAAGGTGAAGTCACCCCCATTTGACATCAAATTAAATTAATTAAAATTATGTTCTGTGGTGCACAATTTCAATACTATGCATACGAAAGAAAGGAAGATGCTAGACTGGAATTTCTGTAGGATACACTAAAGACACTGTCTTCACTTACATTTCCATAATCTCAAAGGTTTGAGTTTCTTGTAAATTTAACCTAAACTCTGAGTTTGCTGGGTATATAATTTTTCTTTTTTAAAATCTAACATTCTTGAAAAGTTAGTATATACACAGTACACTCAAATCACTGATATGTGCCTGCAATCTTCATTTCACCTTAACTAAGCATTTGTGTATGAGACCTTTTCACGTGTTCCAAGTCCATTGAGATGGATGTATTTTAAAATTTAGAATAAAAAGAATATATTCTGCATTTTACTCTGTATTCCTTGGTCAGTGGGATACACACTAGAAAGTCACAGCTACCAGCTTTAAGGGATTAAAAGAAATTGCTGTTAAAACCTTTCCAATTTAACTTCCTTTGCTACTTGAATTAACAGTTCTCTGGTTTCCACATCTTTAGAAAACATGGCTCTTTCTTTATACAGCAGTATTTTTCTTAGTCTTCCTCCAGTTAGTTTTATACATTACAATGCTCATAGTTTGTTCAGATTTGTTAAGTTAAAGAGGTGTTAACTGTATGCCATATTGTTCCAACCAGTAGCTAAAAGTCTTAAATACTGTGAGCAAAATTTTCAAGAGAGAGTGTTTAAATTTAGGCTCCTAAGTCCATATTTAGGCCCTTTAAAAAGTTTTCACAAGTGCAGAGCAAATTTAGAAATGTAAATTTAGGCACCCAGTGTTAAGAGCTCTATGTAAAAAGCTGCATACAAGATAAAATATGGAGATATATTTCTCTCTCTCCTAGAGCTGGAAGGGACCCCAAAAGGTCATTGAGTCCAGCCTCCTGCCTTCACTAGCAGGACCAAGTACTGATTTTGCCCCAGATCCTTAAGTGGCCCCCTCAAGGATTGAACTCACAACCCTGGGTTTAGCAGGCCAATGTTCAAGCCACTGACCTATCCCTCCCCCTTGGTGATAATTGCAGTGCACAGCAGCAAATGTATTGGTCTTACTGGACCTATGCTACATATTCTTGATTGCCATCTATTGACATCATAGCTATTTACCTACCTACATACAGACAGAACACTTCTGTAACACCCACTTTGGAAAATCTTGGCCTATATAGTTAAAAATAGCAAGACAACACTAGCTGTTAAAAACACTGGCATAGGGAAGTGAAGGTCATGTCATTTGTTCCTCCTGTACTGTTGTCTATCATGTCTGCACTCAGAAAGATGGTGGGGGAACTCCCTGCAGTCCTACCAAAGGGCTGGTCCACACTAACCCCCCACTTCGAACTAAGATACGCAACTTCAGCTACATTATTCACGTAGTTGAAGTCGAACTATCTTAGTTCGAACTTACCGCAGGTCCACATGCAGCAGGCAGGCTCCCCCATCGACTCCGCATACTCCTCTCGCCGAGCAGGAGTACCGGCGTCGACGGCGAGCACTTCCGGGATTGATTTATCATGTCTAGACAAGACATGATAAATCAATCCCAGAAGATCGATTGCTTACCGCCGGACCCAGAGGTAAGTATAGACGTACCCAAAAAAGAAATGAACTCAGTTGCAGACAAGACCCAGAGTATAGTGGGACAGGACCTCAGGTGCCCATGCATCATGCACATATTCAATGAAGCTGACTCTTATGCTGTGGTGCAGACAGAGGCAAGGAGCACAGAGAGCCCTGTGCAATTTCAACAAAATAAGTGCTCTTATTAGAGACAACCCAGAACCTAATAGTCAGTACTACATAGGTATGTATGCAGTGAGACCTTCCAGATTAACCTATGAAGAGCCTACCAGCACTCTGACAATTACCCTAAACATACAGAGACTAAAATGCCAATCCCGCATCCAGCTCTGCTAAGGCACAAGGGTTAGGATCAAGACAAGAGTGGCTTAATTCAAGCAGTTCCCTGTAAGTAGGGACACTTCAATAGAAAACATGGCTTATCAAGTTGCAGTATAACTTATGTAACACCAATACATTCTGCAAAACAGTTTTATAAAAAAACACACACACACACACACACACACACACACACATACAATTCATCAATACACTTATGTGTTTGTTTTTGACATAAAAAATGCTAAGAATTCTGAAATCCAGATTGGGAAGTACTTAGTGTAAATGCTTTGCTGAATTCCCATGATGCTTTTCCTTTTTTAAAATAAAAACCATTTGGGGGGGGGGGAATCTTTGACAAATGTATATTTTAAACACTAGTAGCATGCTGTGCTAGCAAGACAAATTAATGCTAGAAATTATTTGACTTGATTTCCCTCATTTCCCAGTAAAATTAGCTGAAAATATCTTTATGAGATTTTATCATTATAGCACATTGCTGCCAAGTGAAGTCTGACATTTTTGCCTTTTGCACTGTGAGAGTTACAAATAGCTTTGAAAGGATTCGGTTTTATTTCATTTCATTTTGCATTTCAGCAGATACTAGTGGGGAGGCATGGAACAGTGTTCATGTCATACTCCCTATTAGCCTGCGCCGGAGAAGCTAAAAATCCCACCAGCAAACCAAATTCGATGATGAAACCTGGTCATGTGCCACCTGAGGCATGCTGCACATACGCTAAAAAGGCTGATATTAGTGTTTATTTCCAAACAATTTGAATGAAATTTTGCAATTGCAGGAAGTAAAATTCTGACCACAAAGTTATGTTCATCAAAGCATATTAACTGTAGAAGTCAACATTCATAACAGATTTTTTTAAAAAGCATATTTGATAATCAGATACTGCATAATACATTTCTTTATTAGCAAGAAATGCAAGGAGCTTTGCTTTGCTGAAGAGCATTAAACCACAATGACAGAGAAGAAATGCACAGCCTGCAACTCTCTCCTCAGTTTTAGTCCATTCTTAAAACCCACATCTGCTTCAATGACGTTAGCATAGAAGTTAGCAGAGATATCTATTTTAAATTTGTTTAAAAAAAGATACAACTCTCCTCCCCTTTTGCACACCTTCTTTATCATGTTATGCACTAGCATTTGCCAATATCTGAAACCACTGATCTTAGTACCTTTTTTCCCCCCTCTTCCCTGTCTTTAACTCCCTTGTTAGCGTCCAGTACTTATGGACATCTGTAACTGTGCTCACCTGAAATCAGTAGCACTACTCAAGTGTTTGCAGGATCAGGCCCTAAATGTGTAAGTGTTTGGGGAGTAGAAGGAAGCCCTTCACTCTGTTTTGGGTGCCATTAGAAGCAATGCTTCCACTGCCACAACACTCAGAGTGACGTATACCATGTACAAAAAACCTTGCTATGTCATTTATGTTCTTTTGAGACATGAATGCTAGTGATGTCTGACTTCTTGTCAGTGGGTATTTATACTCCCACTCCTAAACTGGTCCCAATGGGCATTTATGCATGTGATAACTATTCCTTCAGAGTAAGTTATTTTGTTTAAAAAGAAATATGCACCACAGAGAGAGAGAGAACATAGGGGGAATTTTTTCCCTAGTCAGTGTTTGTGGTGAGAGAGAAATTGTCAGTTACAGTTTAAAATGAGTCTTTCTAAACTAGATGTAAGAGTACAACAAAATTATTTCAAACCTTTAATATACTGACTTCTGATCTCTCAGTACAAGAGTAATTTGTGGTGTTAGGGTTTTTCCTTCCTCCTTCCCGGGCTCTTTCTATATTCTCAGTTTCAATTAACCTTTATTTCTATAAACAGTTTATTTCAATCCTTAGGGACAATCCCCAAGCATTCAGGATAGTTTGGCCACTCTGAATATCAAGTCTCTTTCTGCTTTCCCTGTAAGCCCAAATGAAGTTCCCCTAGTTCACACACAAATCAATTAATCATCTGCAAAAGTATAAAAATATACCCATAATAAACAACCCTTCAGGAAACAATCTCTTGTCTTAGCCTTTCCTTATGGATTCTGAAAATTCCTACTGGGTGGTGGGTGGAATGCGGTCAGTGGTCAGCAATGTCTCCTGCGTTACCGTTTTCTGTGCAGTCCTCAGAGGAGAACAGCAGTTGTCTGAATTTAATTTTTTAAACCACATTTCATCCTTTGCTGCCTTCACACAACCAGAAAGGAAAACAACATCCATGCTGTGCATTTTTTTCCCTACTCTTGGGCTATTCTTCCATTCCTGCTAAGGACAGCTAATCTTCTACAACACTGGACAGCAAGAGCTACATATACATCTCACAAACTTTAATAGTATAAATCAACTAGGATGTTAACCATTGGAACACTGGCAGTTTTGGACTGCCAGCTAAATTAATGTTTGTGGGGACGGAGATCTATTTCTGAAGTCTACAAAGCGTTATACATTTAAGCCACTTCTGAAAGCCCAATTTAAACCAAAGTTGGGGGAGGGGGGGAGAGTGGTTTCTAAAGCCTTTCCCAATGTATGCATCAAAGAGCATCGTGTATATCCTGTAATTGTTTGAAAGAGATGGAATTTTTGCCAAATACTGTGTGGTTTTCAAAACTGACTATAAACTTTCTTTATGGTTTCAAGATTTCAAAAGTTTAAGGAAGCATCAGAATTAATGAAAAATGGATGATGCTGATTACTGTGGTTCAGTCAGTTGTCCGATTCTCTCTGTCTCCCAAGGTAAATAAGAATAGACATGCCGGGGGGAGGGGAGGGAGAGCGGGAGAATATTAAAACATTTCTTACCTCTCTTATTTCGAAAGAATTTTTTTTTAGATTCAAAACAGAGAATTAAAAATGGAAGCTAAATTGAGTTATTTGCTGCATTAAGTTCCAGGCAATAGATTTTGATACATGGGTTATAGTTTTAAGAGACAGAGCAGTTTCTGAAATAAAATACTTAAAATGTTCATATCCTCATTTCAGAAAAACCTACTTGATCAGAATTATTTCTCTGACACTCAGATTAGTGATGAGGGACATTTAAGAACCAAGACAGAGGGACACAGATGAAATTTGTTTCAAAAATACATTTATAAGGACAAAGTTAAATGTTAAAGTTTTAAGATCTTCTTTGATTATTCACGTTTCTTTTTATTTCTCTATTTAAAAATAAACAAACTGCAATTTAATTCATATATAGTAACTTAACTCTTCACTGTCCTGCTATAGACATTGTAAGTGGCAAGTTCTATAGCTATCTATGACTTTTTGAAAGAAAAGTCCATGGGCTGATTTCTTTTGGATTTTTTTTAAACAAGTTGTGTGTGACCACTGTAAAATCTATCGCTTTCTAAAAGCCATTTGCTGTCACTCATGTTTTAAACTGCACATATTCTTTTAAAATTATGGAATTCCTTTGATTCTCAGTTGAATCTCCAAAGAGGTGATTTATTACTTTTACCAGTTTCTTATTCATCCATTTTTTTCTGAATCAATGATCTTCAGTGATATTGCTATTTCCTAAGTAAGCCATGTCTCACTACTAAAAAGACTGGAAGATTCTGTTCACCTTATTTATTGTTAATAGATACAAAAAACTTGGCCTAGAGATGAGTGTCTAGTAATTTTGGGGGCCTCCATTTTTTGGTGTCCAACTTGAAACACTTTAAAAGGGTCTGATTTTCAGGAAATTCTGAGCATCCAACCCTCTGAAAATAAGGCCCTATGGAATCTCATATGAAATACTGAAAAATCACTAGACACTTTTGACAATCTTGGCCTTGAAATTCAAGTGGTTGTACTGCTTGAGACGGGTCTTATTGGACTAGCTTTAGAAAGATTTAGGGTCCAGTTATGCCATCTTTAGAAACATTTATTTAATCATACTTTATTTTACGAATAGACCCATTAATTTCAAGGGGGCTACTTAGAATAGGGGGCTACTCAGTGTGTGTAAGGGTGACAGAATTTGGCCCTTATGTATCTAAGGAAAACCTATAACTTTTTTCAAAAATTCAGTTGTCTACTGGATTAATTTTCCAATCATTTCTACACCATCCAGAACTTATTAAATAAAATCAACAATAATTCTGATCTAAAACTCCTGTAAATAGATCAGACAGACAGAGGTTTCTCAAGTGTAAACGGACTACAACAAAGTGACAATGCAGAATTGGGGCACCCAGTGTCTAAAATACAGAGTATTGGAACAAGTGGCAGTCACCCCACTCTTTTTCCTTGTTAAGAAACTGTATTCTTCTGTGCAAACAAGGAGTCACTCATAATCAGAATAATATGCCCTTCAAATACATCAGTTGTGACTACTCTAGGAATTAGATTTTCTGTTGTATGTTGTAAAACTTCATACACCGTTATAGCAACCTTTGGGCCTATCAGGACACTTCTTGTAATGTTCTCCAGTGAAGGCAGCAGACTAGAAATCTCTTCCCCCCACCCCCGCAATAACTTTCTTTTTCAGGTTTTGGTAATTAGAAAGAAAGATTTGGAAAGACGAAACTTTTCCCTGTTTGGCTGAGCTTCAAGACTTGATCTCTCCTCATTCTCCACACCTGACACATTAGTAAAATATCATTCTTCTCAGTGGTTTGAGGATACAAAAGCACACTATCAGGAGTGCTTTGGGAAAAATAATGAGATTAAAAAATATATATATGCTTTTGGTTTTGTTACCACACCTCCCTGCCAGCAGTGGTTGCATATCCTATTCCTTGCAATGGGATGAATACTACAGAATCCCAACTTCTGATATCAAGGTGGTTAATTTTCTATTTTCACAGGCTTAGTGTAAAACATATTAAACATTAATCTTGTACAATGCAGTGAGCCATAATGCTGACCTGACCCATTAAAATACAGCAATTCTTATGGGTGACAAGCCTGCAGTCTTTTCAAGCTGACACTTTACACTTCAGCAGTAATGAGACTAAATTCTAATATAGTCATGTGTCACTCTGGTGATAAACAGACCTAATTTTGCTGTACTTTATGACCTCCCAGAGTGTGGGAAGGCTCACTCAGAAATGTTTCACATATGACCATGTCTAAGACATTGAAACACTTGTGACATTTTTCATTGTATAATATTTTATGTTCTTAGTTGAGCTATTTGATTATCTTCTCTTGGGTTTTATTTTGCCTTACGAGGCTCTGTGAATGCTTTTCTGAAAACAAAAAGACTTTTGAACCCAATATTGATGCCATGTTTGTTTTCTTCAGTCATAATGAAATATATTGTAATTGATTCATATTCATTCTTGTTACATGAAACTACAACAAAAACCCTAATTAGGGAAAGATCTGGTTTCTCTCCAGAGTATCTGATACATCTGCACAAAATTCCATCCATCTTGAACCATTTAAAATAAGACAGAGATGGGTTCAATTTTTATAGCCTAACTGAGGAATGTGAAAAATATTAGCATCTGAATGTCCCAACTGTGTAAAGCTATAATGGGACACTAGTTAATTCCAGTCTACTATTTAAGTTAATTGCTGCTCAGATAACAATCTCATCTGTGTTGAATGGATGCAGAGCACTTCTCATACCTGTATGTCAGTGCATGATTTCATAATCCCTCCCCCCCCCAAAAAAGGGTATGAACTACATTGTTTGAGATATTTACAACGAACTCAGTTGAAACATTTCAGCACAATAGTGGTTCAGCACTGACAAAAGTTTGTTTTTAAAGAGGACCCTACATTTACCCCCTCCCAAGGTGGTAAAAAAGTGCCCTTAGATACAACTTTTAAGAGATATTTTGAAGTTTTACTATCAGTTTGTACTATCAGTGCCTTCTTCCACTAAAGTAACCATCAATGTCCAGTGTCTTCTACAGAAAGGATGAAGCGTTCACTGCTTATGAATTACTTAGAATTGAAACATTTGAATTATTTTTGACACACTACGCTTCTGAACAATTCCTTTGACTAGATCACAACTCATGAGGTAGACCGCCATTATGATGCTAGCACTGTTGTGAAAATTAACATTTGTTTTAAAAACATAATTCACATAGGTGCATGGGGCATAGTCAAGATTATGAATTAAACCTTTGAAATGTTATTCTTGTTTCTTAAAACTAAGAGGCATTGGACTAGATTCTCTAGCCTCTTCTACTCGTTTTGCACTGCCTCGATGTCTTGGGAACTCCCTGGTCAAAAAACAAGCAGAGAGTCTATTAACTCAAAGTGTTTAGTTCTGTATATAAAGAAGTGTAGCTAGTCCTAACGATGATTGGAGTGCCACATACTCAGGTTTAGAATCAGGACAAAAACTAGGGAGGGCAATAATTTTATCCTAATGGAAACCTGACAGTCTTTGCGATGAGAACTAGAGCAGAGTAAAGAACCCCTGTATTTTTGTGAACTATTCCCAAGGGAGGTTATAAGACAGAATGGCTAGTTTTCCAGCCCACGTGGAAACAAAAATAGACTAGGTACTAGGAAAAACTAAAGGTTTTATTGGAAAGCCAGAAAGGAGACCAGTCTATCTGCTGTAGGTTCAAAAGGGGAAGATCCAGGCATTTCTTAGCACAGATAAGTGACATACCCAAGGCCACAGTGGGAGTCAGTGTTAGAGCTAGGAGCAGACCTCAGGTATTTCTGGCTCCCGGTCCTCTGATATAGTCTGATTAGAAGAGACCACAGGATTTTGCCTTTAGGTTTCTCCAGGCTAAGGAATGGTTGGCTAACTATGTGCCCTTGAATTCCTCTCTTCTTTCTCCTCTCATAGCATTCGGGGCAAGTTTTCCCCAGGACACTCCATATACCCATAATGGCTAAATTGGTGCAGCTCCATTGCACCCTAGGAAGGCACAGGATGATAGGCTGCATAGGGGATTGTACCTCATGTAGAATGTCTAAGGAGGTCTCTAAGCTCCCCAGAACCCAAGGAAACATGGGGTCAGGCCAGAGATAAGGTAGGGCCAATGAATCCTCAACATACAAATCCTTGGCTAGACCCCCCCCCATGGAAAGGCAGGGGTGCGCAGCAGCCATCCAAGGCTGCAATAGCATCTGCAGGGAATCTTTTAGAAAGAAAAACATTTTCTGGGAATTTACTTGCCAAAAAAAAAAAAACTTCGCTATTTGGAAAAAAAACACTGCCCGCGCCCTGCAAGAGATTTTGGATGTGGACGACTTCCTAGAACTTAATAAAGTGGAAAATTAGTCTCTTTGGAAAAACCTAATCTCTTCAGTCTCAGCAGCCCACATGCCAGTCCATCAAGGCTAGAGTTCTTGGGGTTTGAATGCAGCACTCTGCAGTTGAGGAGACTGGAAGTTGGGTAAGAAAGATTAGTCCATAGCACCTACTGTTCTCTATTTAATGGATGTAATTCAGTCTTACTATTAGTGTTTATTTTTAAGAGGTTCAAATGGCCAGGGCACCTGAGGGGACCATTTATCAACATATGTCCCACTACTGCAATGAAGAATAGCAGAGAGAGATCCCCTGGCTACTTCTACTACAGGTGCAACACAGAAAATTGAGAGCCTATGTCTGAGGGTCTGGCTCAGGAATGCTCTTTTTCCTCATCATTCAGTGTACAATCTGTAACTTTCAACTGGTCTAAAAACAAGCCTTTATTTCCTTTTCAGGCTGCTCATTTGGACAAGGGGGAGAGGAGACAATGTTGTTTACATGTAACAATGGTTTATAATGGAGTGTGACTTCGGCGCGTCTTTTCTACTGCTCTTGTACATTATTTCAGTAAATGTCCCATCTATGATAGGATAGATCATGAAGTGTCATTCTCTGCAAGGAAGAACTGGTGACAGCCAGTATGAAATCTTCTCTGTGATTCTATCATTCCCACTGTGGAGGCCATCTCTCCTGGATCTTGGATCAGGCCACGTAAGGTCGCACTATCAGGAGAGGAAGCATCTCCCAACTTTGTACTGAACTTCCCCAAGATGTACCAGCTTTTGAATTGATGCAAACTTTTGTCTACATTTACTATTTGTCTCAAATTAGTAAATGTTTGCATAATTGAGTTATTTATAGTGTTGCCAACTGGAAAATGAGTATCAGCAATCACTGTTATAAGGTAGAATGGTTAGGGTCTTCCTTCCCGAAGGCTTCTGAAACCAGTAACAATAATTTGGTAAACACTTTCAGAGCAATGGAAAGACCTAATACTGTTATAGATATCAGAGAGAAACCAGCAGTACTAGATAGAGATACCATCCTGCAAGCCCAGAGGTGAAATGCAATATCCTGGACCAGTAAGAAGGATCACTGGGTTAGGAGCTTCCATCTCAAAATATTTCTACATAAGCCATTTTATGTCTCAGGACTTTTGTTGTTTTTGACACAATAAAACAAAAGGAATATAATGCATTATCCTATTTCCGTGATTGGAAAGAAGTGGAGAAGGGCATTGTAGATGGGACCTTTTGATCATGCAATTTCCAGACAAGTTCGCTAAGACCCACTAGCCTGTAGTGACCTATACCATTTGATTTTGGGCATAAATACATGTTGCCTTGTAGGCAATACCTGTAGCCCAGACTTTGTTAAACAAGCAATTATAAAATAACTTCTCCCATTGCCACCTATAAAGAAGAAAGTCATTCTCCCTATGGAATCCTGCAGGGACCATAACTCATTGGATTTGCAAGAAGATGAACAGATTTTTCTATTCTATAACATATTTCAAAACTTGGTCTGTTTTTTGGGTGGGGGCAATAGTGAAAAGAGAGAGACTAACCTTAATGCAGTAGATACATTTGATGAACACAAAGTTAGAAAATTATGAACATCTACAACAGGAATGTATACCTTTGTACTCAAACAGCAATGTAATAGAGGCTGGACTGAAAAAATATTCCAATATCGAGGCATAAGGAGTGTAGGGTATCACATTAGTTGCATGTTTTTCTGCTTCTTTCTGGGTCTATGCAAATGCCACTATAACTAGACAACAAAGGATTCTGTCCTTCACTTGGATATGGCATCTGGGACTGCTTGAAAGAATAGGATAGGATACCAATTCTCCATTTCTGACTAAGCTAAACTATCTAATTTAGTTCTTTCCAGGAGAAAAAACTTCTTTTATAGGTCTTTGAAATTCTTGACACTGCTAGTGACGCTAATTGACATACACAGAATGTCATCCTCTTTGTTTTTGGTAAAGAGCAAACAAGATAGCTGTCAGCAACAATATTTACAATCAGCTACTAACAGTCAATGACCCAGGAATGTCAAATGACCTATGAATTCAAAAAATGTGTTTCCCATGATGCTACCAGATTACTTTTATTAGTCTACCTCAAACTTCCACCTGCGCTTGACAGTATCTATGATTAGGACCCAGCAAAGATTCCAGCATTTCCCTCAAGTGTAACTATATTGTGAACATGCTAATTACTGCTTGGACACAGCAGCCAGTCAGTTTTAACAGTGTTGGTCTGGGAGTCTTACCTAGGTCGGTTATTTTAGACCAATTAAAGAAATCTTCCTACCCACTTGTGAAGATGGCTCATGGAGGTATTGGATATGAATAGTAATTCTCTCCTTGACAAAAAGGTCTTGAGGACCCTTGTGCAGGTTGGATGAAGTCTCTCTCAAATATGTTTAACAGAAAAAGAAACTATTTCAATTTTAAAAAAGAGTAAGTTTATTCCTGAAAATTTTCACATAGAGTTCATGCCGTTTTCTGACCAGCTCTATTTTCTTCAAATTTTGCACTGGCACTACAGACAGGGCTGGATTAACGCCAGGGCTTTAGGGGCTGCAGCCCAGGGCCTCAGGCTAAAGTGGGCCCCGCAAAAATAAATCCATAATTATACACAATTCAGAGGTCTCCAACCCGTCGATCACGATTGACTAGTCGATCCTGGAGCCTCGGCCAGTCGATCGCAATCTCTGGGCCGCTAAAAGTATAGTGGCACAGCAGGGTTCAGGCAGGCTGCCTGCATGCCATGGCCCCACACCACTCCCAGAAGTGGCCGGCTGCTGGCAGGTCCCTGCGGCCCCTGGCGGGGTAGGGGGGCAGGAGGAGGCGTGGGCAGCACACAGAGACATGCTGTTCCCCTCCCCCCAGGGGCGCGCAGAGATGCATCAGCAGCTGGCTGCTTCTGGGAGCAGCGTGGGGCAACACCATGCAGGGAGGCAGCCTGCCTGAGCCCTGCTGCGCCACCGGCCAGGAGCTGCCTGTAGTAAGCACCTCCTGGCCGGAGCCTGCACCTCGCACCCCCTCCTGCACCCCAATCCCCTGCCCCAGGTCAGAATTCCCTCCTGCACCAAACTCCCTCCCAGAGCCCACACCCCTCACCCTCTCCTGTACCCCAAAACTCTGCCCCAGCCTGGAGCCCCCTCCTGCACCCAAACTCCCTCCCAGAAAGGAACTAATATAACAGCTGTTCTAAGGTAAGAAGTAGGGTATTTTGAATTAACTATATTCTGCATGTTTTAAGACTGAAATGTAACCACAGAATGGCTTTATATTAATTAAAAGCCAAGTTTAATATACCGTTAATAGTTTCAATGCCATAATTATGATCATTTTATTTTAAATTTGGAAAAAACTTGTATACAGGGGCCCCACAAAATCTAATAACCGCGGGCCCACAGAAGAGTTAATCCGGCCCTGACTACAGAGTCTACTCACATTCAAAGTTCCCCAGACAATTTGTGATTTTGCATGTTCCTTGTGATGCTCATTCATTTGCTGACACCCTATCCCTTGGTGACATCTTCCTGATGCAGTCATACAAGTTAGAGATAGAAATGACTTACTAGGTCATCCAGCCCATCATCCTACGTATCCATCTTTGAACACTATCATCTTCTGAAAGAACTCCTTCCACTGCACGATGCTTACTTTGCATTTCTATTCCCAGTTTGCTCCATTGCTCCCTGAATGATCTCTAGATAGCAAAACTCCCTCATGAAACAGAGGTAGAGTTACATTTAAATACCAAGCTAATACATGGTCAAACTTCTATCCAAGTAGCAGATTTGGCAGGTATTCCATACAAATTGTGGACTTTCATTTTTTGGAAACTCTTTGTATTTAGACCATGTCCAGAATTCATCCAACACCTCCATTTAACTGTCTGGAGTAATCAAAACCATTCCAGAAGATTGTATCCTCTTCAAATTCCAAAGAGAGTTTCTTCTTGATCCAAATTAAGCTAATCCTGTTCAATAATCCTGTTACTGAAACTGCTGCAAGGCATCCATGGTATTTTTGTGATATCTCATAGTCCTATAGCCCCACTGCAGGAGCTGCCACTGATAGCAGCATTCATCAAACTAGTTTCTACTACAAATTCTACTTATTTCAAGGGGACCACCATCAGCAAGTTTTCTTTCTGTAAGTGCCAAGCTGTTGCAGGTGATGTGAAAGGCAACCATGCAGGGAATTAAGTCCTGAAATTCATCTGGTCATTTCTAAATTATATCTAGTATTTTGGTATAAATTGCCCAAACAAAACAAAATCCACTATGTCATCCTAATGGAGCTTTTCAAGCCATTTCTTGCAACCACTTAAGAACATTAAAGAAAACAAGTCTGTAGCTAAAGCATGACTTGGCAATATCTATTTGTACTCTGCCTCAGTATTTAATCATTCGGGAACTCAGCACTGAGGCCCAAATTCTGCCCTCAGATATGCATGCAACTCAGGGGGAGTTGCACATGTGTATCTGAGGGTACAGTTTAATCCTGAAAGTTGACCAAGAGGAAACGATTTCCTGTTCACCTGAATTTGTTTCTAATTAAGAAACATTCAGATCCAACCAGGCAAGTGCAGCTTTGCCACGTCAGTTCTTGCAGATGTGTCTCTATCAAATTTCAGTGCGTCTGTAACCAATGATGAACAGCTTGATTTAAGTCTAGCAATGTACAATAATGCCAAAAATAAGAGTATCGGGGATTTAGGAGAACAAAAACAAGGTGACTTATAGCAATTGCAAAACAGATTTATAAGAGGACATGATGCCCATCATTTCAATACACACATTCATAAGATTGATATGAGGTTGCAATATTAGTTGCCCTACATTATAATTTATTTATACAGAAGTATATCTGCAAATTGCCCACTTTCATTCCTTAAGGTGCTTCACAATTGACTGATGAGAAAAATCTATTTCTAAAATATTTTCTGCAAAGTGAGTCTATGAAGCAAAAATTGTTTTTCCTCCCCAACGCTTTTGGGGGTCGGGGAAAAGAAAAAAAGTCTTAGGTTTGGTCTTCATCTGGAGAACCATAAAAGAAATTACCATAAAAGAACCATAAAAGCTGAATTATATTTTCTTTGTAATCATTTAGGGGCTAAAGATGGTGTGTTTTCTCCTCCGTAGGTCACTACACTGCAATGTTTTAAAGTAGAGAGCCCACTACTGGGCAGATAAATGCAGCGGGCATCTATAAAATGTAAGTTTTGGGATAGTGCCCACTACCAAGGTATGTCCCTCGGCCCGCGCAGCTTCCAGCAGCTCCCATTGGCCTGGAGCTGCAAACCGCGGCCACTGGGAGCCGCGATTAGCTGAACCTGCGGATGCGGCAGGTAAACAAACCGGCCCAGCCCGCCAGGGGCTTTCCCTGCACAAGCGGCGGAACAAGTTTGGGAACCACTGTCCTAGGCTTTCAGTTAAGCCACAGGTGGATGCTGTGTTAGGGAGGCCTTCAGACTACTGGAAGGCAGAGAAAGGTGTGGAGTCTAAGAAGAAACCTTTTCTGCCTAATTATCCCCTGGCCTGTCTATCTTATGTGACCCACTTTCCATCACTGCTGGTTCCTGGTCCTCACCTCTAAGGTCCCATTGACTAAAAAAAGTTAAGTTTGCTCATGCTCTCCCTCATGAATGTGTAAGAGGGAACCACCCAAGATTTAAAGAGACAAATTATGTATCAACAAAAGAAAAGTACATGACAATTGCAGTGAGTTTTGCCTTTGGTTTCTTTTAGTATTGGCAAAATATGTTTACACATTTTTAAATATTACTCTGATCTCCAGTTATTACCTTGAAGCATCTTTCTGAAATCTCTCTCAACAGTATATCATGCTATGTTAAAAAAAAATTATTTAAAAGGCTATCGTGAATATGAGATTTAGCACATACATCAAGTAATGTGAAATTTCCTCCTCGTCATCTTCAGCATACCTACATGGCAAACAACCTGAAATTACTGGGGGAAATTTCTAGCAGTTCTCACAAATATACATAATTATTGGCATTACTATATCAAAACATGCCCTGAATTAGTAATCTGCGGTTAAAATGTTTGTATCCATTCATTAAGTGGGTAGTATGTGAAATGGGATTGGTGTTCTCAGTCCAGGGTCAAGAAGAAATGACAACATCTGGAAACCAACACAATCCTTGTTGCCAGTCTCAGTCGAAAGGCTATGCACTAAATAAGCACAAAGACTCAACTACCCTCTGAATCCTAAAGATGATATCTCCAGGTCAGGGTTACAGAAGACTGGTGGACCAGTACAGGGAAGCTTGGGCTGCAGCTGCCCATGCTATACCTGTTCTGTGAACTGATCTGTAACTTCATTTTTTTTTTGGGGGGGGGGGGGGGTTCAATTCAGCAACTTTCCTGAATATATTCACTTTTTTAAAAGTGGAAACATTCAGATAATTAGGGCTTGAATCATGTTTGCCGGTGCCACCAGCTGCACATTGCACCTCACTGAGCCAGGATGGGGGATTCATCTCTGGGAGAGAACACATTTTAATTGTGGTCAGAAGTAAATGGGGGTGCCACTGGCAAGGACAATCAGAGCGGCACATGAATCCTGTGGCCATGCTCCTTCTCCAAACTGAAACACTCATTTTGGAGGCTGCAATGTCCAACTACAGAACCCTCGCAGAGTGGGCTCCAGTTGTCTTGTACTGGTACAGCCCCGACCAATTGGTCTGTCTGCCAATGTAACCAAGGGCTAAATGTGGCCCTATAAGTCCTGTTGCTAGATTAACCCAAAACAAACCAGCAAAAACAAACAGAGCAATGGATTCCAAAATACCAGAAGGTATATTTTTAAAACATTTGTTTAGAAAAACAAATATAAATCTGAAGACAATAAAGCACTATATTTTACCCTTTCCCTATCCTCTGTACCCAGTTCCTTCTGACTATTAGATAAAGTCTGGATTCAGAACACGACTAACTCTGTGTCCGTACAGCACCTAACATGACAGTCCCGATCCTGATTGAAGCCTCCAAGTGCTACCGTAATACAAACAACGTTTACATGTAAATGTTTACATTGGTATGAGTAATGATTAAACAGATGGGTTACTTCTAAAGGGGAAAAAGTTATTTGTACCTAAACTTTTTTTCACATATTAAGCCAGGAAAACTTCTGCACTTGCAATTGTATGCCTCATAAAAGTTAAGATATTCCTAAGAGTTGCTTGAAGACTTGGGAGTGGCAATTTACACCTTCATAATTTTACAGTTGTCAGATGAAGTGTTCCTAGCTAGTTAGAATGGATACAAACCAACATAAATCAAACATACTGGAGCATACATCAAACTTTAATGAGCTTTCAGAATCAAGTTGTTTGGAAATGTAGCTTCCAAGTTTATATTTAATATACTCTAGTGTTTCCAAGAGGGAATAATATTTTTCTGCTCTAATTCTATTATATAAAAAATAAATTTTCTCTGCCAGTAAAGCATATGGGACAGTTTTTATGTTGTTAATAATAACTGAAGTCATGCACTGCAGATTTTCACATTTAGTATTTTCTATGTAAGCCCATTTTGGTCTGAAGCTTGGCCAAAAATAATCCCAAATAGACGTAAAATTAATTGCTTTCCAATCATTTGCACTAGGTGAGAGTTTACATAAAGTAGTATTTTTTATAAAGTAATGAAAAGCAAATATTGAAGGCTACAAACCTTCCATGTGTAGATCTCCCACTGAAGTCAGTCAGTGGCAGTTCTCTGAGCAGATAGTTGGCAGAATCAGGCCCCCAGGACATGTTTTGTTTCCCCTTCAATTAAGAAGGGGTTATCTGAACCTTTGCAAAACAGCAGCACACAGAAAGAATTCCCAATATTTGCTCTGTCGGATAGTTAATATCTCAGTCCTGCAAAGATTTATTCATGAGCTTAACTTTATGCACCTTGCGTCATCCCACTGAAGTTATGCGAGACTATGAGCAGGGTGTAGAGTTAAGGACACACCTTTTGCAGGATCAGAACCTAGATCAGCTGTAGCTTGAGTGACATTTTGAGGAGGGGGAGAAGTGGCAAATAAAATTCAAGCTAACATATGTGAAAGCTTACATGTACTAATAACTTTTGAAAAATTAAGCCACTAATTTAGTCACATAAATATGGATTTAGGAGACTAATTTAAGAATTTTTAAAAATTCTAGGCCCACGTTATTATTCAACAATACCGTCACACAGAGTTTTTTTAGAGATTTTTTTTTAAATGAAGCAAGGCTCTTGGCTTCTGTATTTGCAGTTTTACAATTTCATATAATATTTGCTAATAGGGTGACCAGATAGCAAGTGTGAAAAATCGGGACGGGGGTTGGGAGTAATAGGAGCCCATATAAAAAAAAGCCCCAAATATCGGGACTGTCCCTATAAAATCGGGACATCTGGTCACCCTATTTGCTAAGGTTACAAATACAGTATTGTACAAATTACAGAAGGAAAGGACCAGCTGATCTTCCCCTGCCAGTTCAGGACTGTACCCTCTGTGCCAACTCTCAAGAGTTTGTAGCAAAAGTAATAAAGCTGTGAAACAAATGTATTGCTATAAATTGTGCTTGAAATGGGGAAGGAGACCTATAAAAAGGGATAACAGCTACTGCCAATACACTTCTAGTTAAGTACACAGTTGAGTTAACTGGCAAGGACAATAGAGATTTATGACTTCATGGCTAAATATTCAAAATCAACTTGTATTTATTTGCCTTAAAACAGCTCAGAGCTCTCCTGGGGCTCTGTATGAACCAAAAGGGATTTGGAATGTGGGACCAATAATATGATGCAGCAGCTTACAAGGAGAGCCTTAAAGATACACGTGAAGCATTTCAAGAAATGCCAACAGCAAGCAAAATGAAGATGGGAAGAGAAACAACTAAGCCTGGGAGCAGAGGGATAAAGACCAAATAAACCTATCACGATTTTTTTTTTAAATCCTGTCAAACGGAGGTAATGATTTCTAACTATCGCAGTCCTCTCTAGAGCACACTCTGGAGCCTGATCCTGGATCAAGCCCCTCTAAAAGTATGCACTATGACAAGTGTTCAAGTCTCACTGCAGTAGAGTGCGGCAAAAGACAGCAGAAAGGATCCAAGAGATTTCTCTCTGAGCCCTTTCACCTCTCCTCCTACAAAACTGTGCGTTCCCTAACTACTAACAAAACAGCTCAAAAGCATGGCCCATCTGCATTTGCAATAACAGACACTGGTAAGTTAAAATAAGAATACATACATTAAACTAGAAACGTTTGGATAGTGTGGTTGGCTCTTTTTTTGCTTTGTTTTTAAGAGAGGGGAGAGAGAAAGAAAGTGGTTTCAATCCTTCCAACTCCAGACAAAGCTCACCCCTGATTATTGTGGTCGGTTCATCATAATATTTGCTTTCCAGGACTGGACTGACATTTTATTCCACGTAGGAATTCAACCAAATTCCAGCCAAAAGTTCAATATGCAGCTTCAGCTAAATAGTCTTCCAAATATTTAGTGGAAGTCAAATACCGTGGGTATTCATAAAGCTTCCTTTTACAGTTAGCAGTATCCTCCATTGTAAATACAGGGAATAGCCGCTCATATAGGGATAAGAGCATAGGATGAGAAGGGACCTCCTGGGTCACTAAGTCCAGCCCTCTGCTGTCACAGGCAACCCAATCATATGATCCTATTCATAAACTTATCAAACTCCATCTTAAAAATAGTAAAGTTGTTTACCCCCACTGCTGCTGCTGTTGTAAGGCAGTTTCAGGACAATGCCTTACATAACAGTGAAAGGAAACATGTTATGGGCACCAGTGTAGTTAAGGAGGTGATGCCTCTGCCCCATATTACCTGTAACATGGCAGGCTTGGCCATTCATCCTTCCCTCTTTCTCACAGGCAGTTCTGATCATAGCCCAGCAGAAGTCAGAGGAAGTTATGAAGAGGCTCCAATCCCTTCTGATCCCTCACAGTGGCAGTAGATGAGTCTTCTCCCCTTCACCTGACCAGTTCATGCAAGATCCTTCTCCCCCGCGCCCCGCTATTTATTTCTGGTGAGGGAATCTTAGTGATGATGGAAGTTCTTCCATGGATCTAATTGTTTTCACCATTATTCTGATCACTGTAACACAGAATTCCAGGTGCCAATGTATATAATGGTATTATATTTTCTTTTCCCCCCATCCCATCGTTTATACAGATGAACACTTTATAGATCTTCTCCAGCATGAGAACAATGGCAAATTAGTGGTTACATTTCTATATTAATAATGTTCTGTTTTGTGAGATTAACTTGGTATTGGATTTTATTACTGAAATCCTGCTACAAAAAAGAATCACTTGCAATGCAAGTGGTTGTATCATTTGTTGCTTTATTCACAATACAGCTAATTCAGGTACCTTCTCCAATTATTTGGCAAAATATGCTCAGGCATTCAATATGCTCAGGCATTCAATATGCTCCGGCATTCAATATGCTCCTAGTTTATACTGCTAGATTTTTTTTAATAAAAAAATTAACCTTATTAGAGTTGCAAAATTGTCATGAAAGGCATACAAATTTTTCATCCACCCTGTACCATGATGACAACAAATTAGCTAAAGGGATTTAGAGAAGCAGATACATCTAGGCGGACCCAAAACACTACATACAAACACCTTCGGATCTTGGTGGTGTTTTAAAACTTGAACCCATCTTTCATCATAATATAGCAACAGGTTAATGGCCTTACATGACATGACTAGAAAACAAAACAAAAAAGTATAACTACACAGAACTCCTTTAAGTTGAAGGATAAGATTTAAAAGGGAAGTAGCAGACAGAGCTATTCATTTTCTTTTTTTGCACACAAGCAAATAGCACAGTGGTAACCTGATCAAAGAGGGGGTGGGAAGAGGGATTCATCTTTGGATTTTTGTTTTTTTTAAGTCTACAGAAATTTGTCTGTTGAAGAAGAATATGAATGGGAAAAATCCAGCATATGAGCCAAGGACTCAGCCACAAATACCTTTGAATTTTTCACAGCTGGCTAAATAGGTCTTCATGACTTCTTTTCATTCTTTTTTGTTTCCTATTACCTGGGTTCTAAACATTTTATATCCATTTAGAGTAAACATCTGTACTTTAGGGCCCAGCTAATGATTTACAATGTCAGAGTGCAAGTGCACATTTTCAACCAAGATGACAGATGTGGTGTGGGGGGAGGGTGTCTCTGAATATTCTAAACCATCTAGCTCACTTAAGTACCGGAAGTGGGATAAAAGTTATTAAAGTGGCATGCCTTAAGGAAACGCTTGGCTTAGACCTTTTGCAGGGATGCGGAGCCATGGCGTCTGCTACACTCACTAAACATTTTCTCCATTTGTGAATGAGTGCTTTCACATCTTTTTCTAAGTTGCTTTATGAAATGCTAGATATGTCAGGCTTTTCACTGGGGGCAGACAGTTCTGAGGCTGATTGAATCCACAGAATCTTGACACACACAAAATCCCTGAAGCTCACAAGGACAGCAACCTGTTATATCAATAAACCTACTGTAGTAACAGGTGCTGCTTGTGAACATGTCACTGTGGGGTATGCAAGGGCTTTCACTGAGGAAACAATTGCCAGGGTTGTGAGCGGAGAGCCTTCCTGAGGGATTTGATAAATAAAGGAAAAAACAGACTAAAGAAGGGGAAAAGCAGCTGTTTGGAAGTGAACTGTAAAAACATCTGTAGTGCACCATCAACCTTCTCTAAATCCAGTCATTAAGAATTTTAGAGGGACATTACCTTACCACAGAGGAACTTCTATCAGTCTGACTGTAAAGACACACACCAGTAAAAAAAATTTCAATGTTAAGCTGTCTGATATAAAGTGAAGGAAGGAAACAGACACTGAAGCCACTGTTTACTCGTGTTAAGCCATGCAAAAGAAGACAAGAACTTAACTTTAGATGAAGTAGTCTATTATCATGCCACAATGCGTCTATACCAAACCTGATTCTTTTAGACCATGGCGCCTTTACACCGCGCAGGCAGTTTAGAGAGTGCTTAAAATGTATTGTAAGTTTACTATTGCATAGAAGCTGCTCTGACCACTACCGGAAGTGGTTAGTCACACACAAATGAACGCCATAGCTGACTGCCCCATGCTAGTTTGACAACATACCAAAGAAACATTAAAATCAGTTTATTTGGCTTCAGCATGCATCATTCCAACTCAATTTTATGCATTAGCTTGAGACTTGGCAGATTTGGGGGGTGGGATTAAGGTTCAAGGGTTTAAGTAGTTCAATTTATTTTTCAGTAACTAAGTTACCAGAAACTTGTAGCAAGATTGTATTTATTTTCTGAACAAGGCTCCAAGTTGGCAGAGATGTCTTTGGAAGTACATATTTCTTCACGTTCTCTTGATCTCAGTGCGTGGAGATTTGCTTAACAGCTGTTTTATGTACAAATG
Source organism: Chrysemys picta bellii (assembly GCF_011386835.1). Lineage (NCBI taxonomy): Eukaryota > Metazoa > Chordata > Testudines > Emydidae > Chrysemys > Chrysemys picta. The sequence goes on along the minus strand of NC_088792.1, from coordinate 175,787,845 downwards.
TTTTTTCAGGCATGTCCTCCCTGACCATGAACAGATTTTTAAGAAAATGGTCTTAAAAGAAGTTAAGAAACAACAAATGGCTGAGCCTCTTCGCACCCAGCCCCACAAACTGAAGATGGATAAAGCCTGGAGAGCCTTCAAATTGCACAGTTTCCATTTAATATCTATTGGGATAATGCTTCCGAAACAAAAAGCAGCATTATGCCCTCTGTATACCCCCAAAACAACAACCACACTCACGGAGAGGGTCAGTAAACCCATGTGTGTGATTTTATGTGCCTACAATTATTACCATCTATATAAATTCTTGAACTAAGAAAAAAGATTTTTGGCAATTAGAAAAGGACAGAAGACACTGCAATTTTTGGTTCAAAGGGGTGTGAAAAACAAACTGATAGCACATCAAGCCAAATTGCTACCACAAAAATTTAGTTTATGGGAGGAAAAAAAAAAAGTCCAAAAGTGCAGAGAACTTAAATTCAATGTTTTTATGGTTTGGTAGGACAGAGCTTTTTCCCCACTCCCACAATGGCACTTTTGATAATTTTATTAACACCTTGCAAACACAAAAAATCCTACTAAAAATAACCCTGTGCATAATGCTTGTAAATTTTTGTTTAAGAGAGAGACTAGAAATATACAATATGCATAAAACTCTTGGAAAATTTTCAAGGCAAACAGATAATTTGTGACTCTAAGGAGAGAACACCATTAATTCCAGCAGGGGATGATAATGACCAATGACATACGCAAGATTTCTTTTTTTTTAGTACCAAAAGGAGAAGAGAAGGGTGAAAGCAGGTCATATTTTGAAAAGCATAGTAGTCAGCAACAGAAGACACCCATGAGATCATCTGAACACTGTGCCTCTCCCTATGCACTGCCTCCAAGATAGCCAGGATCCAATGTATAGAGATGCTTTATAGCTCAATGCCAACATTTTGACTTGTGAACTGATGTGAACAAGTAGCCAGTGAGCTGACAAGGAACTGGTATAATCTGTTCTCTGTATTAATATTATTACTGCTTTTGACCCAAGTGGACTGTTTTGCAGACTGTTTCTGTTAGGAGGAGAAATTGATGAGAGAATCAGATATTTCTTTGATGCAACAATTTTTATTCACAAAGAATATACACAAAGTCCTGTTTCCCTGAGCAAAGTAGGACTCAAACAGGCTGAGTCCCCATCCCCCACCTCCCCAGTGCCCTCTCCACCAAAACAATACTCAGCCCTCTGCATTTGCATTCAGCCCCCAGTGAAACCCCTCCACATTGCTGAGTTCCTGACTGACCTTTCATTTAACATGTGTAAAGGGTGGTGGCTCTTATTGTTTTGTCTTTCTTAATCCAAAAAGGAGATTAGCTGCTTCTTACATTTATCCAGAAGGAAGGGTAGCTGTTAATGACCACCAGTTTCAATGAGATTCACCCAATCGCCAGCACAATGATACTATGAAAGTGGGCAGGCCTGTTTTGCCCATCTTCTCGGATAATGCCACATAATCCACATGGTATAATTTCAATGTAGCCCCCATAAAAAGACACAACAAGACCCAAGTCTGAGAGAAACAAATCAGAAACCCTTACTAGGTACAGATGGAGGAAAGAATTCTTGCCACCTCAGATTCCAATAGCAGATCAGTGGAGGAGAATGGGCTATAATCAGGCATTGGTGAGTAGGAATCTTTTCCTAGTGAGTGTGGGTGAGGACGAGAATAAGTCATTACAATATAGACTTTTGACCGACAGGTTGAAACCAGACAGACAATTATGCTCTCGAATGAACTTCCATGGGGGAGAGGTGAGAGACACTAAAATAAAAAACACACTGTCTCACCTCCGGCTGAATATTTTTCACTATATCTGACCTCTCAGTCCAAATCCTCATAGGAAACCTGCCCGACACCTTCAAAAGACAAGCCTGGGAGCTTAAAGTATCCCAACTACGGAGATGGGTGCTCAGGAGAGCAATTTAGCACAGTTCAGAGAACAGCTGTGCCAGAAGGCTGCATCTGCCCTAGAAGCATGAAAAATAGCATAGCACTGGGGAAAAGAGTGCACAGATGACTAGGAGACAGCTTGATAAATATCTGCAATGGGTGTGCTCCTAAGCAGGGGCAACAGAGGTGGATGGTGTCCTAGTAAAACGGGCAGTGACCCTAGCTGGGGGATGCACTCCAGAAGCTTTGTATAATTTCAAAATACACCCTGAGACCCATTTACCACCCAATACAACCTTCGGGTGGTATGAGAGTCTTCAAGTGGAAATAGAAGCTCCTTTTATACTGTCTATAAAAGGAACAAAAAAGCTTAAGGGGGGCTCTGAAGGGCTTAGACCTCTCAAGGTAGAGTGAAAGCATCCTTCTCGCATCTAGAGTGTGAAGACTGGCTTCTTCCCTTGAAGCATCAGAGTCGCAAAGTTTGGAGCAGAAGACTGGCAACTGAATGTCCTGGTTGATATGAAAGTTTGATGAGACCTTGGGAAGGAAGAAAGGATGGGAACGTAGACTCATCTTGTCCTGATAGACTACAGTATGGGGTGGATCTGCCATAAGGGCTCCCAACTCCCCCACCCTTCTAGCCCAGGTGATGGCTACATGGAACGAGGTTTTGAAGGCTAAGTGGAGAAGCGAACAGCTTCCCAAGGGTTCAAAACATGGTTTCCTTAAAGGGTTGAGGACTAGATTAAGAGTCCAAAGGCGAGTAGGCTCTCTGACATGAGAAAAAGTTGCTCACACCCTAAATGAACCTTGAAGTCATAGGATGTGTGAATGCTGAAAACTGCTCAACTGGTAGCCTGTTGTAATGACTTCTAGTATCCTTCTGCCTGATGTGATGTGCTCTCAAGCTTTCTTGGAATGGGAGAGATGATCCCCGTAGGATGAGTAGAGGATAGAAAGGTGGAGCGGGATAAGATCCATACTGTGGGATGGTTTGAGACTCCCGGCTCATAATGGTCACTCAGAAGAAATCGTGACTATAGATGATGGGCCCTTCTTAGGTGGTTCCATAGTTCTTTGCAAGGTTTGGTACTGGACCAAGTGAGACTGTTAAGCTGTCTGTGAACTGCTGAATTTTCTCTTGGTTGCAAACTTGTAGATGCCCAAGGATCAGAGGGTCGCTCTAGCATCCCATAACATGTGAAGGAATTTGCCCATGGCATCACCGAAGAGCATGGGCCCTTTGAAGGGAACATTCTTCACTGTATTCTGACCATCCCTAAGGGTCCAGAAAACCGTAGCCATGAAGCACAGCACATAACTAAAGCAGTTGCCATACAATGAGAGGTTGTGTCAGTAGAGCCCTGCAAATCTGCTGATATCCACTTTCTATCCACAGACCATGTCTGCAGATAGGATGCGGATAACAAATTTTGTATCTGCGCTGGGCTCCATGTATCAGTCACATCCAAAGAAGCTTTGGCAATCATGTGGCCTTTGGTAAAGAGGACTTGAAACTGGTTCTTCTGGTTTTGGGGCAAATATTCAATGAAGAGGGAGAACTTGCCATAATTTGTAGTCATACTTCGCCAACAGGGCACAAATAGTCTGATACCCTGAATGGCCAAAGAGTGGCCGAAGAGTGACTATTGCAGCCAAGAAGGTCCAGGCATTTAAGCTTCTTGTCACAAGGAGTCAATCTGGAATGATGTGACCATTAATGATAGGTATTAGGCATCAACTACCATGGAGTTTGGGGTGGGATGGGAGTTTGATAGGTACATAGTACTTGTTAGCCTTCTTGCACCTGGATGGGATGGTCACCAATGTTTGCCATATTATTTCTCTTTTGAAGGCTTCAACGTTTCTGATGCAGCATCCTGTCTCTTTGCTCACTGGCATCAGAGTCGTAAAAGTTGCCAGACTGCTTGGGGTGGCAGAAGCTAACGTATGGGATGGGACGGGGGAAATCAGGCCCCAAAAGCAGTAGTGGGTCTCAATGAACGCTCCATAAAGGAGCAACTTGAGCCAGTCCTCTCAGTTTCCTAGATCTGCTCTTAACCAGTGCAGACCTTACTCTTCTACGGGCTGTGAGACTCAGACAGCTGGAATGCCCGTCGCTGAGGGGAAGAGACCTGTGATAGGTCTGTCAGGGTTTGAAGCCTGGGGCTTGGGGCATAAACCGAGAAGGGGCCAAGGGCAGTGGGGAGGGGAAAGTAGGGGTGACCATGAAAACAAAGATGAAGGGGGAGGAACACCCCCAGAAACACACAGCATGTGGGGGGGGGTGATTAAAAACAATAAACGAATAAAAGATTTAAGAAAAAGGGAGAAAAGTAGAAGCTAGTCAAGCTAAGCAAATGGATACTGCAAGACTCCGTCTCTAGCCACAGGCAGCTGAGAAGGAAGTGGAGAGGCAGCGGGTTCGCCCTCCCCTTGGACCGGGGAACGAGGATGTGTAGGACACAGGCATAGACATAGCAACATTGCTACCTATAAATCTCCAAATGAAAGTGCACAGGTGCGTGCACATGTAAAGTAAAGCACCTACAGAGACAACTACTTGAAGAATGGTTTAGTTTTAATTGACACAGATCACATGGACCTCAAACCTACAACCATGCCCTATCTAACTTTCGTCACAGATGCAGTCTCATTAAAAACACACACACTCACATAGCACATCTTTAGCACACACAAGGCTTTGCGGGATCATGGACATAGTATACTTCCATTCCTGGATTCAGGGAGTAACTCATCAGGTTTCCAGTGCAAATACTCATTCTTTCAAATTCAAAATTCACTTTGTGCAGTTGTTCTCCAATATTCCCTTAAATGTCACTCTTGCTACACATATACTTACCAATATACTTATTTGACAGAATATTTGTGAACACCAAACTTAAAAGGGGCACATACACAGTTGAAGTAAGTTTCCTTAAAAATATATTTATAAAAATGTATTCTGCAACTTTATCCAACTCTAGTTTCAGCCACTGTGGTCAATAGCAAGGTATTTTAAAGGAATCATTATTAATATATAAAAACCCCTAATGTCATTTTCCAGAGCAAGAATATAATTCAGAATCAAACTCCCAGAAACTATAGTAGGCATCAGTGCAGTGGCATTTATCCATGCAGATGCCTGACCATTGGCTCAGTTGACTAAAATAGTGAATGAATTAGTCTCCTAGGACCAAGAAACTACACAAGAGATAGTCTTGCCCCCAAAATACAATACACAGTGTGTGGACTGAAGCCAGTTTAAACAGACCTACTGTACAGCTTGAACTTTGCAGACTAACTGGGACTGTTCTACATGGTCAAAGTCGGTGGTAGCGGGAAGTCAAAACAATCAGAACTTTACATACACATTGGGAAAATTCCATTCACTGTGTGATCTGGCCAAGACCCCAGCCTGCTCCAAAATGTAGCTTGCAACCATAGGACAGTGGTATCCACCAGTGCGACCATTATACTGTGTCTCAGCATTTCCATTACAAGTCATTTTCAGGGCTTTCTAATTCAGCCTTGAATTAGAACTTGGCATATAAAATATTAAACCAGGACTTGATATTTTTATTTAAAAACCAAACAAAATCTGTTTGCATGTTTTGAGTTGTAGGGGTGTTCAAACAAAACAAAAAGAAGCCACAAAAGGTTCCTAATTCTGTGTCTTCTCATAACACAAATTGAGCATAAATAGATGCAATTAAATTTTACAGCCTATAAACTGGGTATGTGACTGAAAAAACCCACAGAAAAAAACTTGTGTCATTAACATTTACATATTGGTTGCTGGCACACACATATAGTAAATGCTCTCATCTGCACTGGCCAGATCCTCAGGTGAGATGTTGCCAAACTGCTTACTGCTGCCCGTGTATTATAGCTGCAAAACCTGTCTAAGGCTACGTCTAACTTTTGAGCTGGGAGCATGATTCCCAGCTCAAATAAATATACAAACCTGCCCAGTCTGCATGGATACATACTCAGGGCAGCTAGCCCATGCCACCGCTCACAACTGTCTGTGCTACCATGGCTACACTACTATTTCTAGCACACTAGTTTGCTAAGAACTAATGCGAGTAGGTCTACGTGAACTGGGTATCACACCCACAGCTCACAGGATAGATGTAGCCTAAATGACCCAGGGAGAAACCCAAGGGCAAGAGTGATCCAATAGTGGTGAACAGCTGATGAAGGTGTTTGTTCTTCACACATCCACTCTCAGCATTACCAAGTCCAGCAATTCTGTCATGAGTCTTTTGGTGTTTGGTATTCTGAAAGCTCAACTCCTGGAGTCAATTACCTAAAAATCTCAGTTGTCAACAACAACAACAACAAGCAGTAAGTGTCTAGCCCTCTTGGTTGCCAAGAAAAGCATGAAATTACAACCACTAAAGGTTCAAACATCAGAAAGCAAATAAAAAACTTGAATGTTATTATTCATGATTGGTTTAAATCTCTCATGATTTGGGGGGCCTGACTTTTTTTTTTTTTAATTAAAGAAATACATAGGTTGGCAGTACTGCCCTCTGCAGCCGCATAGTGGGGGATGGGGGTGAGGAGAGAGAGGTCACAATTAGGATTTCCCTATACAACACTGATCCTGAGCTTTCTGCCACCATAATCAATTACAGGCTGGTGTAAATTAGGCTGCTTTAATACAGCACAGGGAAGAAGGTGTACACAGAGCAGCACCAACTGGGCAGTACAAGGGTCAGCTTTAAGCCAGCTATGCATGCCACTCACTGACATGTGCTGTGTATATGGCCAAAATGCACAAGAATTGTGCCCCGTTTTAATATTTCTATTAAAATACACTTTCAATGAATGTGTCTAGTTATTACAGCAGGAAATAGAGTCAGAGCTCGTCCATAGGCTCTTTAGCTAGCTCTGACAACAATCTATTGCACCGCATTGGACAAGTTGTTTACAGGCAACCTCTGTGCCTCAGTTTACCCATCTGTAAAATGGATCTCAGTAAATATTTACATATCAGGGCTTTGAGATTCTTAATTATTTGTAAAGTTAAATTAAATTAAATTAATGGAGATATCCTATCTCCTAGAACTGGAAAGGACCTTGAAAGGTCATTGAGTCCAGCCCCCTGCCTTCACTAGCAGGACCAAGTACTGATTTTGCCCCAGATCCCTAAGTGGCCCCCTCAAGGATTGAACTCACAACCCTGGGTTTAGCAGGCCAAGGCTTAAACCACTGATCTATCCCTGCTCCCCCACTACTCTGATATCTTAGAATAGAAGGTACTATATGACTGCAGAATATTAACGATCACCTCTATTAAGCAGGGAGGATAAAATTGATGTTTTTAAATTAAAAAGCAGATTTTTTCATTTAAATTAAAGCAGGTTTCTTTTTTAAAAAGAAAAACCTATTTAAATTTGTAATTATGACCATCTATATTAGGGCCTAAACCTACCATACTCTATTAAAATCAATTCATTAATAAAAAGTAATCTTTAAGCAGTACATTTGGTGCTAAGCAGCTGGATCCAGTCTGTTGAAATGCTAAACCACTTTTTGAGAGCAGTAGCCCCTTCTCCAGGTGCAGAGAGAATATTTTTCCTCATTTCAGCGCCGAGAGGGAGGTTGTAGACATGCCCGGGGAAGTCTTCACCCACGAAGTACCCTTTGCAGGTGAGAAAGGATGCCTTTTTTTGAGGGTTTCTTTTCTTTCTTTGAGGCGGGGGGCTGCGGCATGTAGCGGAGTCGGCGCCCGGGTCTGAAGCTGATCCTAAGGACTTCTGGAGGAGGAGCAGTTTTAATCTCAGCTCCCTGTCCTTACGTGCCCTGGATTTTAGCTTGCTACAGTGGGCACATTTTTTGGGGGATGTGGGACTCCCCCAAACATTTTATAAATTTTGAGTGGCCATCTGAGAGGGGGATGGCATCATGGCAGGTAGAGCAGCGCGTAAAGCCTGGGGAGCCAGGCATGTCGGAAGCAGCTGCCGCTGACAGAAATGAGAAGTTTGGGAGTGGGGGGGTTGGTTTAAAGAGAGAAAAAGATAAGAGAAGTGGTATCTAAATACTACTGGAAAAACCAACTAACAAGGAAGGTATTTGAACAAAGGGAGAGAAAAGTCTCTAACGAGTCTGCTGAGCTCCGTCTCAGGCCGGGGACAGTAGAGAAGGAACTGAGGAGACCGGTCGCGCACGCGTACTATTAAGGCACACTAAGCGTGGGACAGGCTCTGCGTGTGCATGACTGGTATGAGTACTGCTGTCAAAATCTCCGAGCGAAGGTGCAGGGATACACCAACACCAGGAGTGGAGCACCCACAGGAACATCTCTCGAAGAAGAATCTAAAAGTTACAAAAGCTAAACAAAATTAAAATTGATTATTTAAATCATGGCTTTCGGTTTGCTGATTTAAATCATGATTAAAATCAGTGATTTAAGTCACTGATCTAAATCAATCCACACTGCTATTAATCATTGAAATGGTTCATACTACAAATGGACAAGACAAAATAGGCTAACTTCTACCCTCAAATACACAATCAGTTTGCAGGGATGACCTGCTCTCATATCTGGGGACTTAATAGAACCCTAAAAGTAGACTTTTGTGGCAAGTATAATTATAGCTTTAAGCCTCTTAACTTCATAAGTTCCTCCACCACTTAAAAAAAAAAAAAAAAAAAAGCCAACATGAGTGAATTTGGTGCTGAAGTAAAGGACTCCAGTTTTGTACCCTCATGCTGCCAACAAACCTCTCATACTGCGGCTGTACTTCACTACTCCTACTATTAGAGAGAGACCTAGACTTCTGAGCAAAGATTTACACCAATCTGTAAACTTATTTTGTAAGGCGCACACATGCGTAATTGCATCAATCTCATTTACGAAAAAAATGTTTTGGTGCCCATAAATACAAACTGCATACAAATACAGCCTAACACAATGACATAGGCACTGCAGATTATTAAGTAAATAAAAAGTAGTAAATATATCACAATTGATATATAATCCATGAAATTGATACAAACACTAATGTATCTAAAACGAAGTGCAACAATTTTCAAACAATAATGACACAGTGTGATCAATATTATGACACAGGTGGTCATATAAGACCAATATTCTAATCACTTTTAATATGATCCAAGAAATTCCACCAAAACAGCATTTGTATCCTTGTAGCTTATTTTATCTTATAAAATAATTTTTCAGAACATGAAACATCAATTAAGTCAACGTAAAAAATCTTTGCTTTATTCATACACACCTTCACTAATTTCTCATTGTGCAACTACATTAGATGCAAATTTCCTACAGGATCCTGTCAGGCTGCATATTTTACAAGTTTTGCTCCTCATCTTGCAATTCACTGTACATGTACATTCTGCTGCAAGTCTTTGCTCCCGATATTGCAATTGGGTCTGCGTGGGCAGACATGTGCTCCTGTGCAGAACTCTATCCATGCTCAGTATATTTTAGATGGTTCTCCCACTATGGCTCCACTTGTGCAAACAGATCTAAAATGACCTTGTTATCCATTCAGACACACTTTGACATAAACAGGGCGCTGCACAGATACAAGGGTTCATATATGCACACCCAATTGTAGGATCTGGGCCATAGGGAACAAAACCACCCAAAAATGTAATAAATGAGGGGGGGTTTCGTTCCTCCAAACCTTTTCTTGACCAACAGTTGGCCTTTTTCAAAAACAAGCAGTTTTTAACAAAAATCCACTAATCTTTTTTCTGACATTTCAAACAAATGGGAAAAAAGACCTTATTTTTGAAACAGAAAAGTTTCTACTTATTCAGTTCTATTTTTTCCCTTTTCTCCCCCCTTTTCTTCTCTATTTCCCTCTTTCAGAGGCAAAATGAAAAAAAGGGAGGTAAAAATAATATAACTAAAATCAACCTTAACACTTGCAGGTTTTTTTAAATAAAAAAAGTTTTGGATGTTTTCCATGAAATATAATTTACCATTTTTGATCAGCTCTAATACAGAGCATGCAGAGTGCAATTTTCAACAGGTCATAACTCTGAAATCAAAACCAACATTTGCGAGAACACATCAGAAAGGCACATCCCACCAATGAAGGTTATTTCCAAGCTAAAGTTTCAGCTTTCTACCACCAATTGTTTCTGTACTAGGACTGTTCGGAAAAAAGTCACTAGTAATATTCACCTGGAAAAAAAGATCAGCACACCTGTTTTGCTGGGTTTTTTGGGGGGGAGGGATATTAACATTTGAGAGACAAGTCTGGTTTGTTAAATATTGTAATCAGAGATTTCACTCAATTTATTAAAGTCACCAGAAATTAAATGTAGTGTAAGAGTGCTCACTCTGTAATATAATATGCTGTTAAATTTGGAAATCTGATTATTGTATTACTGTATAATGTTTCTGTAAACAAGAGCTCATTGTTGTAATGACTATTGTTTTGTCTCGGATAACTACATGGCAAGGATTTGTAAAACATTAAAACTTCCTAAATAAACAGTAAAAAGAGTCACAAGTATTTCTTGTCCCTACTCTCTGTGCTAAAAAACTTAAATAATTTTTGCATAAACTTTAACAAATTTAAAAAATAAAAATCATCAGGCAGACACCAGACTGTGAAAATTTGAACTCAAAAGGAAAAACATTTCACAAAGTCATAAGCAAATAAGAACTGACCTTAACTACGGGAAATGGTCCTATTACATTATCTCCAGCAATAACAGATAAAAGTCCTTAGATACTAAATTACAAAATTGATCTGTAGGAAAGGGGAAGGGGAGTGAAGGGCAAACAAATGGTTCCAAATTCAGATTTGGTAGATGTAATGGGCAGAACTTACCACTACTGCACCCGCTCAAGCTAGAAAGCAGCATCACAGGGGTTGTTCTACTCTAGTGCCCCCTACTGTCTGCCATTCTGTTTCTACAGCAAGTCTGCAGCTTTCATGGCCCAGCCAAGTCACCTTTCAAGTTCAGGCCTCTTCTGGAGTAATAGAAAACTCCAAAAACAAAAATACAAAAAACAAAAGTCTAATGGCATGTATTCCTGGCCTTCGGCTTCTTTGTCTCTTCTAATCCTAAGGCTTTTACTTACCCTCTTGCTGCAGGATGGGGAGGGAAAATCAGGCCCACCCTCTTCTCTGGGTTCCAGCCCAGAGATCTTGTGTTTGGCATTTAAGGACTGCTCCTTACAAACCCTGGCCTCGCTGTTTCCCTGGGCTGCTACTTCCTCCTTGTTCATCAGTGTCCTTCACAGGGCTGTGGCCTCCATTCCTCTCACTCTGGAGTTCTGTCTGCTCGTGCAGCTTCTTCCCCAGCCCACTATGGAGCAGCAACTCGAGGCCACCAACAGCCTCTCTGACAGCCCCCCAACTCTAGAATCCTCCTTACTTTGCTTCAGGCTTATGGACCCCTGTCTCACTCCTCAGCTGGACCTGACCCATCCGACAGATATAACCTAATAGGCTAATTATGCCCTAAGATGCCCGTTAATCCTTTATTTGCCAGTGTGGGGCATATACCCCACCACAGTGAAAGCAGTGAGGTCAATGCAATTTCACCTGAAGTTGCCCCTGCTAACACCAGGTCTGAATTTAGACCCATGGAAATTAAATGCAAACGACTGTTCCTGGCTGTTACATAGGAGCATAGGGAGGGGGCAAAGGATGTGTTCAGACAATCCCCTCCACCTAGCACAGCCTACATTATGGACCAGGGAGAATTAGACACTGAGCACAAGGACAGCTCCCTTCCTGCTCCCCTTGGATTTCTAGTGCTCCAAAAAGGGATGGGGCAGAGAGGCAGGATCTGCTTCCACGCTACAAGAGCACAGGTCAACAGACTCACAGAGCATGCCAGAGGGAGGGGCAGAGTATGTATCTGATTCCTGGCTCCTAAGAAAAATGCCTCCTAGCTAGGATCCACATTGCCCACAGTGCAGGGCTGTATCTTACAGGAGCATGTGAGCTCTATATATGAGTGATATTGGGAGTAAGCAGTAGCAAAACTACAAAACAGCAACTGTTTTTGGAAACAAAACATTAATTCTTATAATTTTGTTTATGTTAATTTTAAGTACATTGCAACTCTAAGAGCTCTTTACGTTTTTTTTTAGCATTTGTGTATACACACACATCATAATTTCTTTAAAAATATGTTTAAATTTTATATTTCTCAAATAGATTTAATTCTTTACAGAATATGGTTACCATGCATTTCACTCCAGAATGGGAATACGTGAATTCTTATCTGTACTGTACAGCAGTTACTGATGCAGTTGGCTATGTACTGTACCCTTTGTAAGATAGGCAGCAGCACTCTGGCACACAGATTGAAATGTAACCTGCCTAGACACCACTCAGTCAAGCTACTTTACTCATTCTTCCACTCAGTTACTCATCCACCAACGTATTCATTTTGCAATGTTCTTTTGTCTCCCACTCATTTACTCATCTGTTTACCAACCCTGTCTACACAGACACAAAACTTTCCCATTCACTCACTCCCCCAACATGGATGCGTGATCCCACTCCCTGGCCAGTCCGTAAGCCTGGCTCACCACAGCTCTCTTTACCACTACGGCATGTAGACCAGATTGTCACTGCCTGGATTCCACTAGCTTCCACGCCACAGGAACACAGTTTAGAGCTGTCTGCCATCCAGCCCATCTCCCAAAATCCACAAGGGCCATGCAGTTAGTCAGTGCAGACAACAAAATGTGCTGACCAGATTAGGGCAGGCCACCTAATTAAGCCCATCTTGAACTCTCACCAGATTGTGGTGGACGATGGCTCTCTTTCTGGAAGTGAATCCCCACTTGCTCCAAAAAGAAATTCAGAGATAAGACTAAACACACTGGGCCCAGTTTTGCTGCCCTAAGATACGCAGGTGCAATTTCTTTCAATCTCACTGGCCAAATTCCGTATGTGCCACAGAACTGAAATCAAGGCCACTGCCCAGTGATGCAAGGCAATAACAAAGGTACACCTAACGGACACTAGGGGAACTCCCCATTGCACACGACTATCCTGGAGCATTCATTCAACATAGGAGGTTCTCCCACATGGTGTAAAGCCAGCTCCACTAGCTCGGATATTGCACCAGAAAAGCTCCTGCATGGGGGAGCATTCCAGAGGCAGGAGGGGCACGAACAGGATGGTTCTGTGCCCTAGTAGTTCCTTGGTGTCACAAGGTTTATAACAGCTATTGCAGCAAAGAGGGAAAGTTAGACCATGCTGGAGCACCCTGCAGCCTGCCCTAAGACTGCTCTGGCCCCATGAGCCCTAATTTAAGGGAGGTACAAAGGCTCCCTTTTATCCCTGCTCAGGCTTTGCACTGAGGCAGATATGAGCCCCTCTCCCAGTGTTTTTAATTCACCAAACTGTGGATAGGTATGGCAGGGATCTCCAAACAGTAGGTGTTTCTACATAGCATACCCTACAGCCTACATTATATAGAAAAGATACAACTATGTTATTGCACAACTGAATTTGTCCCAGCACTCTCCATTGTTCGGGGAATTTTAAGCTTTCCTTAATTTACTTTTTTATGATCTAATTTTATGTGTCCAAGATAAAGTGGGTGATACTTTAGACCATATGATTGACTTCTATGTGGCAACATATGCTCCCCGTGCAGAATTGGGAGTCAGAACTCCCAAGCTCTCAATCTCTTTAAGTCACCACCTCTCTACCTCAGTTTCATCATCTGTAAAATGGTAATAATACATACCTGCCTCACAGCAGCATTACAGGAATAAATCAGCTAAGATTTGAAAAGCATTAAATATTACATGCTCATAACAGTGAAACCCACAGTATGTGTAAACAAAAGTTTGCCTGATTTACATTTTTGGCTTTTAAGGCCAAGAAATCTACTTTGATTCCCTGCCTCCGCCCCCCTTTTGATTCTCCCTTCCCCCTTTTTTCCTTTCTTTTTTTTTAAATAGTCCAATCTCCAAATCTGAGCTGGAACACTAACATACAATTCATACAGGTGCACAAAGGCTTTATATGTTAATGATACTTCACTTACTATGAGTGTGAGCAGACATCCATTTCTCTGTTAACAAATTGAACAGAGTTTATCTTGTCCTCGTACCATTCCCTACCCCTTTTGTCTCCCTGCTGCATCCTGTGAGCTTTCTGGGTCAAAGACTTTCTTCTTTGTAGTATTGGTACTACACCTACCACAACAGGGCCCTGATCCTTAACTACGAATCTTAAGTACTACAGCAATACAAATAGGAAAAATGCTTCTAAGGAGGACACAAAACATACATAAAGACAGTGAAATATATAAAAATGCTGGTTTCAAATTGTCCATTACTACACATTCTAGAGACCCAAAAGGCCTTTACTATTTTATTATAGATTTTTTTATGGTATGCAGGGACAGGAGAGGAGATATGACATCACTGGGGGCCCTTAATCAAGTGCATATTCACCTTCAGGGCATAGATTAAATGACTAGCAACTCACATTAGCAAATATTCAAAATACCAAAACGTGTGTTGTTGCTTTCTAAACCTCAGCTCACCTGAATTTCAGAAGACTTTAGAGATAACACAGTTGTGCTTACTCACCATTTTTCTGTTTCTTGCATATTACCAGTATGCACTGTGATTCCTGCTTTCCTGGGTGGTGACTGATCACTTCGGAGACATTTCTCCACAGCACCCAACAAACCTATATCCACCAAGAAAGTGTATTGCGATGAATAGATCTATTAATACCAGCTTGACTCCACACCACTTCAGACTACTGAAATTTAATGGAAGTACCTGGCTTTGGCTCTATATTGTGATTGTGACTCTGGAGTTTTACAACAGAAAGGCAGAGGAAACATATTATGTATTTTATTGTAACATTCTGGCACGCGTTCTATAAAAAGGAAAATCCAGTTGATCAGAGGTCTGATTCTACAGCCCTTAAAAGGGACATAAGGTCTCGTGAGTAATTCCTTCACACAACCTTTTACTTCCTATTTGGCACCTTCTCCAGTGTGTGTGTGTGGGTCTCAGTTTCCCAGCCCCAAAACACACACACACATACCCTTGCACTGTCAGCCTGATTGTCACTGTGCCTAGGATGTCTTCTTTTTCCTGATCACTCTGCCTTCTAATAGCCAAATGCCGAGATCTGAGGGTACATTTACACAGCAATTAGACACCCACAGCTGGGCTAAGGGCCTGTTTAACTCAACTGTGGTATAGATGTTCAGACTCAGACTAGAGCCCAGGCTCTAGGACCCTGCAAGGGAAGGGTCCCAGAACCTGGGCTCCAGGTCAAGCATCTAACCCACAATTAAACAGCCCCTTAGCCCAAGCCAGCTGGCATGGGCCAGCCGTGGGTATCTAATTGCAGTGTAGACATACCCTGAGTAAGCTGTGGCCTAATGGCTTGCCTAGGTGCGATACCCAGTAACAAGCCAGCAGGGTCATTGCAGTATTTTAGGGTATGTCTACACTGTGGGGGAAGGAGAAGGACCTCTGGCAGCAAGTCTCAGATGCTGGGTCAACTGATTTGGGCTTTCACCACGGGGCTAAAAATATCAATGTAAACATTCTGGCTCAGGTTGCAACTCTGGCTCTGAAACCCAGCTACCAGGGGCGGGGGAGGCTTAGAGCCCAGGCCCAAACATTTGCACTGCTATTTTAGCCCCATAGCATGAGCCCCACAAGCCCAAGTCAGTTGAGCTGAGTTCTGAGGCTTCCTGCCCCAGCTCTGTTTTGCAGTGTATCCTAAGTAATAAGCTATCCCAGGGCACTTCTCACACTACCCCTGTAAGCAGTTCTACTTAACCTGTTTTTGTAGTACCCTAGTCACAAGCACACACAGTCTATTTCTTTTTCGCCACATGAACCTTTAGCTTCAGTTTCCCAACAACATAGCAGGACACAGCCCAGCTATACAGCAGAAGGAATCTTCTACAGCTTTCTGAGCTTCTCTTTTACTTCTTGCTCCTTCCAATTATGTATCCTCCCCATTACTAAGCCAATTACCTAATTAACCCAACCATTGCTTTCAAGTGTCCATAATCCCCACCAATAACAGGCTGATTGATTCCAATTAAGCCTGTAGATTTCTCTGTGCTGCCACAACTTCAGTGATCCTGTGTTACAACTAGCACTTAGTCACATTATCCTATTTTACCATCATAATAGTTTAATGGCTCCTTATTACACACCAACTCATACAATACCTTCTCCCCATCCCTCAAACTCCCTCCTTAGCATTCATTTTTGTGAAGGCCAAAGCTGTTAAAATGCTGTTTCCCACTGACATAGTAGTAACCCAGAAAAAAGTGAGATTTTCTTTATCTCACTAGACTGCAAGCAATTTGGGATAGGCACTGCATTGTCTTCTGTCTATCATACTGTGCCAAGCACACACAGTGCTTAAAAAGTTTTGCTTGCATTGCAGTAGCTTCTAGAGGCCTCCAATTGGTTGAGCTCCATTGTGCTATGCACTGTACAAACATACAGCAAGAGACCCAACCCCTCCCTCGGTATGTGGTTTGTCTCTTTCACCAATTAGACTATAAGCTCTTCAGGAAAAGGGAAGAGGCCAAAGAAGTAACAACAATTCATAAGATCCTAATGAAACATTGTACTGGAGAATTGTGAAGTAGCCCTTCAAGATCGTGTGTGGCACTTGCCCACTCATTTCAGTCTTTCTGTTTGGGGAGAAAATATACCATACATTTTTCATTAAGGGCTTATTTGACTTCCAGTACTTTTCAATTATGAATGCCCCAGATTTTAAAATAGCTAGATAGTTGGTTAAAAAGAAAGTCAACATATTACAGCTAAAAAAGCCCCACACAATAATCACTTCATGAAGGACATAGACCAAAAACAATGGCTTATGCTCTTGTTTACCTTCCTCAGCTTTCATATGCCCCATGTGATGGAGCAAAGAAAATCAAAAGTAAATGACACAGGGACACTGCAGCAACAGTGCACTCCATTCTGTAGGAGGAAGAAGAGCAGATGCTAATCTTGTTCTCGTACAACACAACGTGTAGGCTCAGTATAATAGTGTGGGAGAAAGCAAATATAACAGGATTTTTTTTTAAATAGCCCACACACATGAACAACTATTTATAAATCTGTCATTACAGGAAAATGAAGCAGTAAATTTTCTCTGTTGAAGGTCAATTGAAACTGCTACCAAAAAGGGTCAGATACAAATCCCATTAGGGTCAACTCCTATCAACTTAAAAAGTTAGAGCCCAGAGCATGTAATTTGGAAAAAACAAACAAACATTACAGCCCTGTGTTGTCATGCTGCCCCCTTACTCTCCTTTCCACTCAAAGTGAGGTAGAAACTGCATTACTGAGCTTTTTAAGTGATTGGCTGATATGCACTGAAGTACTTGAATGGAATATTGTTTCCAGGACTTAAGGAATTCTCAGCAATGCACTCCAGTAAACAGGCTGATTTTAGCATTACCAGGAAGCTCATCCTAGGGTGATGAGCAATAGGTCTGCATACAAATCCAACAGTTTTGCTTATTCCTCTTTTGTGCAAATATTATAAAAATTAAGATCTGGACACTTAAAACATCAGTAGCAGCTGTTTAATTTTACAGCATGGCCCAGCTCTTCTTATTATTCCCACTTGCTGCAGCAACATCACCACCTGTTCAGCTTCTCTCTCTCTTTAGGTAGAAGGTAGTGAGCATTAGATGTCAGGGAAGGCAGCATGAGCGAGCAACATTCAAATCCTGTATTTTAAGAGAACTATTAAACAGCCAGGATCTAGAAAAATTCAAGGCTGTGACTACTCCACTTTTTCTAGATCAGGCTACAGTGCCATTAGTATTGTTGGCTCTGAGCCACAGAAGTGAGAAAAAGAGCAACTGGACACTCACAAAGAATGACCAGATAAAACTTTTACATCTACACAAACAGAATAAAAAGTCTGGCTGGGATCACCGTACCAATTGCACCAGTAAAAATTACAATGCTATTCCAACTATTCCAACTGAGAAAAGCCTCAAGCTCAGACTGGTTCCAGAATTCTGTAAACATTTTGGGGCATTTTGGCCTCTTTCTTAGCAAAGTTCTTCAATTTTAGACCACCAGCATTTTCTAGAAGGAGCTATTGCGAGGCCTATAAAATTAACTTTTCCCTTGTCATTTCAACTGATAGTAGTCTTCACTTCCTGACTTCAGTGTCAGTGCCTGGTCTTAGAGAGGTGCTGTATGGCAGGAAGGCATAAAATTGATAACTAATTGCTAAATTCAACCATGAACCTTAGGATAAGAGAGCGATTGTCTCACTGTTGCTGGTACCATACACTCATCTTACTTGGGACATATCAGTGGAGGGCCTATTACTGTCCAGATGAAGCAAGTTGTGACGATGTATCCCATAATGCTTTATGGGAATATGACGTAACAGGAATATGTTTTATGCTACATGTGCCATGTAACATATCTCTGTAAAGGTTATGGTCTACTGAATCTATTCATCTTATTTGTACACATATATAATTTTTGTACTTGAAGTTATGAATATTGGCTGTATACTTGCTTGATTTCTAAGTAAGCTTTGTTAGGCATTTGATCAGCTTCTTTAGAAAGGAATTTGCAAAGTTAAGTGCCCAATCAAGAAGCACTTAAGGAATAATGGATCTTGGAATGCTCCAATCCACATAAGAAGTCTACCTGAGGACATTCAAGGTAGCATGTGAACAATAGTTGCTCCTGTAGTTCTGAGTCATGCATGGATATGTAGCTTGCCCATGTGACTCCAAAACTCCATCTTGGAGCTGGACTTTGCATAGGAGAGAGGAGAGGGTCTCCACCCACAAGAGAAAGTCTGTTTAAAACAAGGGTTATCAAACTAGGGGTCGGGACCCCTCAAGGGGTCGCGAGCTGTCAACCTCCACCCCAAACCCCGCTTGCCTCCAGCATTTATAATGGTGTTAAATATATATTTAAAAAGTGTTTTTAATTTATAAGGGGGGGGGTCACACTCAGAGGCTTGCTATGTGAAAGGAGTCACCAGTACAAAAGTTTGAGAGCCACTGATTTAAACCCATGGGAAACCCCTCCATTTTGTCTTCAGCTGGCTAAAGAGAGAGCCTCTCCACCCCAAGGATATCTGAAAGAAACTGGAACAAAGGACAATAACCACAGGGGGTGTGAGTGATTGCTGGACCCAGACTAGAAGGAGACTAGTCTGTAAAAGGAAGCTTACTGGTGAGGTTTTTATCTGTACTCAGTTATATTACTGTATTAGACTTAGATTTGCGTGTTTTTTTATTTTATTTTACTTGGCAATTCACTTTGCTCTGTCTGTTACTACTTGGAATCACTTAAATCCTACTTTCTGTATTTAATAAAATCACTTTTTACTTATTAATTAACCCAGAGTATGTATTAAACCAGGGGGAGCAAACAGCTGTGCATATCTCTCTATTTGTGCTATAGAGGTCAAACAACTTATGAGTTTACCCTGTATAAACTTTATACAGGGTAAAATGGATTTATTTGAGTTTAGACCCCACTGGGAGTTGGGTATTTGAGTGTTAGAGACAAGAACACTTCTGTAAACTGCTTTCAGTCAAGCCTACAGCTGTTAGGGGATGTAGTTCAGACCTGGGTCTGGGTTTGCAGCAGGCTAGCGAGTGCTAGTCAAACCAGGCAGGGCACTGAAGTCCTAAGCTGACAGGGCAGGAAGGCAGGGGCAGAAGTAGTCTTGGCGCATCAGGTGGCAGCTCCCAAGGGGGGGGGGGGGGAAGTCTGTGATCTAACCCGTCACACAAGTGTCTTAATTAAGGGATGTCTCTTTAAAATAAACCCTTAAAAGATTTCAAAGATGCTTTTCTAAGTCAGGACCTTAACAGTGTACATATTCACTGCATTTCATCTTCAGTTTTATTTGGCAGCTTCTGTATTAAAAGACTAGTGGCACTTAAATGTCATACCTAGTTTCATAATTTATTATTCCACGGGTGTATGTCCACAAAGTAGATATTTTGTTAATACTCTTTCAATTAAACTCCAGGCCAGGGGTAGACAACCTATGCCACGCGTGCCAAAGGCAGCACGTGAGCTGATTTTCAGTGGCACTCACACTGCCCGGGTCCTGGCCACCGATCCGGGGGCTCTGCATTTAAAATTAAATTAAAATGAAGTTTCTTAAAAATTTTAAAAACCTTATTTACTTTATATACAGCAATAGTTTAGTTATATATTATAGACTTATAGAAAGAGACCTTCTAAAAACATTAAAAATGTATTACTGGCACACTAAACCTTAAATTAGAGTGAATAAATGAAGACTCAGCCAACCCCTGCTCTAGGCATTGCCATTAACTATCACTAAGTTATACTGGTTCCCTGGAAAACATCCCAGTTAAGCCAGCCACACTAATACAGGACATCTAGTGGGAACATTTAGTCTGTAATTAATTTGCACAATATATAAGGTCTTTTGTGTTCATTCTAAATGATGGATGCCATATAAATTTTAAGCAATTATTCAAAATGTAATTAATATATCAGAGATATTTATTGGTCTGTGACGCTCATTGGCTAGTAGTTCTCCAAATATTAATTCAGATGCCAACATATTTGCACTCGTGCTACAAATATAACTAAAAAAGTTGAACTCCAACATTGGCAAAATCAGATCACACAGACAGGCAATATGCAACACCTGTATTTCATAGCTCCTACAAGTTGCCTTTAACATCTTGTATCCACAAACTTCAAATTCCTGAGACATGCTCTCCTTCCACAGTGAAAAAAGCTTACATACTACTTATTCAAGTAAAAAGTATGTGCATGACAGGGGAAGGATCTGCATGTTTTGTCTATTTCTCCACAAACTGAGTATCACTTTTCCTTTCCTGACTAGATCAGGACTTTTGCATGCACCATTTCTAATAAAAAACAATGAGTTTTCTGCTTTGGTTCACCACCATTGCACTCAGAGCCATCTCTAGTACAGGTAGTATAAGGAAAAACAGAGAAAAGGGAACATTTAAGGATATCATATAAGCTCTCTTGTGATGCTGAAATTCTTTTTATAGATTGTAAAAGCAATTAAATGAATTCTTCTCTAGTTATGCTGAAGAGCAGGTGTAGATATGGATGGCCCAACTGTGATCAGCAGGTAGCTAATGAATGGAACATCATAAAATGATGAGTTTAATTTGTTCACGTGACAAGTTTACAAAGCAGGCCTATGAAATGAACACTGCATGAGCAAACTCTCTTAAATATGAAGAAAACAAAATCAAAGTGCATCATACATCTCAGTCTTTTACACACGAAACTCTGCATGCTTTAGATCCAGTAATAATTTGTCTCCCTCCCCTTTGTAAGGGAATATTTTGTTGTTGTTTTGAACTGCACTTACAGTGCAAGTGAAACCACAGCAGTTTTATTAATCTACAACCCAGAACTAGCTTCTTTCAGCAGCCTTTTAACATGGACTCCAAGCTTGAGTCCATACTCTGAAATACTAGTTTAATAAGAGAGAACAAAGAACATTATTATCAGTTGAGAAGTATATTAACATCATTTCTTTTTAGACAGTTTTTTCAGCCTTCCCTCCCACACACCTCAGAACAGAGTCTATTCATCACTTACTCACGTAACAGTCAAAAGAGCTTGATGGGACACCACCCAATTTATCTCTGTGGTACAGACTCATTAGTCTGTCTCAGAATGAGGCAACTATTTCCCTGTGCTCTGTAGGGAGGGGCAAGACACACACCTGTCTGCCTAGCTAATCAGGTCAAAAAAGCTTAAGCCACAAAGGAATGGCTATCTTTCAGTGTGATGCTTCCTAGGGGTACCCAGGGTTGAGAGTCACTTTGCTACCTTGTCTGCGCCTACCAGAAGTCAGCTCCCCACCTCCACTGGCCACAGGCAACACAAGCACTCCCCTGTAGGCCTCATAAGTCCTGTTTTTACTCCACAGGCTAGCAATAGGTACACACACCCAAACCCTCGAGTGTCCAATCTTTGTTCCACTGGACACTCACAGTATTCACAAATTCACTCCTTCCACAGAAACAGTACACCCCAGCTCTGCCAATTCCACCTCAGATCACCACTCTGCTTAACACACAGCACTTAGATATGTTTACAGTGAAATCAAGTGTAAGTTTATTTAATTAAGCCTAGAGATTCAAGTAGTAGAAAGTAGGCATATGGGAAACAAATAGTTACATATGAAACAAAAATCATAACACACATTCTAGAACCTAAACTTAATTAACAAGATCCTTTCATGTCTTGTAGAATATAGCTCCCCCAAAATCCTTGCAGCATTTTAGCCAAGCTGACTGCAATCCTCCTTTCATGAGAAAAGTACCCTGCCAGCTTGTCTCTTAGGTGAAGGATTCAGTGCGTTTCCTTAGATTCCAATATATGACAAAACAATCCTTTGGCATCTTTCAGAAACAAGACACCCCTTGCGGTTTGTTTCATCTTGTAGATTTTGCACTCCACTCTGTATGCAAATAGGCATACAAGGAGAGACATATAATACACAGTACCCAAATGGCCAGACAGGGAGATAGGTGTCTGTTAGCTCCTGCCTCAAAGGAACATGTTCCAGGCATGTCACCTTCTGGTGACCTACTACTTAACTCCAAGACCTAAAGAACATAATTTTCAGTATAGAGACGTAACTCCTTAAATATTATCCACACCTACATTTCACAATGATTATGACCAAATAGGGGTTACTGGCTCTTGGTAAGAGACCTTACATCAGAGGTTTTCAAACTGTGGGACAGGAAGTTTAGGGGAGTGAGCGGTGACGCTATCCCCACCAGGCAGGGCTCAGGGGAGAGGCAGCACCACCTCCACTCAAGTCAGTGGGTCACCAAGCCTATGGGTCAGTGTCAACATCCGCCACCACTGTGCCAATTTCCACTCCTGGCAGCCTCCGTGCCCAGCGCTGGCTCCACCCCCAAAGACCATCATACGCTCCTTCCCTCAATCTGAAAATCTGAGGTGGGTGAGGCAGGTATTGTGTCTATTTTTGTTTGGGTTGGGGGGGGTGGAAAGGAGCGCAACCAACCCAAAATTGTAATGGGGGGAGGGAGGGAGGAAATGGGCTCAGCTCAAAAATTGTGAAAACCACTGCCTTTCATGCTACCCTTCGGTGAACAGCTGTGCAGCTATCTGACCCAGCAGATCCTTATAAAGCCTTAGGCACCTCTTGTGCCCTCTACCAGTTGGCACCAAGGGGTCCCTAGGTCACATGCAGGTAATGAGGTTCTGAAAGATGCTCTCTAAGAGGGGACACACTTAAATACGATGGAGTCAGAGAATGTTTGTTTATACACCATTAGAAGGCCTAGATCATACAACATAGAAGAGATGAAGGTGGCATATACAGAAACTGTGTTACTTAAAATCATCTACTTCATGCTGCTGAAAGCTTAGTTACAGAGAGAAAAGGTCTTCTAAGCACCATCCTTAGACACATTCCCACTGTGTATGAGAGACCAAAAGCACACACAACACCTTTCACCTCAACTTATTTATCCCGCCCTTTCACCGTTCACCGAGTCCTCCTCCCCTTCTTTGTGGCTGCATCACTCATAGAATCATAGAATATCAGGGTTGGAAGGGACCTCAGGAGGTCATCTAGTCCAACCCCCTGTTCAAAGCAGGACCAATCCCCAGACAGATTTTTGCCCCAGATCCCTAAATGGCCCCCTCAAGGATTGAACTCACAACCCTGGTGCACCTGGCTATCCCAAAACACATGTTTTAAACACACGTGATATAGTCAGTATTTATGCACTGCTGGAGAATTTCAATTCCTTGCTTGTGGATATGTCCATTATTATAAGTGAATTTTCACTTCCTTCTGTGCAGTTTTCACATTTGTACTCCACAATAACTTAACTCTTGGGTAATGGAGACTGCTTCATAGTTAAACTGCCCAAATACACACCTTTGATTTTTCTTATTGAGATCAGTTTTGGTCATCCAGGCAGGAAGCATACACAATGATATGTGACTTAGCTAGCCAATCACCCACTAAGCATAGTGAAAGGCAAATATTCTATATTGGGTGGCCAAACATACTGACCCTCCGAGCCACATACGACAATCTTCAGAAGTTCGAGAGCTGGTGCACCGCTGCTGAGGCTCGGGATGTCAGTCTCACAAGAGGTGCCTGCTGGGGCTCAGGACTACAACCCTGTTCCTGCTGAAGCCCTGAGCCCTGGCTTGGTGCGCCTGCAGGGCCATAGGTGCCAACTCTGTGGGTGCTCTGGGGCTGGAGCACGCACGGAAAAAAATTAGTAGGTGTTCTGCACCCACCGGCAGCCAAGCTCCCCGCCCACCTCCTCCTCCGCCATCTCCTCCTCTGAGGAGTCAGAATAGGGGCAGGGAGGGGGTAGGGTTGGGGCAGGGACTTTTGGGAAGGGTTTGGAATGGGGGTGGGGCAGGGGCGGGGCCTCATGGAAAGGGTGGAGTCAGAGCAGGGCCAGGGGCAGAGGGGGATTGAGCACCCACCAGCGGGAGCAGAAGTCGACACCTATGCACAGGGCTGAAGCCCCAAGACCCGCCTCCCCGCTGGGCAGAAGCCCCTATCCCATCGCCCTGCTGCAAGGCAGAGGTCCTGATTCCCCCACCACTCCCGGTCTCCCAGTCTGGTAGGCGGAGAATGGAGGGAGGAAGGTGCTCCACAAGCCCCACTTTAATGATAATGGTTTGCTAGCCCAAGAGAACAGGTCACAGGCAACTTTCATTGAAATAGATTTGCCTGGAAACAGGGCCGGCTCTAGGTTTTTTGCTGCCCCAAGCAAAACAATTTTTGGCTGCCCCACCCACTGCACCCTCCTGCCACCCCAGCCCTGGGTCACTGGTAACTCACTCCGAGGGCGGGTCATTCAGCAGGAATTTTGGATGTGCACAGAACACAGACAGGATTGGTTCCCATATGGTTACAGAACTGCAGTAAAGTGGAACAATTTTCAGCTTGTGTGATTGAAGGCTATCTGGACGCATATTATAAGACTGTCCTATATAAATGAGGAAAAGTTGAGGTGCCTTTATTATTCTCTTGTTCCATTCTTTGCTTCTCTGGGCAATTTGCCAATGCAATATCACTGTCTTCCTTTTAAACAAATAAAACTAAAACTTAAAATAAATAAATAAATAAAAGGAATGGCCATTGAAAATAGCAATTCCAGTCCTAATAACCACTGGGAAGCATTTTTTGCTCAATTTATTCTACTTTTTCTACAGCAAGTTACAGTGGATCAGTATATTTGATCTGGGAGAAATGAAGTAACAGCTGCCCAAATTGAGCTTGAGCACTCCTGAATTTTGAGGGTGTTCAAATCTGGGAGGCAGGTGCTGGATTCCCTTTTGAATATTGGCTAAATCTAGAAAAAAAAGTCAATTTCTGCTTCCATGGCTCAGAAGTGTAAATCCTCCTACGTGCCTGGTACTGTATCTAAAGTTGCCCAGTCTAGTAGAGTTTCCCCTCCCTTACTTTTCATTTTAAAGTCTAGTGGGATCCACGTACCTGCCTTGCTAGGCTTCAGATAGAGAGGTGCAATGTCCATTTAGTCCACCCAATTCTTTCTTTGGGGGAGAGCCCAGGGCTGGGGCAGTAGGGGGTGCCGGTGGGGGCCAGGGCTGGGGTGGCAGGAGATGCGGGTGGGGGGAGAGCCCAGGCCTGGGGCAGCAGAGGGGTGCAGGTGGGGGCCAGAGCTGGGGCAGCAGGGGGTGTGGGTGGCGGAGAGTCCAGGGCTGGGGCAGCAGAGGGGTGCAGGTGGGGGCCAGAGCTGGGGCAGCAGGGGGTGTGGGTGGGGGAGAGTCCAGGGCTGGGGCAGCAGAGGGGTGCAGGGTGAGCCCAGGGCTGAGGTGGGGGCAGCAAAAAACCTAGAGCTGGCTCTGTCCCTACCATTTACAGCAAGCTGCAGCATGAGGTTTCAGTTCCACAGTCCTTCCCTTTCCTGTTAATTGCGGCCGAGGGAATGCTGGGAAATGTAGTTCTTTCCCTGCTCCAGGGCTGGCTCTATAGGCAGGGAGCTAACCAAGGAACTACAGCTCCCAGGGCTCCCTGTTGGTTCTCAGCTCTCATGCTGGATTCTTGTGCCCCTGCAAATTTGCCGCCCCAAGCACCTGCTTGCTTTGCTGGGGCCTAGAGCCGGCCCTGCCTAGAAATTTAAGTAACTGACAACTGATAAAAATCAAAACCTTTTTGTTGATAATTCACAAAGAGAATAAAGGGTCAAATTGGTAGATAAATTCTGAGTAGAACTGAAGACTCTCTCTTTCCTTCTAAATGGTTTCTTTAGATCCCCAGTTAGTCTGAATGCCCTGGAGGCCTATAGAACCAGACAAATAGGAGTCTTCTCCTTGATTCCCTTCAACTTCTCTGAAGTTGCTGGCATAGTAAGAAGTAATAAAATTAATCCTGAAAGAAGACCGAGGCAAACTCAAGGCAAGCGCTCTTGGCAATCAGGTCTAAGGTCTGACTGCATGAAATTTTGAGGCTTCACCCATGGTGGATTTCTGCTTCCTCTCATCGTCAGTAAGAGGGTAGGGGGAGAACTGAAATGGATAACTAAAATTATTTCTGAGGATGAGAAGGACTGGCTTCTTTCTGGTCAATATTATCTGGAAATTGTAGATAAACCCAAGCCCCTACCTTGCTTTTGTTTGCACCTGCTAAGGGGTCAGATTCTGCCACTCTTACTCATATTGAGTATTACTTTATTCCTCAAACAGCATCAGTTACATCAATGGGGATACTTGCAGAATACAGGTGCTGTAACTCAACAGGAACAAAAGTCCAAAATGTGACCCTAAAAAGTATAGTTTTTATCAATCCAGAAATACATTCTAAACAGTAAGCCAGCCAGCCAAGTATTTACACTTTGATTTTCATTAGTTCTGTTGATTTAAAATAAAAGATGGTTGAGAAAAGAAAAAAGAGGAGTCCTGATTTATTCAGAGTCCTTTAATTTTATCAACTATTAAGAGAACCAGTGGTATAAAACCAAGTTTTCCCCATTCTAAATTGGTAAGGTCCAAAACCAAGAATACGTACATTGCTAGTTAGAAAATAAAGTGCCAATGATCATTAACTTAATTTTGGACAGTCAACTATATGTTATTAAAATACAGATTCAGTAGTGAGAAAAGACAGACTTCAGCTGTTTCAGGATCCCAGGGCATCCACACTCCAGGGTGAATAAAAATCTATGCTTTTTTTTTTTTTTAAGATTTTTTATATTTAAATTGGAATTTTTTATTTTGTTATTTAAATTATATTTTTTTCTTTTTAAAAACTAATTTGTTTAATGTGAAATCTGAATTCAATACAAAATATGTTAAGGCCTAAACTTATTATAATCTCTTAACATTTAAATAAATATGTTGAATTCATAAGCCTCTATCAAAAATTGAGTTAAAGACTGCTTGTCTACATAAAGAAAGAATCCAGGGGAAAACATCTAACTTTTGAGGTCAAGCTTTATAAATATGGCACAATAGGTCAGCCTAAGCAACTGAGGAGATGGTTTCATTTTCAAGAGACTTAGGTTATGTCTACACTATAGCTTATGTCAGTGTAACTTATGTCACTCGGGGTGGGGTGATTTATTCACCCCTCTGAGTGAGGCAAGTTACACTGACATAAGCACCAGTGTGGACAGCCCTATGTCGGTGGGAGAGCTTCTCCCACTGACCTAGCTATCACCGCTCACAGAGGTGGTTTTATTATACCAATGAGAGAGCACAGAGCATCTTCACCAGATGCAGTGCAGCTGTACCACTGCAGCGCTATATGTGTAAACAAGCCTTTAGGCAAGCAGGAACTTAAGCTCCAGTCACTTTCACTTAGCCATAATTGAAAATTTTCCCAGGCTGACCTGAAATAATCAGTTTAATTCACTGGCTACAGTTAATCCCTCTGTTTAATAAATCATTTAGTTGTAAATGTGAAACATGTTTTGAAAAGAGAAGTTTATATAGCCAAAACATTTAATGTTGTTTTAACAGAAATAAAGATATATGCAGTTTTGTGCGTTTAATTAAATTCCAGTTACCATCCTAATACAGCTTGACAGTTTATGACCAAAAAGTTAATTATCTAGTAAATAAGAAATACATCATTCACCATTTTTACATACTAAAATGTGTGATTAAGAAGAATCTGAAAATATTAAGCTATAGAATTGCTTAAATAAATGTATAATTATAGTGTCCCTGGTAGAGCTAGCAAAAAGATGTACCAAACCTAGTATAAAGGCTCTATTTAGTTGTAAATCAACATGTTTTAATGGTTATATCAGCCAATGAGAATGCACCTTCCTTAGACAGTAGCTTAAGTACAAATGGAAAAGCTGATGAAAATAAATGATTTAAGTGAGTCCAGCCTGCCAGGCTCCCTGCCATCTTGCCTGGCAAGAGACAGAAGAGCTGAGATGCTGGAAGTCCCACTCTACAGCAGCTACCCAGGTAAGCTGCAGAAGAATCCCAGGGCTTGGAAGCCAGGGCTCCACAGCAGATCACCAGCTGAGTTGTTGAGGAGCCTGGCAGGTTTCCAAAACCTGCCTGGTTTCTGTTGCAGCTATGTCTAAAATAAAACTCTCTCAGTCAAACATTTCTATTTTGATTCATCAGCATTCCATCAGAGATTTTTCAAACAGCTTTATTTCAGGCTCTACCAACCTGGGCTGGATTTGACTTGGTGATCTATAGCCTGCCATAATTACTCTCCATTTCCCTCTACCTGAATTATATAGCCCCCAACCTTCCTTAGTTTTCTTAAACTAAGTGAGGAAACAAATTAGAATCTTCAATCCTCTGTAATGAAAAGAAATGCACAATGGTATATAGCACATGCATTTTATCATTATTTATAACTGTCTTGTGGTAGCACCTAGAAGTCCCGGTCAGGAGTAGGGGCCCCAGTGTTCTAGACACTGTAAACACATAATACAATAATTCCTCTATAAATAACTGAGGTGGCAGGAAAAGAAAACCTCTTTTCGACTGCAGCAACTGAGACCATCCTCAACTTTTTCAGAGCAATTAATCAGCGCAGGGATGTCAAAACATGTAACTGGGCTTCAAGACAAATTACAGCGTAAGTGCTGTTGCATTTGCCAGTGACCTCGCAGACTTGACCCTGAGGTTTCTAATGCTCTAATTCTCGTGTCATTTATTTGGTGACACAGGATTTTAAAGGTGGAACGACAAATGAAAGTTATACAAACACACACAGCACTTGGAGGGAGGGGGGAGCTATGAAGCAATGAAGAATGAATTGATAGCATATTTATAGAAGAGAAATAATTTCAAAGGGACTCTAATTCAGATCCTTCTTCAAAAGTTCAGAATTATCAGATCAGTCAATACTGAGTTAATACTCTGACAGTCTCAGATGAACGGCCTGGGAAGTATAAACATCTTCACAGTCAAGTTAACCTACAATATCATAAATATATGAAAACATATAAACAGAAACAATTAATCAGAACTGAGGATAGACTAGAGCCGTGCTGCAGCCTCATATGTTACATATTTTTTTTGCTACGATCTCATTAGCAATGCATCACTGTTTTTACCACTTTGAACACTGATCCTACACTCAGCAGCTGTGTTTGTTTACAGGGCTACAAATTAACACAGGACAAATGGACTTCAGCCAACAGATTTTTCTTGGCATTTTCCACTATACTTTGCAATATATTGGTCCTCATAGTCCAATTATAAATTTGCCACTGATGCTAGCCAAAGAGGGTGGATAAGCAAAGATGGTGCTCACTAACAGCACATGGGGAAGCTTTTTTTATTGCTTCAAATAAAGGCTCACTAATTACCAGGCATGGTTTAGGCATTTACAGTCAGATAAGGCCATTAATATATTGCCCATACTTGACTTTTTTCACCACAAACATAAAGAATGTCATCATCTCCCATCTTGCAGTTTGCACTATGCCAGTCTAGTAAAAGTGATGAAATCCAATGATATTTTATGTGAAAAGGCCTGCCAGTGCCATCCACACACGTAATGCAGATCCCAAACACCAATTCTGAAAGACTGTAAACCAAACTTTCATACTGCATCTGACAAATCAGTCTTAAATTAATTTTCCGTTTAAATCCCTGTATGCTTTTTCAGCAGGAGTGATCTAAAAAACAGAGAAATCAATCCCCCACCCAAAAAAATCCCACCACATCGACTGCAGCCTATATATTTTTAAATTAAACTAGTATTTTTCCTAGCCCCCTGATCTTTCACTCCACATCAAGGCAAAAAAGGAACCTTTCTGCTGAGAAAAACAGTCAAGAGGAGTGTTACTGTTTTTTACATCTTTGAATGGTATGCGATAATGAACATTCCTGCCACTGTCCTCACATACATTTACAGTAAATATATGTATTTTTAAAGTCTGTCTTATTTATTCAAACTATTTTTGCAAAAAACCTCTACTTATGCTAGAAGTTACAGAACAGATAAACAGAATCTGCATTAAGTTGTAGTTTGCAGGCTGTTTATATCTTCCAAGCTGTTAAAAATGTTTCAGTTCCCTCTTGTAAACTGTATTGTACAGAAACTACCAAACAGTCTCCTGGACAGCTGTAGCATTCTGGTAGTCAAGCAGCTTTCCATACAAATATTCAAGACTCTCCACTAGTTCATTAATAGAACCTAATCAAATACCTATTAGCAGAGAAAAAATTAACAGCATTGACCCAATCTGGGTCAACATTTATTTGGGCTTTAAAGATCTAGTTTTCAGTAGTTACAGGGCATTTAATTCCATTTTAACTGTATTTATATATATATGGCTTTTTTTTCAAACTTGGTTTCATACAATGAGGTGCTTATTTATCTGACAACTTAAAATAAGAGTAATTCTGATGTCTTGCCATTATCTTATAAGACACATGGAGAACCCTGTCAAAATAATATATTGCACTTTTCTGTGTAATTATGTTATGTTGGATGAGAGTGTTGGAAAACTTAGTATAGTCATTAGCTGAGTGCTGAATGTTTTGATTGTCAGACAGGTTGTATATGATGCAAATATATGACTCAGAAATGATTTCACATAAACATTTTGGTAACAGTAATCTGACTCATAACCTCCAACATAGAAAATAACAAGCTTCACAAAACATCTGTGCACTACAAGCAGTTCAAATTCCTTAACAACTCTTTAGAAATGTTATGCAGCATACAGAATAAGGATTTCTGGTGTTCAAGGGCCCAATACTGGGAGGTGCTGAAAATTGCAGCTTCACATGACATCATCCTCTCCGGACAAGGGTACAGATCCTCAGCTGATGTAAACTGTTAACTCTAATGGAGTCCAACAGAGTTATGACAGGTTACACCAGCTGAGGATCTGCCCCCGAGATCTTTATTTAGCTTATATGCACACTTCACACTGATTAAATATATTGTTAAATACTCAGTGTTACTCTACTCAGCGTTTTTAAAGTTTCAACTAAGATTCAATCATTTTCTCATTAGTTAGAAGATGGACATGTCTGCTTGGAGCTGGCATGCATCTGAGTCTGAGCAATTCAAGGGTGTTACTGTGGGGCATGGGATCTGAGAGCTTCTGACACCCAATAGAAGGCAGCATTCAGGACGAACTGAGGAAAGGCATCCACTGAGCGGAGCCGCCACTTGTTCTCATCAATTTATCTGTTGTTTTCCAATGAGCCCTTTGGTGGTTTTAGCAGGGGATGGAGCAGTGGTATTCCTGGTTCTGCCACTGCCTCACTGTGGGACCACGCACTGATCATACCACCACTTGGTGCGTCAGTGTCCCCAGCTATAGAACAGGGCAAATGGTACATGCCTTGGGGCAGCTGGGTAATGAGGGTTATCATTAATGTCTGTAAAGTGCTTTGAGATCTCCAGAGAGGGTTAGAGTTGTCATTTAATGTGTAACACTTGTCCATCACTCCCTCAGCTGCATGTGTCCCTCAGGGATGCCAAGTGCCATCACACCACCCTGATGGAACAAGCAGTCACTGCAAATGTCCAGGGACAAGCAAAAGCCTGATATTAGCTTCCTACACTGGAGTCAATGTAGGGCTTTTCTTTAAGCCAAATGCTGCTTTCTCCCCATTCTTGTCTGCTAGTGGAACCCTGTGTATCCATGTAAATGAGCACCCACTACTGGCTTAATATTGCAAAATAATTATTTGGCAAATATTGGTTTGCAATTGACGTGTGTGTGTGTGTGTGTGTGTGTGTGTGTGTGTGAGAGAGAGAGAGAGAAAGTATTTTGGGTTGGCTTTCCAAGACCCTTCTACTGCTCTTGCTCTGCTAGGGCAAATACTCAGGAGTAATCAGTGTTTAGCTCCCATGTAGAATGGTATAATTAAACAGTGCAAATCTGACATGAAAGTCTGTAATTCAAAATTCACTCTTGATTAGTGGCATAACTCGTCCAATCAGGAGACTGAAATGATGGCATATGATTTCTGTAGCTACCCAACCCCATAGGCACCAACTTCCCCTCTGCCTGGTGGGTGCTCGACCTCCCTCGCCCCTGGCCCTGCCCCTGTCTCATCTCATCCCCATCCCTACACCACCCTCGCCCCACCCCTGCCCCAAAGTCCCCACCCCACCTTTTCCCACCCTAGCCCCGCCCCCTTTCTGCCCCAATTCCACCCCCTTCCCTCAAGTCCCTGCTGCTGCCCTGCCTCTTCTCCACCTCCTCCCCTGAGCGCACCGCAACCCCGCTCCTCCCTCTCCCTCCCAGAAAGTCCTTAGCACTGCCAAACAGCTGTTAGGCAGCGGGGGGGGGGGGCGGGAAGTGCTGGGAGGGAGGGAGTAGTGGGGACATGGCGCACTGAGAGGGGGGAGAAGGAGACGAGGAGGGGGGAGCTTGGCTGCCGGTGGGTGTGGATCACCCACTAATTTTTCCCCGTGGGTGCTCCAGCTCCGGAGCACTCACGGAGTCGGCGCCTATGCCCAGCCCAGAAGGTATTTGGCAGATAAAATTCAATGTTGATAAATGTAAAGTAATGCACATTGGAAAACAATCACAACTATACATATAAAATGATGGGATCTAAATTAGCTGTTAACACTCAAAAGAGAGATGTTGGAGTGATTGTGGATAGTTCTCTGAAAACATCCACTCAATGTGCAGCGGCAGTCAAAAAAGTGAACAGAATGTTGGGAATCATTTAGAAAGAGATAGATAGTAAGACAGAAAATATCATTGTCTCTATATAAATCCATAGTACGCCCACATCTTGAATACTGCGTGCAGATGTGGTTGCCCCATCTCAAAAAAAAGATATATTGGAATTGGAAAAGGTTCAGAAAAGGGCAACAAAAATGATCAGGGGTATGGAACAGCTGCCATTTGAGGAGAAATTAATAAGACTGGGACTTTTCAGTTTGGGAAAGAGACGACTGAGGGGGGATATGACAGAGGTCTATAAAATCATGACTGGTGTGGAGAAAGTAAATAAGTGTTATTTACTCCTTCTCATAACACAGCAATGAGGGGTCACCAAATGAAATTGATAGGCAGCAGATTTAAAAAAAACAAAAGGAAGTATTTTTTCATACAACGCACAGTCAACCTGCGGAACTCCTTGCCAGAGGGTGTTGTGAAGGCCAAGATTATAACACGGTTCAAAAAAGAACTAGATAAGTTCATGGAGGATATGTCCATCAATGGCTATTTGTCAAGAGGGTCAGGGATAGTGTCCTTAGCCTCTGTTTTCCAGAAGCTGGGAAAGGGCAACAGGGGATGGATCACTTGATGATTACCTGTTCTGTTCATTCCCTCTGGGGCACCTGGCATTGGTCACTGTCGGAAGACAGGATACTGGGCTAGATGGACCTTTGGTCTGATCCAGTATGGCCATTCTTATGTTCTTATGTACCTTTATATTTTGTCTCTGAAGACAAATGTAATGTTTTGAGTGACAGCAGGAATTAACTTTTTTTTCAGATGAGCTTTGCAGGGTTTATCCTGGAAAGTGCTATGAATTAATGTATTATCTCTTCAGGTTTTAGGGAATCAAAGCTGCCAAATCTAAAGATTGCTGCCAGGAGCAACAAAGTGTTTTTTTGGGACCTCATAAAATTGTTTTTATCGAGGCAGACAATAGTGAACGTATCAGATGGTCCCAATTCCAATAGTTCCTGCAATATAACGGAATTATTATTTTGGGCTACAATCATTGCGCTATATGTTATTTAAATATAAACTTTCCCATAAAAAGTAACAGTCAACATAAAACTTATTACTATTGTGACAAAGTTCCTCCTTTACCTTGGTGGGTCCTGCACTTATTGGCAGATTTGCTCGCTTCACAGATTCACCCTGTGGGTCAGGAAACAGTCCAGAGACCTTCCTCTCTGGTAGAAGCTATAGTCTAGGTCAATTCCTCCTGTGTTTGATCAGGAGTTGGGAGGTATGGGGGGAACCCGGGCCCACCCTCTACACCGGGTTCCAGCCCAGGGCCCTGTGGACTGCAGCTGTTTAGAGTGTCTGCTGGTACAGTTGCACGACACCTACAACTCGCTGGGCTACTTCCCCATGGCCTCCTCCCAACACCTTCTTTGTCCTCACCACGGACCTTCCTCCTGATGTCTGATAACGCTTGTACTTCTCAGTCCTCCAGCAGTACACCTACTCACTCTCAGCTTCTTGCGCACCTCTTGCTGCCAGTTTCTCTCTCACACACACACTTCCACTCCCTGGCTTGACTGGAGTGAGCCCTTTTATAGCATCAGAGGGGCCTTAATTAGGGTCAGGTGCTTAACAGACTCACCTGACTCTTAGCAGGTTAATTGGAGTCAGGTGGTCTATTAGCCTGGAGCAGCCCCTGCTCTGGTCACTCGGGGAACAGAAAACTACTTATCCAGTGGCCAGTATATCTCCCTTCTGCTACTCTGCTGTTCCCAACTGGTCTGGGTCTATCACACTATACTTAAACTTTTAATCTTCTTTCAGCATGAACATTGCTTTGTCTAAGTGTGCCTCTTTCATTGTCTCAATAATTGACAAAACCTTCACTTTAACCACGGGCTATATGTATAACTCCTCACTCAGTAAGAGTTTATCCATTACCTTTCAAGTTTGCTCGATCAGTTACCTCTTCTAGTTCTAAATTCAGCTCTTCTCAGAAATCAAGAAAGTTGCATTTTAAGGAGTATGTAAAAACAGAACTGGCTGGAAATTACAGTTCAGTAGTTTGGCAGCAGAAACAGAGACTAGATAAGGCCAAATTTCAGGTCTCCACACATTGGTATCCACCAAGAAACCCATAGGACAGAAGATGTCCACCCTGAATCTGACTTCTTCCATTCCAGGATGGCTTTTAGCAGGCAAAGCTTCACTTTTACATGCATATGCCCTGTGACCAAACAAATGCACTTGTAGATCCTGCACAGATTACTCCCACAGGATATGCAGGGGACAAAACATTAGAGCACACTGATGCTGCTTCCGTAGCATATACTTATTTCTGGGGGTTTTTTTGGCTAACCTGCATGTTTTCAGACAGTGGCTCCCAGTGAGTACTGAAGTTCATCACTGATCTGGCACCTATCAACATGAATGATCAGGGCCGTTCCTGGGGGGTGCAGGGCCTGGGGCAGACGTGACAGATTTGTTTCTTCCGGGACCGACCGCGCCGGCCAATCGCACCGACCCACAGGGCCCCCGAAAGTGCGGAGCCCAGAGCCATTGCCCTGATTCACCCTACCCAAGGGATGGCTCTGTGAATGGTTAATATCTACTCCTTCCCTCAAAACTTACCCATGACCCATATTACATTTGGCCAACATTTTGTTTCACTCTGTAATTCAGTTTGGGATGTTTTGCATATGAAAAGCACTGTAAAAATTTTATTATTTACTCCTCTAAGCTTCCCTGATTTCAGACTCTTTGCTATTCTTTGCATTATAGTAATAACTAGAGACATCCTTCCCAACCACAACCAAAATCGGAGCCCCATTATATTAAGCAGCTACTACGCTGGTAATATGGGGCAGCTTCCTTGCAACTCTCTAACCATCAGTCTATAACCACTGTAATTAAATGTCTTTTTTCTTTTTATATCAGAGACTTGAAGAGTAGCTGTTTTATCATGTAAAAAATTGGCACTTTTGGCAAATTGCAGTAATCAATATGAATGGACTTTGATATTACAATAGTGCCCAGAGGCCCAATCAGGATCAGATCTGAGTGCAAAAGCAATTTGTAAGAGTGTCTCTACTCCTATCAGTCATGTCTAAGAAGTAGTCATAGTATTCATATAGCAGGTGAATAGACTGTACACTATTTGCAATAGTGCTGATAAATGGTTTGCCGTGCA
Organism: Chrysemys picta bellii; assembly: GCF_011386835.1. Classification (NCBI taxonomy): domain Eukaryota; kingdom Metazoa; phylum Chordata; order Testudines; family Emydidae; genus Chrysemys; species Chrysemys picta. The sequence goes on along the minus strand of NC_088792.1, from coordinate 175,751,596 downwards.
ACTGGAGTAAGGTGTATATTATCTCCCCACCACTGTTTGCACTGGTCACTGATTATGTCATGAGGAAAGTAACCACAGATGGTAACCAAGGAGTTCTATGGACAAATGATAAAGCACGATTGGATGACCTTGTTTTTGCTGATATTGTTCTGCTTATTGCAGTGTTGTTGTAACCATTTTGGTCCCAGGATAGGAGAGAGACAAGGTAGGCGAATTAATATCTTTTATTAGACCAACTTCCGTTGGTGGAAGGTACAAGCTTTTGAGCTTCACAGTGTGTATGATGCAGGAGAGGAAAGCTCTGGTAAGTGATCTTTTTGAGTAGATGCTGCTTGGTTATATAAGGTAGAGCTTCTCTTTGCTCTGTACAGTCTAGCAGTGGGTGAAGGGATAGAAATGTACAAGACTAGCTGTGTTTATGTGTGCTCCACATTCCCTTCTGTAGCTAAGCAGTGTGGCAGAACAGTGTGTTAATGCACACTGATATTTCATGGGAATCCTCCAGAGAGATCTCTAGGAAACTTTCCTGGAGGTACTCGCCAATCCTCTACTGAAGGTTCCTTGGCAGAGCTGCTTTGTTCCTTCCTCCATTGTAGGAAACTTTCCCGTGCCAATCGGCAATCACTTATGCAAGGACCAAAGTGGCACATAGGCAAGCAGCATAGGGAATGGGTCCGAAGCCGCACGTGTGCAGGAGATGCACCCTTGCTTACCCTCAGGAATGAGATATTGGCTTCAATGCACCCCACCTGTGAAAAATGGTGGCAGAATTTACAATAATGTCTCTAGTTTCCTGCAGTGATACCCTTAAAAAAACACCTAGACTATTTGCCCCATCTTTAGCACCCAACACCCACCCACACACACGGGCCGAACTCACCATGTCTAGGGTGTTCGCCAACATGTGTGCTTGCCAAGGGACAGCGAGAAAGTGATTGGTATGTAAAAAAGAGGTGTATTTTACTATAATGATTCAATGCTGTGCATGAACTAACAATCATACTTTTGTGCATTGTTTCTTATGCTTTGGCAGATGTGGCCTTCAGGGGAACCCCCTACCCACCAGCAGAGCACTTCCACCAGATAAGGAAGCGACCAAGGAGGAGCAAGGAGGATATGTACCGAGAGGTACTTCAATCCTCAAAAGTGGGAAAAAAGAGAACACAGGGAATGGAGAGAGACCCTGAAGGAAAATTTTAAAATAGAAAGGCTGGACAGAAAGGAGAATGAGGAGTGCATTGTAAAGGAACAGGAGCGGATGATAAAAGTGATGGAGGAGGAAACAGAGATGTCGAAGTCCCTAATCACGCTCCAGCCAGAACACATGCACGCTCACCTGCCCTCCTTCCCCCCCGCAGCCAATACAGAACTGCTTTCCATACCCTTCCCAAACTCCTGTTCACTCCACCCCTTCAACAACTTCCAAAATTACAGCTAGACTTAACCACAGCTATGAGAGTCTACACTGCCCTGCACTCTTATCTTCCTTCCCACCAAGCCTTTTGTGTATGTTGTTAATTGGTATTTAATAAAAACAAAGTCTGTAGGAGACAAATAGAGATTGGTTGTTGCTGCTGGTAGTAATACATAGTGGCAATTTTTGATCATTTGCTGACTACAAATCACAGTCAGGAATCATCACAATTTTCATGCAATGCAGCAAGTTAACAAAGCATGATAAAGTGCTGTATGGAAAGACACCTTACGGGTGCTCATTGTCAAAATGATGTCTCAAAGCCTCCCTGATGCAAATAGCCCCTCATTATGCTGCTCTAATAGCCCTGGTATCTGGCTGCTCAAATTCAGCAGCCAGGCAATCTGTCTCTGCGCTCCACCCCAGGCAAACTTTTCACCCTTAGCCTCACAAATATTATGGAGCACACAGCAGGCTGCTATGATCACGGTAATATTTTCCTCATGTAGGTCTAACCTGCCATACAGGCAGCGCCAGTGTGCTTTTAATCTGCCAAATGCACATTCAACTGTCATTTTGCACCTGCTCAGCCTATTGTTGAAGCATTCCATGCTGCTGTCCAGGTTTCCTGTGTAAGGCTTCATGAGCCATGTGAGTAAGGGGTACGCCAGGTCTCCCAGGATGACTATGGGCATTTCAACATCCCCCACTGGAATCTTCTGCCCTGAAAAGGAAGTCCCTGCTTGCAGCTTTCTGTACAGGCCTGTGTTCCTGAAGATGCATGTGTCATGCACCTTCTCTGACCACCCTGCGTTGATGTCAGAGAAACACCCACGGTGATCCACAAGCACCTGCAGTACTATAGAGATGTTCCCCTTTCTATTGATGTACTATGTCACAAGATGTTCTGGGGCCAAAATTGGGATGTGTGCCGCCTATCGCCCCACTGCAATTAGGGAATCTCATTGTCACAAACCCATCCACTATTTCACGCACATTGCCAAGAGTCACAGTCCTTCATAGCAGGAGGGAATTAATGGCCCTGCACACTTGCATTAACACAGCTGCCTTGGTGGACTTCCTGACTCTAAACTGATTTGTGACCAAACAGTAGCATTCTGGAGTCACCAGCTTCCACACAGCGATCACCACATGCTTCTCTTCCGAGAGGCAGCTCTCATTTTGGTGTCCCTGTACCACAATGCTAGGGCGAGCTCCACACACAGTGCCTGGAAGGCGGCTTTCCGCATCAAAAGTTCTGCAGCCACTGCTCATCATCCCAGACCTGCATAACGATGTGATCCCACCACTCAGTGCTTGTTTCCCAAGCCCAAAACCGACAGTCCACCGTGTTCAGCTGCTCTGTCAATGACAAAAGTAATCTGGTGTTGTTTCTTTCCATGGCAACTCTGATTCCCTTTCAGATTGGATGCTCATGATATATTGCATGACCAGCTGTGATGTGTTCATAACAGTGACCCCAATAGTAGAGAATGGTGCAGGATCCATCATTTCAGACAGAAATGGTGGATGCACAATAACATGGGCCTTTGAAACACGCCCTCAAATGCAATCGGAAGCCCATGGAATGCTGGGACTGCATAATGTGACATTGAGCCCGCACCCATGATGCACTGCAATCTATTCTGCCTTCCCACAACTCCTAGCTGCAGAAGGTGGAGAGTGGCACAGTGGGATAGCTACCCACAGAGCACTGCTCTCACTGCCAATGCTAGAGCACCAACTGTGGACACGCTCCGCCGACAGAAGGAGCATTGTGTGAACATGCACAAGCAATGTAATTATATCAGTTGACAAAACTGTGTAGTGTAGACAAGGCCATAGCAAAACAAGTCAATTTGTTCATCAGCAAGGAGAAAACAACATATATGCCTATCACTCTCCCAAAAGCAACCATAAGAGTGGAGGGAGAAACTCTAGAACTAGTAAGGCATTTTACCATCTAGGGAGTGAGATGTGCAATGATGGTAATACTCCATGCTTGATATCAAGAAACAAATATCAAAAGCAGCAAACAATTTTCATAAACATGAAAAGATTTAGAAGAGTAGCGTGATTGGCACTGACACAAAGAGTCATTGAAATCTACAGTGGAAACTGAAAAGAAGAAGATGAACTCATTCCAAAGTAAATGCCTGCAAAAGATCTTCAAAGTTCATTGGAAAGGGTTTCTCACAACATCAGAAATTCTAAGGAAAGCAAATCAATCTAAAGAATCAAACATGTATGATGACAACAGATATATTTAGGACATGCTTTAAAGGTGCCAGCAGCACAGCTTGCACATCAAGTGATAATAAGAACACCACCTGGAAGAGAAAAAGAGGGTGACCTAGAGAACCATTATGCAGAACAACAGAGAAAGAAGACAAATCCATCAACAGGACACTCAGAAGCCTGAAGAGACCAGCACAAGACTAAAATAAAAGGTGGAAATTGGTGCACAAGAGGAAAAAGATGTTGTAAGAATGAGTAATGAGAATCCCTGTTTTTTTTAAGACCTTCCAATAAGTGACATTAGGAATTGAAGGTAGATTATACAGTTCCACTGGCTTGCCATTGTTTACAAGTCTTTTGCATACCTGTCAATACAATTATGGGGAGTGTGGATCAGTGGTTAGAGCAGGGGTAGGCAAACTACGACCCGGGAGCCGCATCCGGCCCTCCAGACATTTTAATCCAGCCCTTGAGTTCCGCTGGGCAGCGGGATATAGGGCTTGCCCCACTCCACAGGGCTCCTGGAAGCAGCGGCATGTCCCCCCTCCAGCTCCTACATGTAGGGGCAGCCAGGGGGCTCTGCACACTGCCCCCGCCCCAAGCGCTGCCCCCGCAGCTCCCATTGGCCGGAAACTGCTGCCAATGGGAGCTGCAGGGGTGGCACCTGCGGACAGGGCAGCGTGCAGAGTTGTCTGGACGTGCCTCCATGTAGGAGCTGGAGGGGGGGACATGCCGCTGCTTCTGAGAGCTACTTGAAGTAAGTACCACCCGGAGCCTGAACCCCGACCCCCTCTTGTGCCCCAACCCCCTTCCCCAGCCCTGATTCCCATCCTGCCCTCTGAACCCCTCTATCCCAGTCCAGAGCAATCTCCTGCACCCCCAACCCCTCATCCCCAGCCCCACCCCAGAGCCCACACCTCCAGGCAGAGCCCTTCCCCCCACACACACCCTAATCCCCTGTCCCAGCCCAGAGCCCCCTCCCGCACCCTGAACTCCTCATTTGGCCCAACCCCAGAGCCCGCACCCTCAGCCAGAGCCCTCACCCCCTCCCGCACCCCAAACCCCAATTTTGTGAGCATTCATGACCCACCATACAATTTCCACACCCAGATGTGGCCCTCAGACCAAAAAGTTTGCCCACCCCTGGTTAGAGCATAGAACTGGAAGTCAGGACTTCTGGGTTCTCTCCACTGCTCTGCTACCAATTTTCATGGGTGATCTTCGGCAAGTCACAAACTCCATGCCTCAGATTAGCCATTTGGAAATGGAGTATAATAGATAGTTATGTTCCTCAGAGCAAGTTGTGAGGCTTAATTAAATGTTTGTGAAGTGTTTTGAGAACCTTGGATGAAATAAAGTAAGATCCTGAGACTTTCTAGTAAGTAATAAACTTTCTACACATTGCAAGCTGGAACATTTTGGATTGGATTGCTGTTACAGTCACTAAGCATAAAAACCACTACACACCAGAAACGAAATATAGACATCTCTAAATGCGAACTATCCTTTATTGTACTACATGAGTGTATATTTTGTTTCTGGCTATCCCCTATAGCATATTAAATAGAAACCTCGTTAAATATGAAAGATTTTTCTCCCCTGCAATTTGTTTTATTTTTAAAGGGAGAAACATTTGAAAGGGGAAGCCAAGAGAGTCAATCATTGAAGCTTGCAGAGAACATAAAGCAAATGTTGGCAGGACACACATGTTTATCCTTCTCATATACTGTTTAAATTATTGTTATAAACAAATCATTATCTCGTATAGCCACTGCTTGGTCCCTTTCATGTCAAAGACTTTTGATGTTACAGTAATTAACTAAGAAGGTCTGTAACTTTGCATTCAAAAGAACGGCCATGAGGATGGAAGGGCTAGAGGGTTTGCGGGAGATGAAAAATTGCCTTTTTGCAACAGAGACTTCAATTTTCAAACTTCATTGTCCAAATTAGGCACTCATATTCTATGTTTGGGAATCACGTCTATGCTTAGGCATTCAGATATCATTTTTATATACATAACTACTGATTAAAATGTCCAAATTTTAAAGCTGTGTTTGTGGTATTTTGTATTAAAATCGAAGCCTGCTAGATATGTAATGTGACCAGGATAGCACTCTTGATGATCAGAAGCTTTACTAGGTCAGTTCCAACTTCATTGTGAAGAAGATGCTTATAAAGAAAACCAAACACACACACAGACACAGATCCCTTTTGTAGTTCAAATATGCATCTTGGATGGGGAATTCTATTTTTCCAAAGCCATTATTAAAGTAAAAATAATAAACAAATAATTAATCATAATAATAATTAATAATAAAAAATAAAAGTTGGCCTGGTAGCTCTATGCTTTAGTATTCTTTGCTGCCATGCAAAAGACACAGGTTTGATCCCTTCTCTTCCACAGTCCATGCAGGACTGGGAGCATTATGGTGACAGCATGGTATTTCCCTGGGAAAGGGAATGCCTGGTATTGCTCTGCAGCATCCTAGTGGCTGTGCTAGATGTCCTATTTATGGGCTTCAAAGGGAGTCTCATCTAGCCCTCCTCATTCAAGACAGGTCACCATAATGGAAGTCCTTGAGGGACAAGATGTCCATTCTGGAGGAGCCCCTTGTTCACAAAGCTAGATGAGAAGTTTCAGTCAATGTTGTGCAATAATGAAAATCTGTACAAACAAAATGTGCATAGTAACGCTGCATTGGTAACTGTTGTCGCTCTCTCTTTTGTTATTTAAATACACAAACACACTTTGCCAAGGTTAAATGGGACTGAAACAGCATCATGGGGATCAGTAGGAGGGAAGAAACAGTGCTGGAAAAAAATCTATAGTGAAGTGATGTCAAAAAAATTACTTATACAGCCCCCCCTTTTAATTTGTGCATATTCATTTGGTAACATCCAAATCCACTTTTCTCAAGAAGAGAAATTCTGCTGATCAAAACCACATTCAAATGGCATTAAAAAAGCAATTGTTACTTCATTTCAATGCACAGGTCTGTACTTCAGACACTGCACTATGTTTGAAAAATATTAAAGTCACACTACAATGAGCGTCCAATTCTATACAACTTCTATAATGTAGTCTATAAAAAGACAGGTAGACTAAGATTTCTCATCTTGTATGTGCTTGCTACAATTTAACCTTTTTCCTAACTTATTTGGACAATTTTCAGCAGGCTTTCTGAATTTGCTGCTAAAAATTTTATTCTCACAGATTCATTTCTCAAACAGTCTGGAAACTCAAGGGATTCTGGAGATATAGTGATGCAATTATGCACCTCTGTTTCAGACAAACTAGAGCCCCTTTTCTCAAACACCTCTTTGTTCATGGCTGTGAATATCGCAAACTCTCTCTCTGAGCTTTGATCTGTTTTCATTTTTAAGTGCTCCTTGTTGCCTAGTTTGGAGCTCAGTGACTTTGCTTCAATAGACATTATGTCACCCTTTAGCACATACATAAACAGAGTGTCTAACACCTTTATAGTATATGCCAGGCAAGTGTAATTCAAAGAAACTGACAAGATACGTGTGCATCTGCACCTGCATAACAGAGTATACTACTAATATGAACACTTATGTTGTATACATTTTTAAATGCACTTTATGACAAAGAAATTGTGACTCATAAAGGAAGATTTTACCTTCATTAAATATATCTTACATTTACACAGAGGCTAGAAATAACTGATTCATTCTGGTCTTCTTATTGTAAAAGAAACAGAAAAAAGATGAAATGATATGTCTTTGCAGTACTGTTTAAAACACTTTCTCCTTTAATACTGGCAAATCTTGATTCCTGCAGCACAAGTGTTCAAACTGTCTTGATTAATTTCCAAAGTCACTCAAGCTGTACAGTACATGTATACACTGCACAGATTTCAAATACTGTGCTTCTGTATTCTAAGTAGGCATTTTCACAATGATTATGTTTATACACAAATATTTGATCCACCAATATTCTGAGTTTATACAGAGCCAACTGTTCTGAATTCTGGTTTTACTGGGCATTAGTGAAGAACATCAGGTAATACCACTGAAAGTTTTTAAGGGGAAGTTCCTAGCGAAATGGTTATGTATTCTTGAGATTAACACTACATTGGACCAAGACAAACACGTGCAGGACTCTTAAAAACATAGCTACTGTTTCAATTTGCAGAACACGTAGGCTACGTCTACACTAGACTTTTTTGCCCCCAAAAAATTCCCACCGTTGCTACCACTTGTTTGGTTCTATCATTGTTAGCCACAGTGAGTGTGCTAGTATAGGAAGGGCTCCAGGAAACCACTGAGTTGATTAACCATGCTCACAGCAGGTACGGACAACATGGGATTAAAACACCATGGCTGCCAGCATCTTGGTTACTTAGTCATCCCACCATTTCTGTCCCCAGTGAAACTGAACTCAGTAAGGTTGCAGAGGGGTAATTAACTATCTTCACTGGAGTTGAGCAAAGGAAACTGAAGGTAGTATTTGGCCCTGCAACTTGAACTGGGTTAACAGTTCTGTGGGAATAGAATTCCACTCACTGTCAGAACTGCTCTACTTGCTCCTGCTCTACTTGGGACCCTAAGTCTCATTCAAACGCAATGAGATTCAGGCTCCTCAAGCTCTGATCCAAAGCTCATTGAAGTCATGCACCTCTCTGCCCCAGCCTCAGATTCTAAACATACTCCCAAATAAAAAGGGGCTTAATCCAAACAAAATGCCTGGCCATCAAAAGATCAAAATCTGTTCTTGAAAATGACAAGCGTCAAGCAAGTGGAATGGTACCTTAATGATTTCGTGGAGGTCAAAAATGGACAGCTCAGACAAATCAGGGGACATGGACCCATGAACTGGCAAACCAGAATGTTTAGATCATTTTAAAAGTGTTTGCAGAATAACATGGCATAGGTTTCAGTGCAGATGCACCTGCTTAGGTCAGCAGTAAATTTGGACTAAAATCTGAGTGAATACTGTAACATTTGGGGGATCAACCAGCCCAGTAAGGGGTTCTGTCATCGCCTCCCTTGTTACTTTGGGTGCCTTAATGCTCTGCTGCTATAGCTCAGAACTCTGATACCAGTAGCCAGCCTTCAAGCATGAAGGTCTCATCTTGGCTTCCATCCACCTACTTTCTCCTTGCAGGATGACCCCCAAAAGCCCTTCTGGTCCCATGTCTCCTCAAATGCATCCCCCAAATTCTCAACTACCAGACACTCAGACTTCTCCCTTTTGATTCATCGTTCATCACCGAAGGAGTGAATCCTACCCCTAGTCATCAATCCGCTCAGGGCCGCACACTGCACCCAGATTGCACAACAGAGACTTGCTTAGGGTAAAAATAAACCAAACGTTTATTTAATAGATAAATCTCACAGATTCAAAGGTGAAATAATAAAGACAAAAACGCATACAAGTTACATAGAAGACCATAAAGACAAAATCTCAGGCTTTACACTTCTATGTTAGCTAAATTCCCTTCTCTAATACAAGTTACCAACTGCCTCTGAATAGTTTCCTAGCATGGCCTCTGTCCTAGAGGAGATCCAATGTTTCAGGGACAGCACCCCGCTTTGGCCCTCAGTTTCTGGTTAGCCTCTACGTCAAACCTCTTCCCTTTTAACAGGGTTTGCAGGTTGGAGGGGGGAGGGATGGGAGGAATTTGTTTTTTTCCTTTCTCTCAGACATGGTAATTCATGATTAAACAGAGAGGGGAGGAAAACTCCCTCCTCCCTTAGTTTTCCACGACTGAGTTTTTCTTTTCAGTTTCAATGTCTTTCCATTAATTTTAATGGTCCACAACTGACTTTCCCTGGATTGTACAATGCTACGTGCTTGGAGTTCGTTTTGTGTAAACAACTAGATTGGGAGGTGCCACTCCTTGCCTGATTGCTTCCCCACACTGCTGTGAGGTGATGCTGTAGCTGCACCCTGGTTACAATAACAATTTTCTACACATATATACTGTACACATGCATAACCACAGCCTGTACACATATCTCCTAATGACCGTCAAGTTCAGAGCATTACCCTCTTCCATAAAAGACCTTATTTAACATATATTTATACACAATAACATTGTACACAACCAGCTAATTCAATTGCTTATTCTTTGGGGTTCAGACCCCCTGTTCTCTCCTTTGGGTGTCTGGACTCTGATTGTCACAAATATTAAGAGCACAAAAGCCATGAAGAATATCACTGCAATTATCAGGCGCATTTTTAATAAATGAGTACAGATAAGAAACAGCTCCTGATGGCTGATACTGCCGCCTTAGGGCTTGATTCTGTCACGTTTACTCAATTTGACCTCACTTTTGAAAAAAATCAAGCCACTTATTTAAGTAACAGTTCCTTAAGAACTTGCACTTGAGTCCGCCAAGCAATCCCAAGATTCTCAATGGAAACAGCAAACAAGAGAGCTCTCCTATCAAACTACAAGCCAGGAAAACTAACCCCACTAATCCAGAAATTTGGGCCTATAAAAGACAGATCATAACAAATCTTACGTCCAGCCATCCAAGAGTAAATTTCAGATAGGTAACTTGACAAGAAGGTCATTATTCCAACATATTGTAAAAAATGACTAATTTAAGAATCATCTCCATAATGGCATCAGCCCAGATCATGCCACCTAATAATGGCAAAAGCAAAAGGAGTTGGAAGGAAATCTAAATTGGGAACAATTGCAGTTCAGTACTCAGTGGCCAGCTATTGGTGTACCTACATCACTGCTGACCCCTACATATAGACAAGAGCAAGCTGGGGTTTGCATTAATGTAGTTATTTGAGGCTATTCTCATTAGAAGAGTGCTCTGCTCTATGTTAATAGATATGTAAATAGTCCGTAGATAATGTTTAATTAGCTAGTGCTCAAGAATATGTAGCAGAGTTCCTGGGTTTTCTGGAACCAATAAAACTTGATGTTGGGTATTGCAAATGGACTGTTTTTGTGCAGCTCTTTACATCAGCTCTTAGCAACAAGGTTACACAAGTGTCGACAATTTGCCTGGAGTTAGATAGTTTCCAGTTACATAAAATTTGTTGTGTGATGGTAGAACAATAAAACTTCATTGTTATAAATAATCAAATAGAGGTGCTTATTGGTAGTAAATTAATCATACTTAAAGAGGTTTACCGATTTGGAAACAGCAGAGATAATCAATGGGGCTTGCTTCTTTCTCTTAAGGAATGAGTACTTTGCTCTAACTTCTTAAATTGTTCAAATTAGTGAAGATGTAAGATTCCGTAGCACTAACTACCCCTCTCGATTACTTGGGTAGTCTGGGCCTCTCTCTTCCCTTATTTAAGTTAGAAACACAATATACAATGTTTACATTTTAAACTAAATGCAGGAATATTGTTGTTTTGATGGTGCTGGACTAGATTCAACAAGAACTTACACCAACGTAAACCCTGGTGCAATTCCCCAGCGGCAGAAAGTCACCTATAGCCAGGTGGCTTCAGCGCAAGACATTCACAATCTCCTTCATGGCACAGCAGCCATAAGGGTCCAAGGCAGCCCAAAAAAAGATCAAAGCTGGCCAGGAAATGGGCTTGATCAGAGCAGCCAACAAATGTGAAGATTCAGTGCCCCTCCTCATTTTGCTCCGGAACCTTGCCCCCCACCTTTTATTTTGGAATGTCCACATTTAAAAAATGTAATAAAAGAGCATGAAGAAGGATTCCTTCACAGGACTTGTCTAGGAGAGGTGTTTGAAGCTCAAAGAAAAGTAACATGTTGGACATTGTCCAGGTTCTATCTCACTGCCACAGACAATCAGAGGTATCTAAGGGAGGATTGTGGCCACTCTACCTTCTGTGCCCTCACACAGGAGCATGAGAAGATGGAACAGGACACAGGCATTTCCTGACGGACACTGTTAGTAAAAAAAAAAAAAAAAGTAATCTTGCATGCACAAGACATGCAAGCACCTACAATAGGATCCACACTCACAGAAGAATTTATATTTCTGATTCTATTAAAATGACTCTGAAGGACACTCCAATTTCTTTTGTAGCCACTATTTTACCAGTAGTCAAAAGACAACACCTTTAAAAAACATTGACAACACTGTTCAGAAGTAACCTTTCTATTTAGTCAGCATGCAGTCACTGGAGTCCTGACCACATGCAAGTACCAGGAAAATCATTTTGGTGATGACTGCGGGTGAAGAGAATTCAACTATGAGTTTTGGCAGTTTTTTGGTATATACCTCATAGGAGCACTGAAAGACACTGAAATCCTGTACATTTTTGCTGCTTTTTCCTAGGATATACCATACCGACCCCCATTTTCATAAGCAGTAATTCAGGTTGTCTTTCTCCTCTCAGAACTTGTCTCTATCTTATGCTATATCAGTAAGCTTCCTGTTATTTTGCATTATAAATTATCATTCAGTTGAAAAGAGTAGTCATTAGTACATTTGCAAGAGACCAACACATCCCAAGAGGCAATAAATGCTACACCAATTGGACAATCTCAGTCTGTTGATCTATGAACAGTTTAATAACAGACAATGATTATAAGTGACATTATCTTTTATGACTAGCAACTTGGATGTTGGTGAGAAATTTCTAATGTTGATTCATACTTCCTGATACTCATAGCTAGCACTTTAACTGTTATTTCAATACATTACATGAATAATTTCCCCTGGTTATTATATAAGTGTCTTGATCCAAATTATTTGAACTGATTTGAACCTAATGAATGTTTTTGCTCACAACAGAAACCAGTGCTTTTAGTGTAGAGCGGGGAGTATCATCCTCTCCAATAATTTTCCCCAAAGGCTTTATCCAGCAAAGTGCTAAACAACTTGCCCAAAGTGCCCAAAATTCCCATTGAAGTCAGTAAGTGTTGCCAGTGCTCAACACTTCTCGGAATTTGTGAGCACCTTGCAGGACCAAACCCATAAGCCAAAATGTATAAAAATAAGGTGGTGGAGGCAATGTGGCATCCTCCCCTCTACTCTGCAAAGCTCACCTGCCTGAACTTCATGCAGTCAGGCTTCTGTGGGTTTGGGAGAAGCCCAGCTGGTTGGAAAGCAGATGGAACTAGAAAAGCGTTACTCTCCACAGCATCCTTCTTCTGGAATTCCTAGAGTAAAATAACCCTGACCCTTACTCATTAATTTACACACACTCCTGCTATATGACCTCGAGAACCCTAGTGGCAAGGAAAAGAGCCAACAATAGTTGGGAATGCCCTGGCAGCTGACAGTGTTGCCAAAGCAGACTGGGCAGGCAGAAAGTGGCGGGGAAGCTCTGAGCCACTGCATATTTGCCTGAAATTCCATAGAATTTCCTCACCAATTTCAGAGCATCCAGAGTTTAAGAAGGCCATGCCCACTGTCTGCTCCTTTGGTGGCCAAACTCTAACAAGCAATCACATAAGGGGGCAGAAACTCCACAGTCTTAAGCCCATTGATTTTTCCATCTAACTTTGGCCCAAGAGTTTCTATGAGTGTGCATCATTCAGGCCTTGATTCAAAAAACACATGTATCTTTCTGTGGTAATACTTTGACAGCTACATTTTAAAATTTTAGTTAACATATCATTGCTGTAGATTAGGAAACTCATGGAATGCTTAACAGTCTGTATTTCAACAACGCCATCTCTGAACCAATCTCTTCCTGGATAAGAGTCATAGTTCTGCTGCTTAACTCTAGGATCGACATTTATCAAAACATCTATTTTAAGATGACATTGAACCGTCCTACTGTGAAGTCTAAACTTTACAGAACTTCATTAAAAATGGAAAAGCACTTTGCACATTGAAATGTATTGGAATAATATTGGTGTTTCATTCTTCTTCACATTAAATGGAGTTTCACTATATCAGTTCCTTACAATTGCATTCCACTGTATAAAACTTATTAAAAAGTGTTTTCTGTTTTTCCATTGAAATTCTCTCTTTGGTGCATGGCACATTAATAACATTCTGAAAATGAGATCTGTTTAAAAATAAGGTTGATGTCTAATAGAATTTACTTTAGCATCTCCCCATTACATATACCTTCCTATTGTGTTCCAAGTGTCTGTCACCATTCTTCTGGCAGAGGACTGGGTACTCTTCATAGCCAGACCACACCATTTCATAACCAAACAGAGGGATCACAGCTGAGCAACTCAAGGCAGTCTTTGCTCCTGGCCCAGGACTATGCGTGCACTGCCTGTGCAATACTGCTGGTTCCTGCCACAATTTGGGTGCAATTGACTACCATTTATTTCATACAGTCATAACTATGTCTTTGTTCAGCACCTAAAACAAAGTGGCTTCAATCCAAATTAGGGCCTTTGGACACTATCATAACAAAATGTTAAATGATAATAAGCGATATTTAGTTATATGAGGCCTAAGACGACGGGATACAACTCAATTCTGTTTGTTTTTATTGGAAAAGATGGTGTTGAATTTCAGTGTCCATACAACTCTAGTCTGTCAGTTTTGTTGTATCACTGGCCAAAAACTTTCAGGGGATGGGCAAGTGTTATACAGATTTGCACCACATCCACAGCTCTGGGTACATCTTCACTACCCGCCATATCGGCAGGTAGCAATCAATTTATCCGGGATCGATATATCGCGTCTCATTAAGACGCAATATATCAATCCCCGAACGTGCTCACCGTCAACTCCGGAACTCCACCAGAGCGAGCGGCGGCAGCGCAGTCGACGGGGGAGCCGTGACCGTCGATCCCGCGCCGTGTGGACCCCAGGTAATTCGATCTAAGATACTTCGACTTCAGCTACGCTATTCGCCTAGCTGAAGTTGCGTATATTAGATCGATGCCCCCCCCCCCCCCCACTGTAGACCAGCCCTCTGTCAATGCAATCCTAACCTGCAGAACGACCCTTGCTATTCTACTACTAGAGGATCTGGAGGATGGCGTGGACTGCACCCTCAGCAAGTTTGCAGATGACACTAAATATATAAATAAATAGAAATAGCCTATCTCCTAGAAGAGACCTTGAAAGGTCATTGAGTCCAGACCCCTGCCTTCACTAGCAGGACCAAGTACTGATTTTGCCCCAGATCCCTAAGTGGCCCCCTCAAGGATTGAACTCATAACCCTAGGTTTAGCAGGCCAGTGCTCAAACCACTGAGCTATCCAACTGGGAGGAGTGGTAGATACTCTGGAGGGTAGGTCCAATCCTCTAATTTGTCTAGGTCTCTCTGTATCCCATTCCTACCAGAGGCGTAGCGAGCGCCCTCCGTACCCTCCGACCGGAGGGGGCCCCGCAAGGAAGGGGGCCCCTAAAAGTGGCAAAAAAAATGTAAGGTATAACTAGATAAGTGACATTTATTGACGCTTTTGCACAATCCATGTCGGTTTTACTGACAAAACTGTGAAGTCATTATGATACATCATAATGCTATTGGCTACATCAGTTGTCTGTCGGTCAGTTTCGAATTTTAGTTGGACCCATTCAAAGAATGTGTATTTGCGTTCATAATGGCGGTCGGCGGATAAATGTTATTAATTTAGTTGTTTAATTTTTATCGTTTGAAACTATTCGTTTCCAACACAGAAGCGTGCTTTGTGATGTCTAAGAGAATGTATAAGAGCAGAGCTAGTAAACAAAAGGCAGCAAAAGATGCCGAGAAGGAACTTGAGAAAATTCCAAAGTTGTCAACGTATTTTGCGCCGCAATCCAATGTACCAGGTACAGGCACATGAAACGGACAGCACTAGCAGCGACAAATCATATCCAGAAGTATCCAGAAGTGCTTCAAGTGAGGTCGAAGGTGAAGCCAATTGTTCTACCAAACAAACTGTGACAGATATTCCAGCTGCTGCCGGGAAAGAAGTATCTGAATCTGAACCACTGACTGATGATCCAGGAGATTGGCCGTCTATAATATCGGACAGGCAAGTGTGTGATATTGTTGCACGTGGCCCACCGCAGCAGAATGAAAGTTACGAATTTCCATTTAACGAGGAAAGACGGAGGTTCACAAGTACTCATTTCTATCGAACCATGGCAAATGGCGAGAAAATAAGACGTTCATGGTTAATGTACTCAGTTCAGAAAGATGCCATTTTTTGTTTTTGTTGTAAATTATTTGGCACTGGCGACATACCGCTACGTCGTGGAACATCTGCTTGGAAAGCACTGTCAAAAAGACTTCAGCAGCATGAAACAGGCAAAGGTCATCAAGACTGTATGGTGAAATGGTTTGACCTTCGGTCAGGCATAGTAAACCGTACATCTATTGACCAACTCGAATTGCAGGCTTTTCTGAAAGAAAGAGATTTCTGGAGAAATGTGGTCAAACGCATGGTTGTTGTCGTTATTTTCTTGTCCAAAAGAAACTTGGCATTTCGAGGAAGTAAGGAAAAGCTCAGCGATCCTTCGAATGGCAACTTTTTGGGACTGTTTGAATTGCTTGCAAAGTATGATACTGTCCTCAGCGAACTTTTACAGAGAATTAAGAAGGCAGAGGCACATGTTCAGTACCTCAGTCCACAGATCCAAAACGAGCTGATTCAATTTGTTGCCAGTAACATTCAAGAGGCCAACATAGCGCAGCTTAAAAAAGCAAAATATTATTCAGTTATTTTGGACTGTACTCCCGACGTGTCACATGAAGAACATATGTCTGTGGTGTTACGCTTTGTTGAATGCAACGGTGAAGATGGTGTCAATATTCGTGAAGCGTTTCTTGGTTTTCTTAATGTTCATGATACAACTGGCGAGGGCTTATTGGAAGCGTTTCTTGAAAAGGCAAACAACTTAGGAATAGACATTGCTGACATGAGAGGCCAAGCTTATGATAACGGCGCAAATATGAGAGGAAAGAATAAAGGAGTTCAAGCCCGCGTGCTAGAAATAAATGACCGTGCCTTGTATGTACCATGTCGAGCTCACACTTGGAATCTTGTGATCTCAGACACAGCAAAGTCATCGAAATATGCCGTTGACTTTTTCGGTCTGATTAACAGAATATACGTTATCTTTCCTTCTTCACCTTCACGTTGGGATATACTTCAAGAACATATGCCAATATCTGTTAAAGGGTTATCGGACACTCGTTGGGAATCGAGAATTGATGTTGTGAAGCCATTGCGTTATCACCTTGAATAATTGTGCAATGCTTTGTCATCTTTGTGAGAATATGTGCTTGAAAAGAAAGATGGCAATACAGCAACAGAAGCCGGTGCGCTTTTAGACCATGTTACTACATGGCTTTTTGTTCTGACTGTGTACACGTGGTACGATATACTATTTCACATCAATAAAACCAGCAAATTAATTCAGTCACCAGATGTGTCAATTGACGTACTGCAGACAGAAGTCGGTACTACAAAGAAGTTTTTGGAAGACTATCGAAATACAGGATATATCTCTGTGGTCACAAATGCACGTGAAATAGCAGAGCATATAGGTATTGAACAGGTGTTTCCAGAAACCAGGGTGTGACGTAAGAAGAGAATGTTTGATTACGAATGTGCTGATGATTCGAGTCGTCTTTCTGCCGAAGAAAAATTCAAATCGCAGTTCTTTCTTGTTTTCACTGATCAGGCCATATCTTCTGTTTCGTTGCGATTTGACCAACTCGTGGAGTGGTATAAGTTGTTTGGATTTCTGTACAACGCTAACAGCCTGAAGCAGTGTCTGGAGAATCACAGCAAAAATTTTGAAAGAAAAATGGGAGACATTGATGCCAACGAACTCATAATGGAATTGAATCATTTTATTTATGTCATCGAGAAAGAGAGAGGACTTGTCATGGCAAACAATTTTTTAACGTACACATACAAGAACAGCCTTCAGGAGATGTATCCGAATCTTTGCATTTGCATCAGAATTCTTCTGACCACACCAGTTACTGTCGCTGGTGCTGAAAGGAGCTTCAGCAGAATGAAACTGATCAAGAATATCCTGCGCTCAACCATGACAGATGACAGGCTTTCTGCGCTTGCACTTATCGCAATCGAAAACAAGATTGCCAGATCTCTGGACTATGACGCATTGATTAACCAATTTGCGGAGAACAAGGCTCAAAAGAAGCACTTTGCGTAAATACGGAATAAATGTACACTGTAGGCCTATGTATACATAATATAAACCCTGTATATTGTATAAAATAAATACCGCATTCCAGTTTCTGCATTGTAAGGGGCCCCGCCCGGACATATGCTCGGAGGGGGCCACGTTCTTTGTTGCTACAGCCCTGAAAAAAACCCACAACCCGTTCCCCCCAAAAAACCCAGTTGCCCATCATTTGCTATATTGAATGTGCACTATGTTCCTAACATAGGATTGTAGCAGATAAAGGTGGAAAGGTTCTAACAGATCACTGAATCCATCTCACTTCAAGTGCACAGTGTAGTCCCCAGAGAAAGGAGGTATTATTAAAGTGATGCTGCACTTGATATAATCCAGAAGGCCATATCATAATTATTTTCAATTCAATAAGATTAAACAGGCCTTTGCTATTTCACTTAATTTTGAAGATGATTTTCAAATTACATTTGGATAATCTGATACAGGCACCAACTTGATGATTAACTTTTTTCCCTCAGAGACTTGTCTGCTGTTGGTTGGTTGTTTTCTATATGTGTAAAATAATGTGAGGTGGAAGGACATTCTGTACCCTTAAAGTTTTGGACAACTTAAGTCACAGTTTAGGACAGCCATTCATAGAATCATAGAATATCAGGGTTGGAAGGGACCTTAGGAGGTCATCTAGTCCAACCCGATGATCAAAGCAAGACCAATCCCCAACTAAATCATCCCAGCCAAGGCTCTGTCAAGCCTGACCTTAAAAACCTCTGAGGAAGGGGATTCCCACACACCCCCCCCAGGTAACCCATTCCAGTGCTCCAACCTAAACCTCCCCCACTGCAACTTGAGACCATTACTCCTTGTTCTGTCATCTGCTACCACTGAGAACAGTCTAGATCCATCCTCTTTGGAACCCCCTTTCAGGTAGTTGAAAGCAGCTATCAAATCCCCCCTCATTCTTCTCTTCTGCAGGCTAAACAATCCCAGTTCCCTCAGCCTCTGCTCATAAGTCATGTGCTTCAGCCCCCTAATCATTGTTGCCCCCCGCTGGACTCTTTCCAATTTTTCCACATCCTTCTTGTAGTGTGGGGCCCAAAACTGGACACAGTACTCCAAATGAGACAGAGGGTCCTGTGGCACCTTTAAGACTAACAGAAGTATTGGGAGCATAAGCTTTCGTGGGTAAGAACCTCACTTCTTCAGATGCCACAGGACCCTCTGTTGCTTTTTACAGATTCAGACTAACATGGTTACCCCTCTGATACTCCAAATGAGGCCTCACCAATGTCGAATAGAGGGGAATGATTGCATCCCTCAATCTCCTGGCAATGCCCCTACTTATACAGCCCAAAATGCCATTAGCATTAGCCTTCTTGGCAACAAGGGCACACTGTTGACTCATATCCAGCTTCTCATTCACTGTAACCCCTAGGTCCTTTTCTGCAGACTGCTGCCTAGCCATTCGGTCCCTAGTCTGTAGCAGTGCATGGGATTCTTCCATCCTAAGTGCAGGACTCTGCACTTATCCTTGTTGAACCTCATCAGATTTCTTTCGGTCCAATCCTCTAATTTGGGGATCACTGCAAAACAAATAAATACATGGGGCAGCCTATGTGTGCACATTCACATGTACAACTGGCAGCCAAGCCTGACTCTCCTGCCCCAGGCAAAAAATGTCAAACAACAACGACAAAAAGCGCCTATCCCTACCAGCTCACAGTCACTGAATGTTTTGCTGCCCTTAACTAATTAGCATTTGAAGACGCAAAGTGCTAGGTGAGTGCTCTCCTGCAGGAGCAAAAGAGGAAAGCCCCCCATGGAGCAGATCCCAGGGAACGCTGAGCGGGTGCTTAGGTAGCACCTCGCCCTGGGATGCAGTGAAGGGCCAGTACGGTGTCTAAGCAGCGGGGCCGTCTAGCGATGTGCTAGGGAGAAGTTGAGTCAGCTATAGTCAGATCTCCGCTACCCCGGGGAGAAGCCCAGCCCAGCGCCGAGACACACCGATGTTCTTATCCCGGATTAGTAACCAAGAGCCTCCAAATGCGGCTGCCGGCTGGCTCTGCCTCCCGAGCTCTCGCGCTGTGCCCACTTTCCGATGCCACCTGCTTCCACCTCCCAGACCGCGTCTCCCCCTTGGCCCGCCCCTTGCCCCACGCGGCCGCCGACACTCACCCAGGTTCACAAAGCTCATGACCATGTCCGCGTCGTTGAGGAAGGCGCTGTCCTGCGAGCTGGCCGAGGGGGAGCCGCCACTGGGTCCCGGCTGGGGGATGAGGGTCTTGCGCTGCAGGGTGTGAGCGGTGGGGGGCTGCAGGCGGCGGCGCTCTGCCCCCGGCCCCTGCTCCTGCTCCTCCTCGCTGGACAGGGCATTGTACAGATCCAGCATGAAGAGAGGAGCCGAGTTGAGCCTGCCCGGCGGGGGCAGCTGCTGCTGCTGCTGGGGAGGAGGCGGCTGCGGCTGCAGCCCGTGCAGCGGCCGGGGCCGGTGCGGCAGCCCCAGCACGGACAGGATCTCCTTCTGCATCTCCCGCTTCTCGTGCGACTTGAGGCGCCGGTAGAGGAATCCCGGCGAGGAGGCGGCTGGAGGCTGTGGCTGCTCCCTGCTGCTGTCCGCCAGCAGCGCCCCCCCGGCGGGCAGCAGGGGCAGCACGGGCGGCGGCGGGGAGCAGCAGCAGCTGCACAGCAGCCCTCCCCACCAAAGCCAGCCGAGCCTCAGAGGCATCGCTCCCAGCCGGGTGCTGCTGCTGCTGCTGCTGGCTCGCCTCTGAGGCAGACGAGGGATGCCCGGCTCCTTCTGTCCCCGGGCTCTGCTGCTCCCCCCCTCGGGAGTTAATTCATGTGGGGGGGGGGGAGGCGAAGGGGTTAAACCTTCCCTCTCTCTCGCATGGTCACTCTCTGCCCCCTCCCCCGGCTGCGCAGGCAGACCCCGAGGAAGGGCTGCGGTGGCAATGGGGGGGGGGGGGAGAGAACAGAGCTGCTCAGGTGCAACCGGTGTGCGCCCGGGGTAGGGGTGGGCGGCTTCCCGCCCCCACAGGCAGCAAACGCGCCCCGCTGCTGCCCCGCTCACACAGCCTGCGGGGACTCACAGCCGGGAGCCGCTCGCTGCGCGCAGAGCAGCCCCCGCTGCCCAGCCCCGTGGGACAAGCGCCGCTCGCAGCCCGCCCCGCGCTACCGAAGCCCCCGGCGCGAGCCAGCTGCGGAGTTGGCAGGGGCAGGAGCCCGCTGGCCTGTACGGGGTTGGGGGGGTCAAGAAAAGGGGGGGGGATAAAATAAAAGCAAACTTTCTCTAGGAGGCAAGTCCCTGCAGGGGAGCTGGAGGCTCCTGCTGCTGCTGCTACAGTCCCCCGGGGTCGGCTGAAGGGGTGATGGTGGGGGCCAAAAAAAAAATCACATGCGCGGGCGCTGCTCTTCCTCCCGGGACAGACAGCCTTGACTCACTGAGGAGAGCAGCGCTCCGGCAGGTACCACACTCCAGCTCCCCGAAGCGCCCGCCCACCCCCTTGACAGACAGCGAAAGCCGCTATTCAAGAGGCTCCTCCCGCGTCCATCGTGCGAGTCTCCCCACCCCGAGCCGGCTGCAAGCGGGGGTGTTGCCGTCTGCAACGACTGGCTCTGGGCTTCCCCTGCTGCAGACTGGAAATAAGCCGTGGAAGGGAGGGGGTGTCTCGCAGGAGGAGGATGTGCGGGACACAAGGGGCAAGGGGTGGAAGGCAAGGCCCTGGCTTTGCTGCTGCCCTGGCAGTAGTTTAATGTTAGGCTGGATGGAATACGTGGTTTAGGGTGGGGGGGGGTTGTTTTTAAATTGTTGCTTCTTCTTCAGTTTCTGAAACTTTGGCTTTTGGCAGAAAAATGGTAGAACCAGATTAAAATACCATGTAGCCTCTAACTGGTATAAGAGAGTGATGCTAACCGGGTTGTATTCACAAATACAAAAGCATTCATTTGGTTTCCTTTGGTATCCTCACTGAACTGAAAAATGACAAGGGCAGCATCGTTTTGGCTTAGCTGGGATGTAAAAGGGCCCCAAAATGATGCTATCACAACTGGTTCAGGCCTCCTGGTTGTCATCCCACTCCTTCCCACCCAGTCCCTTCCCCACCAGGGGCTGATGTCTGACAACTATGTTGTGTTTTATTTGGGCCTGCAATTAGTCTCTTGTGCTCACAGAGAGCCCTGCTGAAGTCATTATTTTATTCTTAAATGATACCAAACAAAATGGAATCAATTTTATTAATTAGCAGTATTGCATTGGTACCCAGGAGTCCCTCTCATGGACCAGGATCCCATTGTGCTAGATGCTATACAAACACAAGAAAGACAGGCCCACCCCCAAAAAGCTTACATATTTAGAATTTTTAAAAACTAGTCAGTTAATGGGGCTCTGCAAGGGTCCTCCCCTGCAGATCCGGCTGCGGGATTAAAGCATTGTAAACTCCTCAAGGATTGTGTCTTCCTATATGTTGTAAAACATATGGTACTATAATAAAACCTCTGGCTGTATACATCTATACTGCACTGTGATTACCCTTGTACTGTGGATTTGCTAGTAGGTGTGAGGTTGGTTTTTTTAGTTTTTAAATTTGTTTTTTGCAGGGTCAAGGTACAGTATTAATCTCTGTCTGAATCTGGAAAACACCCTCTGCAGGATTCAGAATGTTGACTGGCAGGCATATCATGAAAGAGAGAAACTTTTCACCAATCAGACCTAAGCAGCTTATACACTTGCATAGATAGTCATGAGTTTTCCCTCATTAATTTTAATGGAATCCTTCAAACTAAAACAATGCATCTGTTATTTTATAATTACAGTAATTCAGAGGAATAACTTCTGAATAAATTAATAGGAAGGAAGCTCGTGCACAGTTGCACTTACACATTTTTAAAATAAACCATGTTGTTGTTGTGCTCTGTTGAAAGAGCTCTTTCATATAATAGCTAAGTTAGCTCTACTTGCAAGGCTTATAAAAGAAAAAAATAAATGGTGTATTGAAATTATCACCTGCCTTTTTTGTTCATCCTTTCTCCAATTTAT
Source organism: Chrysemys picta bellii (assembly GCF_011386835.1). Classification (NCBI taxonomy): domain Eukaryota; kingdom Metazoa; phylum Chordata; order Testudines; family Emydidae; genus Chrysemys; species Chrysemys picta. The sequence continues at coordinate 175,728,911 of NC_088792.1, read as the reverse complement.
ACAACCTATTTAAATTGTCTAGAATGTAAGTATGTTACTTTCAGTATAATCAAATTTACTTTCAGATCATTTTGGTTCTTAAAGAATGTCATATCTAAGGTAATTTTAACAGGGTACAATATAGTACAATATTCTTACAAAGAGACTTACAAAGTGGCACATACAGCATCATTCAGGTGGTGGTCAAACCAAATAATCCATAATGGTCTCTTCTGGCCTTAATCTATGAACAAGTAGTAATATGTACACAAACTGCTTGAAAACCTTATACAATCTTATTAAAAATTATTTCAAACCTTAGAGCAATGGATGAAGAATACTTCTAACTCCAGCCCCTATTTATTACTGAAAACAAAATTAATAACCCCTGTCAAACAGACCAGTGGGAGACATTCTATATAATGGTCTCTATCCTTATGGGTTGTAGCATGCTCTCAGTTACACTGGTAAATTTAGGCTCATTCCACTAGTAAATCCAGGCTACCTCCACTGAAGTCAGTGGATTTACTCTGTATTTATACTGGTGTAACTGAGTAGAATTTGGTCCTAGAAGTCAAATGCTGATCCATTTGAAGTCACTGGAAATATTTGTTGACAGTTTGAGGATCAGAATTTGGTACTATATTCACATTCAGTCTCCCAGAGCATTAGCTGGGACTATTAAAGACAGAAGACTTATTTTCAGAAGTTTAGAAGACAATGAAAATGTATTCCGAGGAAAGCACGCTTTAACACTGGTATTTTAACTATGACAATGAAGGAGAATCCATTATTAACATTAGTTCTGTTCTCCAAAAAAGACCATGCCCCCTCAGGAAGTCCATGCACAGATCTCATCTTTCCCCCACAAAAGGCTTAGTTACCTTTGCAGCCACCTATTGTGGGTCAGAATCCCTTTGGAGAGAGAGTTGGCATGTGCTGGCTTGAGGCATGGCCCAGGATGCATCTTGTCCTCCCTCTGCCTTCATGGAGATTATTAGCTGTTCTGTGGACTCCCCTACATAGTGTGAAGATTTGAGCTAGAGGAGTTCCAGTGCAGCTGGGGAGTGCTAGGGACCAAAACTAGTGGCTTCTGACATATCTCCTAGGATCCACAGAAATCCCTGGTGATTATCCAGGGCCAACCCTGTTGCTTGTTCCATGGGGATGCAAACCACACTCCCTCCTCTCCCCAGTGAAAAAACAGGAAGGCTGGGTAGGGGGTTCTCAGAAATATCTTCCTCTTTAGCCCCCTCCCCTGTGTTTTAGTGTGTGAGGATGAGGAGGAGGGTAGGGATGATCCAACCCCAGTATCTTGCACATTTCCTTTTTTTGCATTGCTAGCACATGCAGCTGGTGTCCTTAAAGAGCATGCAATCTGAAGTAATATTGTCACCACTGTACACCATTATGCATCTGTTTTTAAACCGTATCTTTGTATACACTAATCTTTCTAATTTGTCTGTGTAATTTTAGTTTAGAACAATGATGCTGGTTTTTACTATGTAGCTAAAAATCCCAAACAAACAGCTCTGAGGGATGGTAGGTGCTGGTAGATTTCTGGTATGGGCAGCTGCCAGAAAACTTGAACCCCAGGGGAAGAAGCATAGAATGTAAGTTATCCATTCTAATTCTGGCTTCCCTCCCAAAGCCATGGAGAGGTTATTCTGTATGCCTTTTATGACAAACTACAGAAGGATATTCCAAAAGCTGATGATGTAGATGTTAGGAGCTGTGATTTGCCTGCATACTTATCCAGTACCTACAAACACCCATGCAAGTAATCATTGGAGAGGTGGGCTCAGAAAGGAGCAGCTACTTTCACGATGTTAATTTATTGGGCCTGATTTTTCACTCTTCAGGTATAACAATGGACCTGACTTTCCACTGTATGTTTGCAGTGCTGTTGACCTGTTGGACATTAGAGAGACAAAGTAGATGAGGTAATATCTTTTATTGGACCAACTTCTGTTGGTGAGAGAGACAAGTTTTCAAGCTTTCACAGAGCTCTTCTTCAGGCCTAGGAAATGTATTCAGAATGTCACAGCTAAATAGAAGGTTGAACAGATTGATTAGCATAAGTAGATAACACATATTTCAAGGGACCATTCAAAGTGAAGTGTCCAGTCCCTGGGGTGGTGGGGGGGGATGGGGGACGGAACACAGGTTAGCGGGCTATACATAGTTGTAATAAGCCATAAATCCACTGTGTCTGTTCAATCCATGATTTTTAGTGTCTAGCAGTTATGAATTTAAGTTCCCAGGCTCATCTTTTGAAGGTATGGTGCAGGTTTTCTTTGAGGATGAGGACTGACAGGTCAGATATGGAGTGAAGGTTTTGTGAAAGTAATGTTCAGCAACAGGTGATGTGGTGCTTTTGTCTTTGATCATCTTCCACTGTGATGCATCCGAAGAAGTGGGTTGTAGCCCACGAAAGCTTATGCTCTAATAAATTTGTTAGTCTCTAAGGTGCCACAAGTACTCCTGTTCTTTTTGAGGATACAGACTAACACAGCTGCTACCCTGAAACCTTCCACTGTGAGTTCATTCAAGAGCATGGTGATCGTCTGGTTTCATTTCACCCACATCATTGTTACTGGGGCATTTAGTACACTGGATGAGGTACACCACATGTTGTGATGGGCAGGTGCAGGACCAGGGATCTTGAAAGGTGTGTTTTGGGGGGTGTTAAACATTGAAGCAATGCAGATCTGTCTGCAGGTTTTGCATCTGTTGTTCTGACAGAGCCTGGTGCAGCTTTGAGTTGGTGTGTCCTGGTCTATAGGGAGCTTGCTTCTGATGATCTTGGAGTGCCTGGGGGTTGTTTGAAGACCAGAAGAGGGGGTTCAGGAATGGGGTCCCCATTGAGTATGGGTTGTAGTTGTTTGATACCCCATATAGGTTCCAGTGTGGGGTGGCAGGTGACAACTAGGGGTGTGCGGTCGGAAGGGGTTTTATTTCTGTATTGAAGCAGGTTCTCTCAGGGTATTTGGGTGGCCTGTTTCATGATGCAATCTACTTCTCTAGCAGAGTGTCCTTGGTTGGTGAAGGCAGTTTTAAGTGTGTTCAGGTGTACATATATGTTAAGGTGCTGGACTTTCTCCTCTGAGCATATTCTGTGGTATCTGAGTGCCTGGCTGTAGATAACAGATTTCTTGGTGTGTTTGGGGTGGTTACTGGATCTGTGAAGGTATGTGTGGTGACCTATGGGCTTCTTGTATATAGTTGTCTGTAGGGTTCCATTGATGAAGCTGATTGTGATGTCCTGAAAGTTGTTCTAGAGTTTAATGGACGGGTGGCAGCGGTTGAGTTGTGATGGAAATCTGAGGGAGTTTAGGTAGTCCTGTATTGGGGAGCCATCCTAGCACCCATGGCTGTTCCCATGGTTTGGTCAAAGTGTTTGTTGTTGAATTAAAAATAGTTTGGGGCAAAAATTAAATGAATGAGCTTGGCGATGTGTTTGGGGTGGATATCTGAGTGTTGTCCATTAGCTTGTAAATATTTGAGGCAGGCAACAATGCAGTCGTGGTGAGGGATGTTGGTGTCTAGGGAGGTGACGTCCATGGTGGCAAGGATGGTGTTCTGAGGGAAATTGTGAATGTTGCGGAGTTTCTGGAGGAAGTTGGTAGTGTCCTAGAGGAAGCTGGACCTTTGGGTGGTGAGTAGTTTGAGGATGATTTCTATGATGCCCGATATTCCTTCAGTGAAAAATGCAGTGGCCAGATATGATGGGTCTGCCCGAGTTCCCTTGTTTGTGTATTTTGGGAAGCATGGGGAAGATCCCTGGGGTGGGTTTGTGGGGGATGAAGTTGTAAAGTTTCTCTTAGAGTTGTTTAGGGAAGAATTTAATGATTCTCCCCTCCACCCCCATGAACGGAGGGTGTTAACAGGCCACTTCACCTTGAATGTTCCCTTGAAATATGTTAATTACATCTACTAAACAATCTGTTCTACCTTCTATTTAGCTGTGACACTGAGTACATTTCCCAGACCTGAAGAAGAGCTCTGTGTAAGCCTGAAAACGTGTCTCTCTCCCCAACAGAAGTTAGTCCAATAAAAGATATTACCTCACCCACCTTTCCACTGTATGTCTGTTTAGGGGCAGTTTACATCACTTTCTCCACAAGAGTCTTATAAATTCTGCTTCATATTTTGGATACTACAGAAGGAAGTGTCACATTTTAAATATATATATTTTCCAGAGTTAACTATGTAGCTTGAGTGCCCTCATCTCTTCTTGAATCAACTTGAGTTGAAAGTGTTCAGCACCTTTTAGGATTGAACCCTGGGATAGTTGTCACGGTAGTGAACACTGCTTTTCTGATGATCCATAACAAGCATACAACATCTACGCTTTTTTATTCTTAAAGTAAAATATTGAGTTTTGAGTATGTGTCACTGTAATATAGCTATAGAAGTGGCAGTGTTTGGGCACCCCAGGACCAATGCAGTGTCGGGATACGGACACATTGAACTTTCCAGCACCGCTCTGCTAAATTACCTCAGTCTTATTATGGTAGACTTTCTATACAAACCAGCATGATGACTTAACCTCTCCATAACAAATAATCTGGACTCTTTGCTACAGTACTGTAGCTCTGGGTATGTCTACACTACCCACCGGATCGGTGGACAGCGATCGATCCAGCGGGGGTCGATTTATCGCGTCTAGTCTAGATGCGATAAATCGACCCCCGAGCGCTCTCCCATCGACTCCTGTACTCCAGCTCGGCGAGCGGCGAAGGCAGAGTTGACGGGGGAGCGGCAGCAGTCGACCTACCGCAATGAAGACACCACAGTAAGTAGATCTAAGTACGTCGACTTCAGCTACGTTATTCACGTAGCTGAAGTTGCATAACTTAGATCAATCCCCCCAGTGTAGACCAGGCCTTAATCGCTAGTCTTTCTTTAGTAGTTCTTACCAATGATGTGGACTACTTCCCTAGGGTTCCTGAAGAGCTGCCACGATCACCTGAATCAGAATGCCTTGTTTTGGATTCTGACCATGTTATCAGCAGTAGACAAGCCAACACATTGCTTTGCTTCGTCAGGAACTCACTGGAAGGGATGAAAGATTTAGGTCTTCTTAAAGAGGTTATACCACAGCTTCAAATTTCAAACAAACATGTTTGAAAAATTGCACATTTCTAAAAAGGATAAAGAATAGAGAGCAATACCTAATTCTCTGGGTGAAGGCAAAAGGAAAGGCATGTATGTAATCTGTTGCAGACTATGACAAACACTGTAAGAGTTAAATAAATACGTTCGTGCTACTGAAAGAATTTTTCACCTGCCAGAAAGCCTCCACAACACACACACCATCCAAAATTCTGTGGTAACATTTGCTTTCACTCAAACTTTCCTTTCACTGTCATATCTTCAAAAATGTTGTAGACTCAGGCTTCAGAATATCTTTCAGGTCATCATATTTTCCTACTCCTGGAGGACATCTGGTGGTGAAATGAAAAGCTCGTGCATAACTGTTTCTGAAAGACATCCATACTGGAAAGTTAGCAGTAAAATGGTTTAATTTTTGTTAACTTCTTTTAAATTATTGCCCATAAGCCAAGATCCAGGCTGTATGAGAACTGAGCAGGTGCAGGTTTTCTTTGTCGCTAATATACTGTAAATAGTTCCATGAACAGATCTGCTACCAGAGGAATTGTGTTTCAAGATATGGAGTTTTGAAAATAAGAATTAACTATAGTAGTTAATTTCTTCTGGCAGCTCTAGTGTTTAGGTTGTAAGTAAATAAAGCTGTGCCTAAAAATAAGTAGTTGGTTTTTGGTTGTCTTCATTTGGCAAATCAATCGGCTTTGTTTACATAAATTATGTTACTGTCATGCATTTTTAGTAGTGCTATACACTGGTTATGGGAAGCAATTCCTTTTTCTTTTAATAAAGACTAATGGCTAAAATACTCAAATAAAAAAAATGTAAAAGAATTAGCTTTACTTCAGGACTGCAGAACAAAAGTACAATAAAAATTGAAATTTTTCATTATGACAATGATTTTTAGATATAAAATATATTAACACAGGGTATGTACATAACCCTTGCTAACACAATTATGTATACAACTTCCCATACATCAAGATTATGTACCCTAGAGTAAATTATAAATTTTGAATTTATATAATAATTTTTTCAGGACTTCCATTATTTTTGTAAATTCAGTAGACTTCTACTGTTTTAATTATTAGTAAACCTTTTCTACACGCAGAAAATATTTGACTTTTATAACTTTCCTCCACGTCCCACCCCTAAGCTGAACTTTTTAGCACCAGGGACAGACTCTTTGGAAATCACTTGCACACCGGTGTCAAACTCAAATTGCAGGGCTTCTGTGAATGAGGCGGCATCAAAGACACTGTAATAAGCAGAACTTCGGTCTCCTCGCATGCATTGTTGAGGAAAGGCAGAGATTTGTTTAGCAAGCTCAATGGCACACTGAAGGGCTACAAATAGAAACATAAAAGAATATTTTAATAGTACTTAAAAAAATCGTACACAACTTGCAGATATAAGAAATAACAGGTATGTGATATGGGCTGTTTATAACATGATGCATTTGAAAACAGGATATTAAAAAGGCAAAACATGCACAGTAAATTTAATATTGGCTTGCAAGGTCTACTTATGAACTGGGGAAGAGTAGTTTAGTGTAAACTTAGTTCAAAGATGGAAGCAGACTAAAACCAATATTTGCTATGTATGCCCAACTTTTTTCCTCTCATTTGATGAATGCAGTTTCTTTAATGCAAGTAGTCTAGCAGAGGCATTTAAAAAATAGTAACATCTTATTTTACACACACACACACACACACACACACACACACACACACACTACTTTCTTTACCTAGAAATATTTTCTAAAAATATGTAATGCAGATTTATCAGATCCAAATCTTTGTGAGAGAAATGGTTGTATAAATACCTAATTCAGTAACAACATTACTATACCACTATCGCTATAAAAAACAAACATCTGAAAGTGAAGAAATTCATAGTAAAGGTTCCTCGAACAATCACAACTCTGTTCCAATTTTCATGTCCACCATCTCCATAACAGAAATATACTTATATCCTATTGATTACTGTTTAAATTTATGAGTCAGCAATTCAAATATTTTTAAAGCCACAGCTTTATCCTGGAATCTAGCCAATTTAAGAAGAGTTAAAAGTAGTTTGATACTACATTTGCCCCGACCCCTTCGGCCAATACTTGTTGGTTTACAATAACATTTTCCTATTTCAAAAATGTTTTTCTCTCCCTTGTTTGTATATGCAAGATGCAGGCAAATAGGGGAAATTAAGTAATTGACTATATATGGGAAAACCCCTGAAACCCACTACACAGTGCTGTGAAATGTCCTTAGTAAACAAATTTGAAAAGTGATTTAGCCTCTCTCAGTTCAAGTAATCTAGAGGTCTTACTTGGAAGTCTGAAACATTTAAGACAACATGACATTTTTAAGGCAATGGTGTCTCTTTAACATGTCTATATCTGTCTGGTAGAGGCTGTGACATACATGGGCTGCATGAATATTGAAGGTACAGTTGGGTTTCCAGTTCATATAGCAAACTTTGATAGGTCTCCTACTCATAATGGATTAGCAGAGAGGAGACTATGCTGTTTCTGGACTATGAATAAGATGTAAGATGCTGAGGGAGAGAAATTCAATTCAGTGAATTTCTCCCAAGCTCTCTGCTGCTTAAGTGGGTGAAACTTCAGTGAATTTTCACCCAATCTCAACAGCAGGCCCGCTGAGCAGAAGAAACTAAATGACAGTGTTTATAGCTCATAATAGGAAGGTGAACTAGAAGATTGCCTGTGGACCATATTTGGTAGGTAGTTTGTAGCCCCTATTGAGCATATATAGGGAGATATGGTAGATGGATATAAAAGGCTTCTAGGCTATAGGTTGAGACTGGGAAGAGATATGGGGCAGAGGCTTAAATTACTAATTTTTCTCACTTTAAAATGTTAGCTATAACTTGTGTTCTGAGTACTTGATTTCATGAATATTTATTTACAGCCTTAACTCCAGTTTTTGTTTGTGAATTAACTTCATTTTTAATAGAAGCCAGAAGGCAACAGAAAGCTCTTCTGTAAGGTCAGTAGAGCTTTAAACCCTATCAAATGCAACAATGGATAGTGTAACAGAAAAGCTCTGTTTCAAATGTTCCATCCATAAGAGCTATCATTTCTGCCAGACATTGCACTCTTGGAGCTTATAAAACTATCTGAAACTAGTAAAGAAACACAAAAGCTGGGGGCGGGGGGGACGACTTTGCATGCTTTTAAATATTGTTACAAACCCAGAACATGCTGCAGTTTACCCAGCAAGAGTTGACTTCAGCAGGTTTAGGGGAATGTTTCATGGCACACAGTCCCTCCAGATGGGATCTATTAAAAGGAGTGGTGTCCTAACTCCCACTTTTAGTGTTGATATCTTCTGGATAAGAAGGTGAGTCAGGATAGTCTACAGCCAATACTTCCCCTCTGCTCCAGTGTCTCCAGGGAGCATAAGCTTGCCTCCTTGGCTATGACAGGGATAGGAATGGGAGGCTCACCTATACCTAATTGAAAGGAATCTGGAAGAAGAGTGAAAGTTTTGTTGGGGGGTAGAGTCCTGCTCCAAGGATCATATTTACCCTTTGTTCAGAGACAGTCATGGGAGCTGCTCCGTGTCTAGGACTCAGAGACCCGGGATCTGAATCCTCAGGGGCCTACTGTAACTTGTGAGAGTAAGGAGAGCTTAAGAGTCCCCCATGATTCTAACGGCAATCTCAGCATTGGGTTGTCTTTTTTGTTTTGTGTTTAATGCAGAGAGGATAAATGATGGTGTGGTGCGGCACAAAGGTTTTAATCAGCATGAGTTTGGGATCACAATGTTTTCTCAAATAGCTTGTGAGCTATACGGGTCACTCCAAACGATTGCTAATAGCTACATCTCTTACAGTTTATTCATAGTCCAGAAACAACATAGTCCCCTCTCTGCCATTCCATTATGAGTAAGAGATTTATCAACATTCTCTTATGAATTACTAATAGCTACATCTCTTCTATCCTACATATACACACACTACAGAAAATCAGCTACAACATATTTTAGAGTTATCTCTCTTTATTTGCTCCCTCTATGACAGCTGGTAGAGATTAGACATCCAGCACACCACGGCTGGAGAGAATGCAAGACTATCTTTATTGCCCTTTTTACAGACCCACACCTCCTTGCTCTACGCCCCTATGTTCATAACTATCACCACCATTTTTACAGGAACTACTAGTGAGGAATTATGGGCCTTGAACCTGGGCCTGTAGGTCACCAGACAGAACTCAGGCCATGGTTGCTACCTGGCAGCTCACCCAAACCCCTGGAGAAGGGGGCTTCTGGAACGTTAGCTCACAATGGGCTGTGCCCACAAAGCTCCTGACTGTGCGAGACACCAAGCCCCACCGATTGGCTGGGTTGCACTATTTAAGCTAGACAGAATCATGGGAAGTTGTCTGAGCAACTAGGTGAATCCCTGGCTGGCTGCTACTATGGACCCTGCCTACTTGTCTGAAACCTGAGTGTTGTGGAAAAATGACCACGCGTTGTGTTTGAATCAGAATCGCCTGATGTCTTTTTATTTTCATGCATGCATGGGGGGTACCAGTAAACTAGCAATCCCCCTGATTACAGAATATCGCACAGCTTATATAGCATAAAACCACAATTACATGATACATACTGTCTTATCAGCATTATTGCCATATTTGGAATACACTCTCCATAAAAGGAATATAGCTTAGCAAGCTTTCCTATTTTTCACAGTCTATCCTACTGCGATTTCCAGACTTCCCCAAAACTGTCAATGCAGCACTATGAATCACAGGTCTTATAATTATAGATAGTTCTGCTTTTATACTTTTCCTCTATTCTGCCTCTAAAAACCTTTCACCTACAATAGACTTTACTAATGTTCAGGTCTGAACCAAAGTTCAGGCCCGAGCCAACTAAAGTTTAGGCCCTAGCAAACTTTTTCCTCCACATGAGCCATGACTCCCAGCCTGTTCCTGGTGCCTGACCTCTTCATCCTAAGCCCCTGTCTGCTCCCAGTTCCTGTTTTCCTCCCTTGCTTCAGGTCTCTACTCCTACATCCACCCCAGACACTGACCCTGGCTTGACTCCTGACTCTGATCCCAGCTCCAAGCCTGGATCCATTTCCAAGCGTCTGACTAACCATTAGGCTAGACACACCCCAGACCCTCCACTACTGTTATTATCCTACAGCCTGTGAAGCCAGATGCCTTAGTTACCAGTCCGATGGCACTAGTCTCAGAAGGGCCCTAAAAACCTCTAAAATGCATCTAAATAGCTTTTCTGTTAACATTTTAGGTATAAGTTTAAGGTCTGATATCTTGCAACCTCCCAAGCCTAGAAGCAAGTGCTAGGTCCCATTGGAAACTGGGATTCTCCCCTTTCCAATGGTGTAAAGTTAGGCAGGGCTTCAAGATATCAAACCTTAAGCCTGTCACTGGAGCAGGATCAAGTACTGCCTATCCTGGATCAATAGCAAGTAATTTTTAAAGGGGAAACTTCTCTATTTGGGAGGAAGGAAGAAAGATTTTTATGGCAGGTTTATTTATTCTTTAAAATGGCACCTGTGAAGCTATTCAGAGATCTGGAATGTCAGGATGTGTCTAAGTGAGATGGATTAGAGGGCAGAGAGCATGAGCTGGTCAAAAGTGCATGATCAAGTATACAACCAGGTGATATGTATTATTGGTTCTGCAATTAATCATATGTATATCACCGCTACATATGTGGAGTTTTAGGCTATTTACAATAAGACAGAATTGTCCCAAGCATACTTTGAGCACACACTGATTTGTAGGACTCTTAATTGACCTCCCATATTGTTTCTGAATACTGTTTCTTTTAATGGATGAAAGTGTGAGACCCAACATTAACAAACTAGGTTGCAATATAATAGAAATATGGCTGTGAGCTATCGGCCTCACCCCACTTTAAAAAAAAAAAAAGTCATAGGCACACACAAAACTAGCTAACAATGTTAGGGTAATGAATGGTTGTGCTACTGAAATAAATTAACTTTCTAAGTATGCGAAGACATTTAACACAGTGTATTTTAAATACTAAGTTTTACTGGGAAAATTCATATGAAACATAAAATGGAAACCTTTTCAATGCTGAAAAGAATAAATAAGCAAAAAATTAAGGAGCGAGAATGGCTGCTAGAACTGCTAACAAATATTGCAAGATGAGACTGGAAAATCTTTTCAATATAGAAGAGGCAAGAGAAAGGGGTGCCAGAGTGTTACTAAGGTGAAAAATCACCCCCCTGAGCAGGGCCGGCTCTGGCTTTTTTGCCGCCCCAGGCAAAAAAGCCGCCGGCCGCCCCCCTCCCACTCTGTGGGGGGGGGAGGGCGGCCGGAGCCCCGGGGGGGAGGGCGGCGACCGGCGGCCAGGGGGAAGGCGCGGGGGGGGAGGGCGGCCGGAGCCCCGGGGGGAGGGCGACGAGAGGGCGGGGAGCCCCAGCCAGGGCTCGCCGCTCTCCCCCCAGCGGCCGGGGGGAGGGCGCCGGGAGGGGAGGGCGGCCAGAGCGCCGGCGGGAGGGCGGCGAGCCCGGCTGTGGCCCCCTCTCCCCGGGGGCCGGAGCGCCGCGCCGCCCCCCTCCAGGTGCCGCCCCAAGCACTAGCTTGGTGGGCTGGTGCCTGGCGCCAGCCCTGCCCCTGAGTGCAGCAAGTTTGAGCGCTTTAAAGCGCTAGTGTGGACAGGCTCCAAGCACCGGGAGCCATGCTCCCAGCGCTTGGAACTATTCCCCTCGTGGAGGTGGATTACCAGGAGCCTGGGAGAGCTCTCTCCCAGTGCTCACACATGACCACACTCACACTTCAAAGCGCTGCCGTGGGAGCACTCCCGCAGCAGCGCTTTGAAGTTTCTAGTGTAGACGTAGCCTTAGAAACACTCTGATGTGCTCTATCACTCCAATGCACCTTCAGCGAGCAACAAAACCATAAACCTATTCAAAGACATTTTATTGTAGTATTGTGATAGCCTGAAGCAGCACTAAGCCATACAGGTTGGTTCCTACATTTTCCCTCTCTACCTCTAGCCCAAGGGCATAGCCAACTTCCCAGTGATCTTCTGCTAGCATATCAGTCTTCTGGGGCCCCAGGCAGGTGAGAGATGTTAGAGTAGTCTCCAGGCTGATTTATTCTCTTCCAGGGAAGCAGATCAGGGAAGAATTGCTCTAAGATACAGGAAGTGTAAAGGCAGTTTGTGTACCTCTTCTTCAGCTCAGCCAAGCACATCTCAGTTGTAGCTGAGGATCAGGCCCAAGGTCTTTCATGACACTAGAACGTCCTACCACGAGGTTTTCTTTGCTTTACATCTAGCTCTGTAATCAACAGGTTAATGCTAACTGCCAGGGTAAAACACACTTTACAGAATTCTCATTTGCTTACAACACATTCAGTAAATAAAACTTGGTTTCATTCACATTCACTTCTAAGGTGCATCATCCAGCGCCAACCAAAACACTCATGTTTGAAAAAGGAATCAGGATATCAGAATGCACACAGTACGACACCAAGTCTATGGAGACGTTAGTCACTTTTTGGACTTGAAAAACGGCGGCAGCTTCAGGAGGTTTGAATAACCTCCTGTGTTATTACTGACCTCCTCTCCTTCCTTTCACACTCCATGATCAAAATAACCTACTTTTCTCACACACTCACACACGTTTGTACCTTTTTGTCCTAGCTAATTGACTCATGGCTAATTTCCTTTCAAAAATTCTCAGACACACAAGCTTTAAAAAAAAAAAAAAAGTCATTCCCAAAGCCCATTTAGATTTAAAAGTACATGTTGTAATCATTTTGCTAACTAGTCAGGAGAACAGGCTACAGTAAGCAGCAGTCATATCAGTTTAAGTTGAAGAGAAGCAGCTGCTACTGTGCATTAAACCAATTTCCAGGCCAATTCAAAATGAGGTAACTCAGTAGAGCGTCTTCCTTTTTCCTTCTACAGGAAATGTTAGAGACTGCTTAAAAAGGTTTTCTACATTTACCTTACGGGGGTAGTTCTCTATAATGGACAGAGGTTAACAGTAGAAACGTTTTTTGTTTTTTACAGAATACACCCGTTATTGGGAGGAAACCTCTTAAAATCTATTTCCATGTTTTCAACTCTCTCTAAATTAACAAAAAAAATCCAGGTTATACTTCCTAAATTGAATAAAATTGATAAATAGCAGCAGCTGTCGGTTATGGAGAGCTTAACGTTTTTAAAATGACAAAAAGCACACTTGTAACACAGGGCTTGTTTTCACTGCACTAACTAGAGCTATAACTTGAGTGTTACCCAACAGACTCCACTGACCCCAAAAGTCTTTAGCTTGAATTAAATGGTACTTTAAACATGAGCTAGCTGGCCCATCAGTGCAACGGGATGAAGCCCAGATTCTGCTGCCACTCGAGCCAGTAGCACAGTGGGTATGCAGTCCATTTGTGCTACTGATACAAGCACTGTGTGGAGCTCAAGAGTCATTTTGCAGTGTGAATGCGCTTTCTCCACTAGGCTAACACGACGCGAGAGGAGTTAACTCCAGTGCAGATACCTCAAGCTAAGCCTGCAGTGTAGACAAGTCCACGACCATGCTACATGACTCTTAAAGGATCTAGTCCTGGCGTCCACAGACCTTTCCATGTAAGCAGTATGGGAGGAGCCAGGCAGCTAAATTGCTATGTTCTCACTAGCTCTCAGTATCAAAGGAGAGAGGATAGCGCTTTCAAGGGTTGGAAATGGTAGGCATTCTGAAAGTATTAAATAGGAAAATAGGAAAGAGTTACATACATTAAACAAAAAAACAAAACAAAAAAACCCCAGAAAATAGGACTAGCTTAAAAACAAAGGCCCAGTTCTCCCAGGGTATGGAAATACTTTAGTTCAACTCCCCCAGTTCAAAATTGCCTTAAAACAAGTTTACTGGATCACATGAGGATACTCCCAGCTCAAGGGATCCCTAAGTGTTGGGGAACTACCACAGTAGCACCTATGCCACTCCCTCCTTGTGGAGTATGGTGAAAGTGGGTGTAGCTGGAGTGTCCTTGCATCCCAACAATATCTGGCTGACGTAATGGCCCCTTTGGGCTAAATCCTAATGGCCTAAGATACAAATTAGAGTGGTCTTCGGGCTGCTCTACCTTGTGCCTGGCACTCCACTGGAAAAAAGCTGCCCCAAGATCAAGCAACTGCAAGGTTGCTTAAAGCCACTTGCACGCACACTTTCTTGAACTGCATTAAGTGTTTTCTGGCCAGACACCAGGGCATGGTCCTAATAAAGAAACTAACCAAGGGTTATAATATAAAACAAAAAGTCAGACAAACATACAAAAACCCAGTAAACTGTTAGAAACAAGTAAACAAAAATGCAAATTGGCATGAGTTAAAAAATAAAGGCAGATAAGCATGGCTGGCTCCAGGGTTTTTGCCACCCCAAGTGGCAGGAAAAAAAAAAAAGCAGCGATCGGCAGCAATTCAGCGATAGCTCCAACTTGCCACTTTCTTCTTTGGGGGCAGGTCCTTCCCTCCGAGAGGGACCATGGGATCCGCCGCCGAAGAGCCCGACGTGCCGCCCCTTCCCCTTGGCCGCCCCAAGCACCTGCTTGCTGAGCTGGTGCCTGGACCCGGCCCTGCAAATAAGTAAAGGTCAAAAAAATAAAACCTACAAGGATTAAGAAAAGGGAACGCTAGAACTGGAAGAGGAAGTCTTGGGTTGTATGCCTCCTCCCACCACCCTTTTCGGTATATATGTATTTTGTCTATTAAGATTTCAGCCCTGCAAGATGCTGAGTGAACTCAAAATATTGGTGAGCCCTTAAGGCCTGATCCTGGATATACTTACTATTAGGTATAGTGCTTATTTCCATGAGTGGCCCACTGATTTCAATAAGCATTATACTTAGTAGTAAGCATTTGCAGGATCAAACCCTTAGACAGTAACATCTGAACATTACATAATATTTACGCAATGCAACTAAGCTCATCTTTACTGGCGAGACAAGTATAAAACGATACTACAGTATGAGAAATATTTGAGAATAATGAATTAAGGAAGTGGAGGGAATAAAGGCAAGATCCTGAAAACCCTTGATCACTCACCGCTACTCTCATTTAAATCAGTGGGATCAGTTGCCCAAGGAAAGACTACTCATGTGAATAAGCGCTTGCAGATTCGGGCCCTGAGTGAGCTGCTGTTTGAGTTCTTTGGATTCTAGCTTAACAGAGTCGGAAAGCATTGCTTCTCTTGGGCCAGAGCTGTGATCCATGTTAGCATGGATCAAAAACACCACAGTTGACTGCAAAGGTTACCAGGGTTTTTGACTAGCTTTTTATGACTGCACAGCAGCACCTTTCTTTTGAGTGGAAACATAACATTTAACTTGTAAAGGAAATCTTTCTAAACTAGATTCTTGCCTCAAGTAATTTTAGTTCTTCACAATATCTTTGTCTCTAGGCTTTGGAGAGATGGAGTACCTAATTAGTTAGAAAGGAAATAAAAAAACCTTCAAGGAACTGTACAGTGGCAGGACAAGACTGATTCACAAGCAGAGAAACTGGAACATATGCTTTTTTTAAGTGTAAAAGCAAGTGCTACGTCTGACTTCCATTAGAAAAACTTCTATTCATTTCCCTTGCCCAAAATATAAGGAAGCCCATTTCATTTTTTTAAACCATACAGCAACATTTGGAAAGTTTTGTTTCCCTCCATTTAAAACAAAATAAATTAATAAAATATGATGGCAGCCCATCAACTAATGTTCAGCTGTGTGATGTTACAAAACATTTACAATAAAGGGAATGGATAATTGGATGATGTATTATTGTTAGCAGCCTGCTTTAAGATCTACTTTAAACATGAATAATAACTTAATAGCAGTGTAGCAGTAAAAGCAAATGTGACGGATGTTGGATGTCCTCTCTGCAGTGTGTCAATCCTGTGCCAGATGTATATTTTAATTTATTATTTGTATCATGATAGCACCACAAGGCCCCTGCTTAGGGAGCAGGGCCCCATTGTTCCAGGCACTGTACAAATATATATTAAAACATGGTCCCTGACATAAGGACCTTTTAATTTTAATCATAACCAACCCAGGGACATGTGCAGGACTTTAAATTTGACTGCTTCTGGAGAGGCACATTAAACACATACAAGTGAAAGGCTCATGTCACACACACACACACACACACACTCTCTCTCTCTCTCTCTCTCTCTCCCCAGGACGCCTCTGGCGAGGAGGCAGCAGCACTCTCTGTGTTCCTGCAGCCTTGGGAGGGAGGAAGCAACAGGACTGCTGGCTGAGCTCCTCCTCCTCTTCCCACCCCTACAGCTGCTGCTTCTCCTTCCCTGCTGCTGGAATCCCAGCACTGCCACCTGGTTTGCAGATCACCTGCTGAGGTGAGTCAGGGGATGGAGGCAGAGGCAACACCTGGGACTCCAGCAGCAAGGAAGGAAAAGCAGCAGCTGTACGGGTGAGGGGAGGAGCTCAGCCAGCAGCCGCTGCTTCTTCCCTCCCCAGGCTGCAGGGACACATGGAAAATTTGGGGTGGGGAGCCATGCCCCTGCTTGCCCACTCTTGTGCACCCCCCTGTAACCAATTCTGTTTATTACAAAAATCATGATTATTTTTGTGTTAACTAGTCTTCACAAAGACAGACATACAGATAATTACACTATCAAACGATTCACGTTTCGAACCATTTCCTACACTGTTCATTAAACACTAACCTTGGCCATTGGGGACTATTCGATTGGCTAGCCCAAACTCATATGCTTCTTGGGCACCAACAGGACGACCAGTTAGAATGAGATCTAAGGCTCGTGAGAGACCAATCAGTCGAGGTAGCCGTACAGTGCCACCATCAATCAATGGAACACCTGTGAAGACAAAAACCACAGGATTAAAAGAAAACCCAAATGTTTATGTTTTAAAACAATTTTTGGCCTAATCCTGCATGACTTTACTCGAGTATTCTAGACCGCTTATTTGCATTTAATTAATGTAACACAAAAGAGTATTTCATTAGTAAAGGTTTGCAGGATTCTCCCTTTAATTTCACAACTGAAAGACAGTTATCTAAAACTGTAAGTGCAATTTGATCTACCCTGAAAAGTGACTCTAAAAACAGCACTCCTGGCTTCCATGTTTTTTCCTTGACGATTTCTGTATCAAATGTGCTCACTTTACAAGTAAAAAGGTTTGGGTTTTTTTCCTATATGTCAGCTCTGCAAACTGCCTAGTCTCTGAGAATCAAGCTAGGCTCTTTACTACTCTAGCTTCATCATTAATAAATATGCTTTTATAGACCAAATTATGCCCTCAGTGGCACCTGTGTAAACCCGGTGCCTTTCGTGAGTTTGCACAGTTGTTACTGGATGGGCCTCTAATTTAAGTCCTGATTGGACCATAATTTAGTAAACAGTTCGATTGATGCACAAGGAGTACAAAAATCCAGCTCACTCTGTTTTTGCTGTGTTGACTCTGCAGGGATCTCAGAGGTCAAAAGTAATATTTGACACAGAACAAATGTGACTAAGCACAGGGAGCAGATTTACTTTTACAAGTCACTTTTCCGAACAGATCTGTACTTAAAGAAGTGATTTAATGTTGTTTACATGTTTATTAGAAATGTGCTGATGTTGTCAGGACCAATTCCCAAAGACCAGCATTGAAAGATTTGCTTTTATACAGAAGCTGTGTGACTAAGGCCCAGATCTACAAAGGGATTTAGGTGTTATCACATTGAACTTCATAATCCCTAACTTTTAGGAAAAACCACAGGACCCACACTACTATTTATAAAGCTGATTTAGGTGCCTAAGTTCTCTATACAATGAATAGGGAGAGACAGGTACCTAAGACTGAGATCCACCAAGCCAGCTAGGCAAGGAGCCGCTTAAGCTAGCCAATGCAACATGCTGACCAGAGCAGGGTGTGCTAAGCCCTCTCACAGAGAAAAGCGCCTAAGTCCGGGCTGCATTGGGTTCCTAACTCTGCTTGCAATCCATGAACCACAGGAAGATAGGTGTTTGAATGCCTAAGTGCTGTGCAGGACCCAACATAAAACATCGGGGGGCATTACCTCCATTATAACCTTTAGCCTAGTGGATAGAGTATTCACCCTGGATATGTGAAATCCCCAGTTCAAGTTCCTCCTCCCCCTAGATGTGGAATATTCTGAGGTGGGGGTTCCTTCACTCGCCTACTGACCTTGTTCTACTTTAATTAAATATTAATTGGGTCAGCAAAAGTGTTAGAATGACTCTATAGCCTAGTGCACTCGCCTGAAAGGTGTCAATCCCTGTTCAAATCTTTTCTTCCCCTCAGGAGGAGGTGGTATTTGAACCAGGGATTTTCTACATCCTGGGTGAATAGCCTAACCCTTAGGCTAAAGGTTGTAAGGGAAGGCCTTCCCACCCTCCTGCTGTTTTTTATGAACTCCCGAGGGGCCCAATCCAGTAGGCAGCCTCTGAGCATTGCTACTGGATCAAGCCCCCAGATGTGACTTAGGCAGCCGAACACCTATCTTCCCTGGTTTGTGAATTGCTCTTGGGCTTAGGCAGGAGGTGGGCGTTCAGATGCCAAGAGCAAGGCTGCAGTGCACATGCAAAAAATTAGGTGCCAAGTCAATTTTTGCACCTACTGGGTTAGGGAGCAAGCAGGAGTTTTAAGGATCACAGTGGTGCCTAAAAACAGGACTTAGGCACCTAAGTACTTTCATGGATTGCACCATAAATAATTATACACTTTGCCCCAATATACAGAAACCTAGAACTAGATACAGTAAAAGCTTTGTTATCCAGCATGTTGGGGGAATGGGGGGGTGCCGGTAAGTCAAAAATTCCGGTTCACTAAGAGGGAGGGAATTTGGGTGTGGGAGGGGGCTGGGGTTTGGGGCACAGGATGGGGTGCAGGGTATAGGCTCTGGGAGGGAGTTTGGGTGCGGGAGGGGGCTCCGGGCAGGGGGTTGGGGCACAAAGAGGAGTTTTGGGATGCCGGATCCAGGCGGTGCTCCCCTCGAGCAGCTCCCTGCAAGCGGCGACATGTCCCTGCTGCTCCTAGGCGGAGGCACGACTAGGCAGCTCTGCACGCTACCTCCACCCGCAGGCGTCGCCCCCCATAGCTCCTACTGGCTATGGTTCCCGGCCAACGGGAGCTGAGGCACCAGCGCTCGAGGCAGGGGCAGTGCACGGAGCCCCTGTGGCCAGTCCTCTGCCTAGGAGCAGCAGGGACATGTCGCTGCTTCCAGGGAGCCATGCAGAGCCAGTTAGGGAGCCTGCCGGCCCTGCACCAACCAGACTATAAACTGGACTTTCAATGAATATCAGAAATGCTGGTTTATAGAGCTTTCCGGTTGGTAAAGTGCCAGATAACACAGCTTTTACTGTACTCTGGATAGTTACAAACAGAAAGCCACCTGCCACTCCAAAACTCCCAAATGCAGCTTGATTAGGAGGGTAATTATATATATTGTTAGAATTGGAACGCTATTCATGTTCTTATATGGCCCTTCCATCACCATTGTAACTGAGGCCTGGTCTACACTAAAAAGTTAGATTGACCCAGCTCCTTCACTCAGAGACGTGAAAAATCCACATTCCTGAGCGGCATAGTTAAGCCAACCTTACCCCCGGTCTACACAGCACTGGGTCAACAGAAGAATTCTTCTGTCAGCCTAGCTACTGCCTCTCGGGGAGGTGGATTAACTATGACGACAGGAGAACCCCTCCCATCAGCATAGGTAGTGTCTACACTGAAGTGC
The DNA here is from genome assembly GCF_011386835.1 of Chrysemys picta bellii. Classification (NCBI taxonomy): domain Eukaryota; kingdom Metazoa; phylum Chordata; order Testudines; family Emydidae; genus Chrysemys; species Chrysemys picta. Next base: position 175,709,088 of record NC_088792.1, on the reverse strand, counting down.
TGCAGCTGTGCCACTGTAGCATTTCAAGTGTAGACACTTCGTGAGTCTCACAAACATTAATGAAATTATCTTCACAACACCCGTGTGAAGTAGAGAAGTATTGTTATCTCTATTTTACAGATGGGGAACTGAGTCACAGGAAGATTAAGTAGCGTGTCCGAGGTCACACAGGAAGTCTGTGGCAGAGTTAAGAATTGAACGCAGGTTCTCTGAATCCCACACCAGTGCCCTAACCATAAGTCTATTCTTCCTCTATAACCGGGTGCTCTCCCCTAACAGATTCAAGATGTAACAGGATGTAGCCATATGAATTTATTTCTATGAAAGGTTTTTAAATATTCACATTTAGCTCAGACATCACCACCATATTTCTTCATGGAGATGCTCTAAACTGGTTTAATAAAAATCAGTCATGATCTGAAATGAACTAAAAGGGAAATTTGTTCCCAGATCTTTACAGCTACCATGTGGATAAGTGGTCAGGATCAAAGTATAGATTATATGACAACAGCGGCACATAAAGCAGATTTTAAGAGTGGTGTCTTCTCTCCAAAGACACACCACCCACTCACTTTAAAAAAAAAAAAGCAAAGCACCACATGAAGCACTGTGTTCTCAAGTATTTAAAATGGGCCAAACTACAATAAGCATAATACTGCAGCAGATGCTAAAGAAGCATGGTGCAAGTGTGTTGCATTCCCCAGACATTCTTAGCACTGCTTTTTCTCTCACAGCAAGGGTCAAAGTATTAGGGTAAACCATGCTATTACAAACAGTAGTTTGCATGAACCTTGTTCAACAACTTGCTTTACAAATAGGCCTGCCTGTTGAATATACTAAAATGTCAACAGTGAAATCCACTGCTACTTCAGACAAAACTATTAGGGCTGTGAAAATCCAGTTGCAGCACATCTGCTATCTGCAAGAATTTTAGCACAAGTTGTGCATGAGTCAACCAGAATTCAAGTAAGTGAGACCAGTAGAGTCACTGCAACTGTTAAGGGCTGAAGCTTAGCATTCCCTCCCTGCCATACCCCCACAACTCAGAGGAACTTTCTAGAACAAATATCTTGCCATATTCCCCCTTCTTGATTGTAATAAGAAGTTATTACTTTGGAGGTATGTCTACACTGCACACTCCTTTCAGCTGCCTGTAGAGTACCTACACTACATTTCCCCTAGTACAGGTATAAATAGCAGCATAGATGGTGAGGCACTGCTTAGGTAAGGAAAGACGTGCCTGAACCCTGCAGGTATGTACCCTACAAAACTCTCTTCATGCCCAAGCACTGCTTCCCTCATCTACTCTGCTATCTTTAGCAGTGCAGTGCCCTGCTGCTGGAGTCTTTCCCTGGAGCTTTTCCTCACTGCCTCCCCCTGGCTGAGCCTTTCATGGACATGTGTATCTACACTCCACAGCGTGGATGAACCTGGCTTTTCACTGCAGCATGTAGCTACACATACCCTATATGCTGCAGCAAGCGGTGTGCAGAGTAGACATAGCCTGAGCATTTCAAAATATAGTTAAAAGAGTTATAAAGTTTCCCATTAAATTCTTGAGATGGAAGGGACCTACTTGGGAATAGGCTTTTAGTGGCATCTCATAAGTCATAAGTCTAGATATAGATTGGTAGAGGCTAAAAGTTACTATTGTTGTTGGTAGCCTCACTCCAGTTCCTGGCAAAAAGGTCTCCACATCCCAAAAACAGCTACCATGTTTTGCAGTCTTTGCAGAGAGGCCAAGGATCTGAATGGCCACGGAAACTCAACTACCCCAACACCAAAAAGTCTGGAAATCCAGTCAGTTCCCTGCTGCCACAGGATCTTTCAGCACTCACTAGCACACCACCCTAGTAAGGCACTAATCCTGCCAACAATTAGGCCACATCTACACTATAGCACTTACAGCAACGCAGCTGCGTTGTGGCCGAGATGCTCTAAGCCCATGAGCGAGAGCTCTCCCGTCAGCTTAATAACTCCTGCTTCCATGAGAGGCAGTAGCTATATCGGTGGGAGAAGCTCTCCCGCCAACATAGCGCTGTCTAGACAGCACTTAGGTGAGTATAACTTACATCGCTCAGGGGTGGGAATAATCCACACCCCTGAGCAATGTAAGTTATACTGAAGTTCCCTGTAATGTAGACAAGGTCTTACTTTTGCTTAACTTTACTACTACGGAGTAGTCTCATTGAAATCAACAGAACTGCTCATGGTAGTAAAGTAAAGCACATGTAATTGTTTGCCGCTGCACAGTGTACGCCTCATCTGCCATTTTAACTTTGTAAACCCTTTTTAGGCATCTCCCCCCGCTTCCCATGCCTAGAAAAAAGTGCCTCTCCTCAACAAGGCCAACAAAATAATATTTGGAAAAAAGATTTTATTTATTTATTTAGATTTCCCAGGAAAATCTCTTCCCAAGACTGATGTGGTATCTGAAATTTCAGGGCAATTGATTTGTTTGTTTCTTAAACAGGGCTTATAATGAGAAGCAAGCTTTCATCTTAACTATGGAGGAGCTATCATCATCCTTCATACTAACTAGAAAAATATTTCAAAGCTCTACTGCATGCCTTTATTCCACACTCCTCTATCTAAATACATTGAAAAAAAACTTACTTTATTAGGAGGAAAATGATAAAATCTTAAAATTTAACAATGTTTTATCAGCAGTAACTATAGTAGATATTTATAGCTTTATTAAAATTTAACAATAATCATTCATAATTATTATTTACATAAATGAACATAAGAACAGAAAAGCTATACTGGGTCAGACTGGGTCCATCTACCCCAGTATCCTGTCTTCCGACAGTGACCAATGCCAGGTGCCCCATAGGGAATGAACAGAACAGGTAATCATCAAGTGATTCATCCCCAGTTGCCCATTCCCAGCTTCTGGCAAACAGAGGCTGGGGACACCATCCCTGCCCATCCTGGCTAATAGCCATTGATGGACCTATCCTCCATGAATTTATCTAGTTCTTTTTTGAACCCTGTTATAGTCTTGGTCTTCACAACAACCTCTGACAGAGTTCCACAGTGACTGTGTGTTGTGTGACAAAATACTTTCTTTTGTTTTAAACCTGCTGCCTATTAATTTCATTTGGTGACCCCTAGTTCTTGTGTTATGAGTAAATAACACTTCCTTATTTACTTTCTCCACAACAGTCATGATTTTATAGACCTCTATCATATTCCCCCTCAGTTGTCTCTTTTCCAAGCTGAAAAGTCCCAATCTTATTAATCTCTTCTCATATGGCAGCCATTCCATACCCCAATCATTTTTGTTGTCCTTTTCTGAACCTTTTCCAATTTCCAACCTTTTCCAACTCCATCTTTTTTTGAGATGGGGCAACCACATCTGCATGCAGTATTCAAGATGTGAGCCTACCATGGAGTTATATAGAGGCAACACAATATTTTCTATCTTATTATCTATCCCTTTCGTAATGATTCCCAACATTCTGTTAGCTTTTTTGACTGCTGCTACACATTGATTGGATGTTCGCAGAGAACTATCCACAATGACTCCAACATCTCTCTCGAGTGGTAACAGCTAATTTAGACCCCATCATTTTATATATATAGTTAGGATTATGTTTTCCAATGTGCATTACTTTGCATTTATCAACACTGAATTTCATGCTATTTTGTGGCCCAGTCACCCAGTTTTGTAAGATCCCTTTGTAGCTCTTTGCAGTCTGCTTTGGACTTAACTATCTTGAGCAGTTTTGTATCATCTGCAAATTTTGTCACCTCACTGTTTACCCCTTTTTCCAGATCATTTATGAATATGTTGAATAGGACTGGGCCCAATACAGACCCCTGGGGGAGACCACTATTTATTTCTCTCCATTCTGAAAACTGACCATTTATTCCTACCCTTTGTTTCCTATCTTTTAACTAGTTACCAATTCATTAGAGGACCTTCCCTCTTATCCCATGACAGCTAAGTACACTATATCCACTGGATCCCCCTTGTCCACATGCTTGCTGACCCCCTCAAAGAATTCTAGTAGATTGGTGAGGCATGATTTCCCTTTCTAAAAACCATGTTGGGTCTTCCCCAACAAATTATGTTCCTCTATGTGTCTGACAATTCTGTTCTTTACTATAGTTTCAACCAACTTGCCCAGCACTGAAGTCAGGCTTACCGGCCTGTAATTGCCGGGATCACCTCTGGAGCCCTTTAAAAAAATTGGTGTCAGATTAGCTATCCTCCAGTCATTTGGTACAGAAGCTGATTTAAATGATAGGATACAAACCACAGTTAGTAGTTCCACAATTTCATATTTGAGTTCCTTCAGAACTCGTGGGTGAATACCATCTGGTCCTGGTGACTTATTACTGTTTAGTTTATCAGTTTGTTCCAAAACCTCCTCTAATGATAACTCAATCTGGGACAGTTGCTCAGATTTTGTCACCTACAAAGAATGGCTCAGGTTTGGGAATTTCCCTCACATTCTCAGCAGTGAAGACTGAAGCAAAAAATTCATTTAGTTTCTCCACAATGGCCTTATTGTCCTTGAGTGCTCCTTTAGCATCTCAATCATCCAGTGGCCCCACTGGTTGTTCAGCAGGGTTCCCGCTTCTGATGTACTTAAAATTTTTTTTTTGCTATTACTTTTTGAGTCTTTGGCTAGCTGTTCTTCAAATTCTTTTTTGGCCTTCCTAATTATATTTTTACACTTCACTTGCCAGAGTTTATGCTCCTTTCGATTTTCCTCACTAGAATTTAACTTCCACTTTCTAAAGGATGCCTTTTTGCCTCTCACTGCTTCTTTTACTTTGTTGGTTAGCCACGGTGGCATTTTTTTAATTCTCTTACTATGTTTTTTTAATTTGGGTATACATTTAAATTGAGCCTCTATTGTGGTGTCTTGAAAAAGTTTCCATGCAGCGTGCAGGGATTTCACCTTTTAGTTTTTGTTTATCTAACTTCCTCATTTTTGTGTTGTTCCCCTTTCTGAAATTAAATACTACTGTGTTGGGCCACTGTGGTGTTTTCCCTGCTACAGGGATGTTAAATTTAATTATATTATGGTCACTATTACCAAGCAGTCCAGCTACATTCACCTCTTGGACCAGATCTTTACATATGGTAGTAGTGTTGTAAATTAGCTAATTAAGTGTTTAATTTACCAAAACTTTTAATCTTTTTCAATTTTGAAAGAATGAGAAGAAGAATAAAAGGACAGCAAGATACCATGCACCCAAAAATGGGAAAATATATATATAAAATGATAGCTTCCAGTCTGGATACAGCTCTGTTACTTTGAAGACAATATCTGTACAATTGATCACAATGTATATGTTTATTAGCAGTAAATGCCAAACTGTACAAATTGTTATTAATTATCCCTGGATAGCAAATAAGATGAAAGTAAAACATAATAGCAACTTTGGACCAAATTTTTAAAAGGTATTTAGGCACTTAACTCCCACTGAAATCATTTCAGAAATCAATTTTATTTCAGTGGGAGTCAGGCTCCTAAATATGTTTAAAAATCTAGCCCTTACTGACAATTTCAATTACACTGCAAGGACTTTTTAATATAGTTTCCTTGCACCTGCTGTGGCACTTCAGTGTAGACCAGGGGTAGGCAAACTATGGCCCGTGGACCACATCCAGCCTGCCAGCCTATTTAATCTGGCCCTCGCGCTCCCGCTTGGGAGTGGGATCTGCAGCTTGCCCCGCTCCACACGCTCCAGCTCTCCGGCTGGCTGCTCCACGCACATGCGCTCCAGCTCTCTGGGGACCACTCCGCGCACATGTGCTGCGGCTCTGCGCAGCTCCTGGAAGCAGCGGCATGTCCCCACCTCCAGCTCCTATGCGTAGGGGCAGCCAGGAGGCCCCGCACACTGCCCCTGCCCCAAGCACCACCCCCTCCAGCTCCCATTGGCCGGGGGCGGTGCCTGTGGACGGGGCAGCATGCAGAGTCACCTGGACGCACCTCTGTATAGGAGCCGGAGAGGGGGACATGCCGCTGCTTCCAGGAGCTGCTTGAGGAAAGCGCTGCCTGCAGCCTGCACCTCATAGCCCCTCCCATGCCCCAACTCCCTGCCCCAGTCCTGATCCTGTCCCACCCTCCTGCACCCCTCGGTCCCAGCCCGGAGCACCCTCCTGCACCCCAAACCTCTCATCCCCCGCCCCACCCCAGAGCCTGCAGCCCTAGCCAGAGCTCTCACCACCCCCTATGCCCCAACCCCCTGCCCCAGCCTGAAGCCCCCTCCCGCACCCTGAACTCATTTCTGGCCCCACCCCAGAGCCCACACCCCCGGCCAGAGCCCTCACCCCCTCCTGCACCCCAACTTCCTAAGCATTCATGGCCTACCATATAATTTCCATACCCAGATGAGGCCCTCAGGCCAAAAAGTTTGCCCACCCCTGGTGTAGACACTACCTTCACCAATGGGAGGGATTCTCCCATCAGTGTAGGTAATCCACCTCCCCAAGAGACAGTAGCTAGGTTAATGGAAGAATTCTTCTGTCGGCCTAGTAGCGTCTACGTGGGGGGTTAGGTTGGCTTAACTACGTCACTCAGGAATGTGGATTTGTCACACCCCTAAGCAGCGTAGCTATAGCAATGTAAGTTCCCAGTGTAGATGAGCCCTTAGTTGGCTAATAGTTTTCTAATTTCCAAACTTGCCTGTAACATCTGGCTATAAAGAAAGCAGGCAAAGAGAAAGGGATCAGGGCCCAATTATCAGATCAATCTGTAACCATGTGCCTGCAAACTGTGTGCATACAAACCAGAAAATTGTGGGTCTATGTACCCAATTCACATATACAGATATAGGTTTCACACTTGCAAGAACTGGGAGTGCAATTCTAAAGGCATTTTTTTAAAATTTGGTCTCTGCTATCTCCGTAGAGATTTTGTATGAAAACATACCAAAGCGTCTGCAGAACACTCCAAAAATGGCACTCTGCTCCACAACACGCAGGTCAGCCAAAAGAGAGAGCTCAAGACCCCCGGCCACTGCATATCCACTTACTGCAGCAATCACTGGTTTGGAAAACTTTATTCGGGAAGGACCCTATCAAAATAAAAGATATATTAATACATTAATACCACAGTGCACATACCAAAGACCCAATCCTGCAAACACTGTTGGATGTACTGCTTAATATAGGATGGAGGTTTATTGACTTCAGCAGGACTATGCCTTGTAATAAGCATTTACAGGATTGGGCCATATCTAGGATGGTTGCAACCAGCACATCAGCTAATGCACCCATATATACTAACTTCAATTTATTATCTTGATTTTGCTGTGATCAATTTACATTTTTATGATTACGGTCTACTCAGGATTGCTTTACTGGGCTATATCCCTGGGTACCTAATTAGCCTAATGATTGCTGTTTAATAAGGACAGCAGTAGGAAAAATTAATAAGACATTTGTCCAGTGCCAGTGAGTTAAAGCAGATGTTCACAGTAGTGAAATTCTAAGCTGCAGTCACAGAAGTTGTCCTGTATAGATTATGTAAAGATGCAAACCAAATGATGACCTTAGATACATCTGTACAACTCCATGGTCTTCCAAACTTTACTTTAAATTTGAGCTTGTACCACTGAGGCATAATCTGAAGGCAAAAAGGTTATACAGGTGCAGCCAAGGGCACAATTTGGCTAACAGAACCTTTATTACTGGTTATGATGTGCAAGGCAGAAAGAACCCAGTTACACTTTCAGAGCCCATGTTGAATTTTTACGGCTGACAGTAAGAAAGACATTTTACTTGTCAGCTGAGCAAGTTTTGATATCAGGGAGACAGTACACATGGAAGGAAGGAAATTCACTTTTTAAAGAAGGCATTTCATCCTTGATTTGTTTTCAATGTGTTCAAATTTCATGGTACACACTGCAATCATATAATATTTGAATGCCATAATTATGCATATTAGGACTGTATTAAGGATCAAGCATCAGTAATTTAGAGAAGTAGTCCGTATGCTAACAGACCAAATGTATCCCACAGCTGTCAGCATTAATACAAAGGCATGCCTCTGAGAGACTATTGGGCTCAGCAAGTGAAAGACAGAGGACTGCATACTGTGACCCATAGCTTCTGTGGCTGTCTTTTAAAAACATGTTGCACTTAAACCACATCTTTCATCAAAGGACCTCAAACTACTTTAGAAGGGCTAATAAGTTTTGTTATTTATATTATAAAGATGGAAAAATTGAGGCACAGTTAAATAAGCTATTCACCCACTCAAATTACTACTCTTTCATGAACACAACAATTCAAACAGCAGGATTATTTTGTTTGTATATGTTGAGTCTCAGACAAGATTCTCAAAAAGACTCTAGAATAACAACTTTCAGGAAGAAAAGATTTCATTCTATTTGAGTTATACACCCTCATCTGTCAAAATGACGAAATCAAGGTAACTTTATTGACCTTCACACTACCTAAGATAAGAACAAAACTGACTCAATGTATGGTGAATGAATTCTGATACCCAAGTAACTAATTCAACATTTTGTTTTCTGAGACTACGGATTTGATCAACACATCACCATTAATGTACTTCTGGCAAATGTGCTCTATATGGAAACACATACCATATACACTCGTTCATAAGCCGAATTTATTTAGTAAAAAAGGGAAGCACCAGAGAAGGGGGTCGGCTTATGAACAGGTATAGAGAGGGAGAGGTGGGACACAGCCCTTCCTCCCACCATAGGAGGCAAGGAGAGGCAGCAGAGCCAGAAGGGAAGAGGCGGGGCCAGAGTCTCTCCACTTCTGGCCACGCCCAGCCTTAGAAGCAGCTGCAGCTCCCGGGCTGGCAGGCTGCAGCAGGGCTGCTCGGCCCTGCCCCCCAGGGCAGGCTGTGGCCGTGCCGCCCGGCCCACTGGAGCATGCTGAGGCGTGCCACCGGGCCCAGCCCCTGGAACATGCTGCGGCTGCGCCGCCCAGCCAGGCCAGAGACATCCTTCCCTGGCCCTCCCCAGATAAGGTGGGAAGAGATGGGATGGGGATAGTGTGGGGGTCCCGGACTAGGGGTGTCATCACGTGGGGGATGGTCACAGGGGTTATTCCCCTGATCCCCAGCTTCCCCCCCCCCCCAAAAAAAACAAAAAAAACATTTCCCCACCAGTTGCTGTTCCGGCCCATCAGGGTAAGCAGCTGGTGCGCCGGGACACTTTGTTTACTTAGGTTTACCTCTGTGCCTGTGGACGCTCAATGTAAACAAACCATCTTGGCCCACCAGTGGCTTATCCTGATGGCTCAGGAGCTAAAGTTTGCTAACCCCTGAATTATAGGGTCGGCTTATGAATGGGTCATAAAAATTTTCCATTTTTATTTATCCATCTTGGGAGGGTCGGCTTATAAACGAACTGGCTTATGATCGAGTATATACGGTAAATCTCTCAGTGCCCATATAAAGTGATGTTCAAAGCATTGAGCACAGCCATCTAACATACTGAAAATAAAACAGTTACCTAACACATCCACCTTACAAGTGGTCCATCTCTAGCAAACTTCCCAGGTGAACCTGAAGTTCTTATGTTTTCATATGTACCACTCCCCCACCACCAGCCACAGCAAGTACGAATATAAAGATACTCATTTTTAGAAGGCAGAATGATTATAAAGTCAGAAGAATCTGTCTGTTTCTGAGCAAAACGGTGAACTCCTGCACCAAAGTCTTCATGGTAGAGATACCATACAAATGGAGAATGACTGGGATCATATTAACACTGGTGAAAATCCAGCTTTCCAGACATGACTCAAGTACCTACATATGACACTGGGCCAAAGTTTTCTTTACCATTCAACTTAAAGAAAAAATGTTTGATATACCATGCTGGAAAATAGTTAATAGTAGATCTTTGGATCCTGTCTATCCCTCAACAGTCTCTGCCTACTATATTTTCATTTGAACTACAAATGACCCTGTGCACATAATCATGTAATTCATATTTATATAAACAGAGGGTATAGTACATATAATTTCCAAGATGTCTGGGAGGTGATGCATCATAACTAAACTCCTACTTTTCCTTTGGGGAAACAATCCCATTTGATTTTAGTTAACTTCAAAGACTACAAGTATTTTTTTCCCTTTTTGTGTCTGCAAGTTAACAGAAATTTGTCACTTGTTTCCATAAATCAAGATTTTAAAGTTTTTTTGTCTGTTAAAAACAAAACAGCTGCCTCTCACACATATAGCAAAACAACTGAAACACAATGATATGATCCTGCAGCAATTTCAAGCCACGAAAACTGACTTTAGTTTCACTGAATTGCAAAAACTTCTCCATGCTGCACAGTTCTGTTTCCAAGTACGTACCATGGGACCAGGACCTTTGGTGACATCTTGTTCCAATTTTATTGAGGTTGGGTTGTGGGCCAGCTCTTTCAAATCATAACCAGCGCAGAAATTACCTCCTACAAAACACCGCAAAAATTAGACTCCGCAGTGATGAATTCAGGAAAGCATCAGTGTGGGGTCAGTGGAGCTCCAAATATTCACATTTTTTCCTTGAGGTTTGTCCAAGAGCTGCTTTTGGGGTGGCTCAAGGGACCATTTTCTTTTATTCAGAAGCTTATTTCACCCTGAAAGCCTTGCTGAAAGTCTGCATTAGACCATTTTTTGCACACATCTAAGGAACAGCTCTGGATCAGAAAATGTATACATAAATCTCAGACAAACATCATTTTTATATTTCTGTCCATCCATTTAGCGACAGCAGCATTTCGCTACAACTTTCAAATGGGATTATTGATAGTGAAAGTGTAGTCACACCTACTGTTAAAGGTGCATGAAAATTTCCAGTCTCAAGGGGTCATTTTCAGCTCCCTACCCAGTGAAGCTGGTTTCTGGGTACATTATGCCAGCCCAAAGTGGCGTATAATGTATAGTAGATCCATCCAGTTTTATGAGAGACACTTAGGCCCAGATCCAAAAAGATATTTAGCCCCTTAACTTCCACTGATTTCAATGGAAGTTAGGAGCCTAAATAGCTTTCTGGATCTAGGTTCTTCATTTATTCTACCTTTAATTTTTTCTGATTCATTTTGAAGTTAATATTGTTATCAGGACTTAATGGAGTCTTGGTCTATGACTAGGGCTCATATATCCTAGGGTGGTAGAAAAAATAATAATTATTGTTATTATTACAAACATAAGGCCAGATCTTCAGCTGACACAAATTGGTATAGCTTAATTGAAATCAGTATAGTTGTACCAATTTACACCAGCTGAAGATCTGACATAAATTTTAATGATATCTCAACAGGAAGTAGCTCTTCCATTATACCTGTCTTTTTCAGTTGTATAAAAGTAAGTCAATGAAGACAAAGGATCTGAATCTCATTTATACTAATGTCCCTTTTCATCACTCTGGCAGCTCAAAAGGGCCTGGAAGTGGGTGTAAAGCATATCTAAGATGGCAGAAGAAAAAAGTTGTATGATAGTCTGAGAAATTTGCTAAACAATGTAAGGCCCAACAGTACCCACTGCCTGAAAGGCTACAACATGCCAAACGTGTCCATAAGATTGTCTTTTTAAAAGTACATTGAACTATTTGTTTGAAAGCTAGGGGAGGTCATATTTTAAAACTCTAACATGCACAAAAGGAGGCAGAGTAAAAAATTGTCCAGGCAACCTTAATTTTACCATCTCATGACCTGAGTGCTTCCCTTTAGGCTCTCAACATTCTTTTAATGTCATTGTTTCTATTGACTACAGTTCAACCGGGTACTGTTGAATCACATCACTAATGAGGGGGAAAGACTTCTTAATAGTAATGTAGGTTGATTCTCCAGATGGTTTATTTCCTCCACAGAGGCACATTATTTGGATAAGCACATGTATCGATACATGGGATGTGGGATCCATGAAACATAGACTTAGGCTAGGTCTACACTACCCGCCTGAATCGGCGGGTAGAAATCGACCTCTCGGGGATCGACGCTCTTACTCCACCAGCGGAGGTGGGAGTAAGCGCCGTCGACAGGAAGCCGCAGAGGTCGATTTTGCCACCGTCCTCACAGTGGGGTAAGTCGGCTGCGATACGTCGAATTCAGCTACGCTATTCACGTAGCTGAATTTGCGTATCTTAAATCGACTCCCCCCTGTAGTGTAGATGTAGCCTTAGAAAGCTTTAGTGTGCATGTCAACAACCATCCCAAGCAAACAGTTCTTTTTCAAGTATTGAACTAACATCACCAACTCAGGACCATATCCTCATCCGGTCCTCCATTAATGTCAATGGAGCTACATCAATATTCAGCAGTTGAGGATCTGGCCCTCAGGTTTGTGGACTGAGATTTGAATTTAAGATCTGAAGCAACGAGGAGGAGGAGGGAGACTATGAGCGTGTGGAGAAGATAAACTTATCAGAGAACTTCATTTACTGATAAATCAGCCTGTTTTCTCTTTAATGGGATCACTTCCACAGATCCCATCTGTTATCAACAGTAAAGCAACACAGTGAGAGAATGGACACAGATGATCTGAATTGCTCTGTGGAAGAAAGTGTCCATGCCAGGCAGCAATGCTTACAGAAAGCAGAAAGGGAGAGTTTAAGTAGCAGGTCTCCTGATTCAAAGTGGCTATGAAAATTCAAATAATAAATAACAATAGTAAGAGAGATGACATCTCACATGAACAGCAGACCACAATTTGGGAATGTAGGCTACAAATAGCAGATCCAATTGATGAAAAAATAACAGGTTTAGGGTGAGGCTGAAGTCTCTTTTTATTTTATGAAGAATGACTTCACCAATGGACAAATGATGTCAGGGAAAGAAAGCAGATAAAGGGCTTAATTGTGCCTTATCGGGGAGGGCACTGCAGAGCCACACTGCCCCAGAGAGAACACTCGAGAGGCATTCTGCCTGAGAGAAAACATTCTTCCTGTGTGTACAGAGATAGCTGCTATACACGCTATAGGGAGCTCCCCTTGTCAGTGTGCAGGGATACAGTCATGATCCTGCCTAGTCCCTGTAACCTCTGGGACAGCATGTACACTGCAAGTAAGGATGGAGCAATCTTATCACTCCCCTACGCACAGGAAGTGCAATTTAGGTTGGGCCTTGCCAGGGTAGTGGAAGAATGGGGAGAGGATATTTGTGGCCTCACCCACATTGTGCACTCACATAAAGCTGGGCAGAATTTGCCCTTTAATTTTGAGATGATTTTGTTGGAACTCCAAAACCTCCTTGGTAAAGAATCTGGAAGGAAGAGAGGAAAAAAATAAGAAATAGTGTCACGATCTCTTGATAACATGCAATAATCTAATGGAACAAGATGAACTAAGGTAGCGTTTTCCTTACAAGAAAGGCTGCATGACAGCAGTTAACGCAGAAGCCTGAAAGGAGGAAAATATAGTAACTCAGGATGAAAGTTAGTTCCCAAGGAAGGGTTAGACACCTGACTAATAAATGAATATGGAGAAGCTCTCTCATGAAAGTTACTGTGAGATACAAGAAAGGAGCAGTCACTGAATGTGGAAAGCCAACAACTACTGTAGAAACACATATTGCTACTCAAAATCCAGACTGAGCTACGGTTAGAAGATAACTAAGAATGACATTTTCATAAGTGCTAAATTCACCTAGGAGTTACACAACACACTGACACAAAATTAAACTCTCTTCATTCAAGTTAGCTGTGTGAATGAGATGAAGGAAATATCAAGTCTAGAATTTTAAAAGAAATCCATGTCAGAAAATGAATTCTTGGAAGAAAAGTTTCATACAGGTTTGAATCAAACAATCCATGTTCCGGTTAAGGAAATCTCCCAAATCACGGCTGTAAAAGCATGACCCTGAGTATGAATTAAAGCCTTTTCTGCAAAAGCCAGATAACAGTGTTTAACAGCTGTGGTTAAGCAGGTCTTAAAAATGGTTGTGGCTGAACTGGGCTATAAGCCAGTTTGGCCAGCCAGTGTGGACTGCACCCAATTATACTAAAACTAGGTTAAAACACATGTTCTAGCCACAACCTCTAAACTTTCTGTAAGATTCCTCCAAGGGATGCTACAAAACCAACTTCTGTTTTATGTTCCAAATCATTAGTCAATGCAATAGCATGTAATAGTGGGTATTAAATACTCTTAACATAAACCAAATGAGTGTCATTAGCTCTCCAACACTTTTTCCAATAAAATAGTTTATGTGAAGCTGTGTAAGTTAAGCATCTCCATGACAATTTTCAAAACACATTTAATATTGGGGAGATGAATAATGAAGATAAATAAGTGCAAAGTAATTTTGTTTTGAAAATTAACCTCTGTTAATGGGTATGAGGAACAAGAACAACTCTGCTATTAATCCTGAAAGAGACTCTGAAAGGTCTCCCAAGACTGTCTCCCAAGACAAAATCATTTGTGAATGAGACACAAGGACAGCTTTCTGCAGTGCATTTCTGCAGTGCAGTATGACACAAGTTATTGCACTCAGAGCTATATTAATACAGTAGTGTTTACAGTTTAGTAGTGTAGTCCTGTTTGCATCTCAGTTTTCAAACAAACAAGAGAAAACATCAAGTTACTTCAGAATACACCATCAGCTTTTACCTATCGCAGATCAAAGTTCTTTGGGGGAAAGAAAGGGCGACACTGGTGGTGTTCACTATTCCAGAAATGGACTTTAAAGAAAAAAAATCTCTAGCCTGTACCAACTCTCCTGGTCTTAGTTCTATTGGGGCAGAGGGCGGGACGAAGAAGAAGATTCTCTCACAGTTGTGAACAGCAACTAAACTACTTCATGCCCACCACTGCAATCTCAAAGCTACAATCTCTGCAGCACAAACTCCCTTAAGAAGGCCCAGTAGATCCGTGTAGCCAGGGATCAACTAGCAAACCTCCTACTCCTCCCCTGTGCGCTGGGGCACAGTGTGCTTCCAGGAAGATTGGCTTTGTAAGGCACAAGAGGTTCACGCCCATGGCATGGAGCCCAGCCCTACTCCAGCCCTGGGGAACCATGCAAGTCCCATGCAGGCAGGCCACTCCAGCTCCTCAAAGGAGTGTATGGGGAAGAATTTGCCTTTATGTCACCTAATACAATACACATTATTCCTATATTTAAATCTGAGGTTCTATGAAGAGCAGCAAGGCCACCTAATCTCACATAGGTGCCCGGAGGCCACAAGTTGCATGTTTACAACCATTTGGGCTATGGCAAGACTAGACAGTGGTATCATATGCTGGCTTCGATTATGAAACAGCTTCTTAAAAAGTAAACATAGAAATAAAAACTTTTGATGGTGAAAGAAAATGAAGAGATTGGTCTTTTGGCACTGAAGATCCTGGTCTAATATCAGCATTGCACTGACTTTTTAGTAACCCTCCATATTCTCTTCCTTTGCGGATTCCAATTTTATGATTAAACACTGAATAAAGGCTGCATTCTGTAAGGATGTGTCATTTAAAAGAAAGTGAAGACAAAGTAAACAAGAATTCACTTCCAGGGTTCTCACCGCTGCATGCCAAAAACCTATTCGCCCTTCCACCCCCTCCACTTCTTTATCACTGAAAGTGTGCCTCCTCCACACAGCTACCCGCAGCGGAAAGAGTGAATTCAGACCATTTCTTGCATGACTGCGGTATCGTTACTGCGGAGTGCTGGAAGCAGTAGAAAGCACTGCTGCTTGCTGCTCCACCACAATGAAAATCAAAACATTGCAGCCCACCACATTTACTTTAATATTCAACTATACAACGGACAGAAATCCCTTGCTGTCTCTAAAACATAAAAGGCCACAGAGCAAGAACCTCCCCGATACAGTTTAACAGATGGAACCACTGTACGAGGCTGCAAAATTCAACGTTCTAATTCTCTCTGTTAATTCAGTTAGGGTGGCATAAATAACCCATGCATATGTGCCGGGGATGTAAAGCTCTGAAATATACACACAACTTTCCTTTTTTTAGTCTACAACACTTCTGTAAATTTCCCAGGACTTCAGTAATACCACTGACTCTAGCCTAGCACCGCCTTTATATTTGAATAAGAACTGTCATGTATTAATATTAAGCATGTATTAGCATTGTTAGCATGTATTCTGTATGTATTAAGTATTATGAAGCCGAATGACCCAGTCTGGAGACGGGGGGGGGGGGGGGGGGAGAACAAAAAACACCCTAGGGTGAAGTTTTCAAAAGTGACTTGTGATTCTGGGTGCCTCAATTTTTGGGTGCCTGACTTGCAATACTTGAAAGGGGCCTGATTTTCAGAAAGTGGGCTCAGCACTTTCTGAAAGCTAAGTCCCTTTATGGTATCTCAATTTTGGGCACCTGAAGTTTGAAGCACCAACAATAATAATAATCACAAGTCACTTTTAAAAATCTTGTCTTTTCAGAAGACACCAGAAAGACAAGAACATAACATAAGAACGGCCGTACTGGGTCAGACCAAAGGTCCATCTAGCCCAGTATTCTGTCTACCGACAGTGGCCAATGCCAGGTGCCCGAGAGGGAGTGGACCAACAGGCAAAGATCAAGTGATCTCTCTCCTGCCATCCATCTCCATCCTCTGACAAACAGAGGCTAGGGACACCATTCCTTACCCATCCTGGCTAATAGCCATTAATGGACTTAACCACCATGAATTTATCCAGTTCTCTTTTAAACAGACCAAGGAATACAAGGAATATAAGTGTTTGCCTGTAATACATGGTAGCGCCCAGTGATAAGACAGTTATTGCTTTTGTGCTGATAGCTGGTTTGGGAGTTAGGATGCTGAGTGAGAGGAATCATATAAAGGCAGACTGGGAAGTGAGAAGAGTGAGGCTAGAGAAACTATGAGATGTATGAACAGAGCCAATAAACCAAAGCCATACCCGCTGTAACTACTGAAATCAGTGAAGTTACACCAGGGGTGAATTTGGCTCAGTGAGTTTTTCTTGTAGTGAATAAGAGAGAGTTTTCTTGTAAAATGGGTAATTGAGTCTGTTCTTGCTGAACCATACACACCTAAGAGCTCAATCATTACATACACTGGCATAAATTAAATAAATACCACAGAGAAGGCCACAAGTCCAGTTGCCTTTGATAACTCATTCCCGGAAGACTGAGTGTCACTGATTAAAAATTTAGTGGATCTGGGTCAGAGATGAGAGATTAAGTTAAAGAAAATACAAACTAATTAACTCAGCCAGCTAAATCCTATTATAGGCCCATGTCAAAGTCAAGGCTGATCTAGAAAACTACCTGCTTGGTTTGGAAAAGTGTAGCAATCTCCACACACAAACTCTAATGGCAGGTTGGGTATTGGACCTGTTCCTCCCCTGAGAAAAATTAATGTCTTCTCTCAAAAATGAGACACTGTTTTTATTTGGCCTTTTTTCCAGTTTAAAAACTAACAGGCCTTACTCGTTGGGCCTGTATTTTAAAGTGTTTTGTGGTTTTTGGTTTTTTTTAAAAGAAACACAACCTAGAAATGAATTAATTTGCATCAATGACATCTACAAATCTCACAATTTAAATGGTTACAACTTTAGAGCCTTGGGTGCTGAGCTATTTATATAATAAGATACACATGCATGTGTATATTTTAACTAAAATAATTAAACTGGAGCAAAATATAGATCTCCAAACATAGTGGTGATAAAAGCATCTCTGACTACTGAGAGCTATCAAGGCAGGCCAAGGAATAGGGAATTAGAGGAACGCACAAAAAGTTATTAAAATAATAGGAGCAATTAGTTATAAATACTGATCCTGCAGAAGTAAATGTGAAGTGTCTTGGCCAGGATTTGACCCTGCAAATGTAAACTGTCTTTAAACTGGTGTGGCAGCCACTGCTGGAATTGCTACTAAATGTTCTAACTGTAAACAACTAACATGTTATTTCCACCATGAATGTGAATGTTTTCCTCCTCTCTGGATAATGACAAGACAGCTATTTCTAATTAAAGTTTAGCAATGTGTCTCTTCTTATTTTGCTACCTCCATCTGACAATTCACACAAGTACTTTCATATACTCTTTGAAGTTTAGGGTGGGGTTGTTTTTTTCCAAGTGCTGGATTTTATGTCTCAGTCATCCTAAATTCAACTGCAGTGCTTCCAAGATAAATGAATAAAGCAAGAAAAAACTGCACATGCATCTTAAATAATATGCATGTTCTCATTTCCTGTTTTGATTTTCAAATACATGTTCCTTGTCTTACCCTCGTCCGTGGGCACAATAAGTCATTTGTATTGGACAAAATAAGTCATCGGGGTTTTTTGTTTGTTTTTTTGTCACCTAGAGTAGAATAATCTCAAATATAAAAGTTTTCTCAAAAGTAACACAGCACCTGAGCAGTATAATTACAGTAAAAAACCTCCAACAGCCAGATTTTCAGTTAATGAAAATCAATGGAGCTATGTTGATTTATACCAGCTGGGTATCTGACCCTCAAGCATAATTGTCATGATATTATACATATTTCAAAGAACAAAAACAGGAATTTGTCTCTAGAGTTTCTTACTAGCTTATAAACAACTATTACTCAAGGACACATTTTACAACAAGCATCAAATGAATTCAGTTAGTTGTATCTAAAATATTTTACCTCTTCATAACTTTAAGTTCAGTGTATAAGTGAACATGTACATTGACACCGTCAAGAAAACATGAGTAAAAAAGCCTAGCAGCATCTGGGAACAGCTGCTATTTTGCTGAAAAGGCAGCAATATAAACAGTGATGTTTATTAGAGAAAAGAGACTCTGACCAAAATCAGGTTATAATTAACCACTTCACTGCCTGTGAAGGTATACCATTGCCAAAATGTTCAACAGTGGTCATTTATTTTGGGTTCCTCCATTTTTGAATGCCAAGCCTGAGACAACTTCGGACTGATTTTCCAAAGTGTTGAGTACTCACAGCTCCTCTGGAAGTCAGCATGAGCATCAGAGGTGTGAGCAGCACCTCTGAAGTTCATGACCAACATGTCTCAAGCTGGGCACACAAAATATGAGGCATCCAAAAATCAGTGTTCACTTCACTGTCTGTGAAAATATAGCATGAGTCCCCCCCTCTCCCCAATTTTTTTTTTCATACTTGTGAGTCTGTAGGAGCAAGACCCTAATTAACTTTGATCCTGTAAACATTTTACATACAAGTTATTCATGAGCATAAAGTTACTCACGTGTGCAAGTGTTTGCAGAATCATGCTTTTGGATGTAAATCATACTTCACTATTCATTTATTCAGTCGTGTGTTTAGATTGATAAGAAGACATGCATGGGTTAAATAAACTCAAAAAGGCTTTTTCATCACCTACTGTTCAAACAAGGTAGAGCCGTGTACCAGACCTCTCTGTAGAAATTAATAATTCCATTTTTTTTAGAACTGTAGAAGATTAATCTCAGGGGGAAGAGAATAGCCTTGTGACAGTTTGGGGAATATGTTTGGATCAACATATAAATCCCCAATACCATTTATGGTTGTAACAGCCATTGTGAATTAGATCATCCATTTGGTGGCCCTGGCATGTAGTGAACAAACTATGTCTGGAGAAGTAAAATAGGGCCATCAACAACTGAATAGCTTTGCCCTGAATGGCCAATGGAGGTTGTTACAAGCAGAACCACTGAGTTTTAAAAACTCTTTGCCTAGCAAGCCTTGGGAGATTGGGGCACAGAAAATCCCTGGCACAAGGACAGAAAAAGAAAAGATGTTACAGATTGCTTTTTTAAAAGAGATGAGCACTTTGGGCAAGACAGTCAGCCTGTCACAAGAAATAGAGGACACAGGTGGAAAAGTGGGCACAGAACGGGCTTTCCCTTCCCCCAAAGAAACTGACCAAAACCCTAAAAACTCTCTGAAGCAGTGAGGACTCTGGCCTCTGGGGGGGCAGGAGAGGAATTTCATTCATGTGTTTATTGTTTTGCCTACATCTGTAATTCTGCTGTGCTGTCTATGAGTAAAGTATTTGTGTTTAAGAAGTTCCTTTATAAAGTCTGTGTTCCCTACTTTAACTGACATGTGTCTCCAAAGAGTTAAACTATAAACTAGAGCTATGAGGAAACCATGCACAGACAGAAGGGGAGTTTTAGCACTGGTCTTGAGGCTGAGGGCAACTACACTGAGGAGTCCCACATCCCAAGAAGAGGGCCAGACAGGGAGTCTGCATGCCAGGAGCATGCCCTAAAGGCTCAGTCAGACAGTGACTGGACTCTATCCAGACCCAGATGGCTGGAAAGCACGTTGGATTCAAATGTTGGGTCTAATTATAACAGCCTGATGACCACCCGCTGAGGGGGTTGGAGGAGGGAGGGTTCCAGCCAGGGCTATAACAAATCTCACCTATTCCATGAAGTACAGAGACAGTTAGTGAGGTATCATCTTCAAATGAGGTGAATGCCTGCAGAAGCATTGCTGCAGTCTCCTGATTCACAGCATTCCTGGCTTCTGGCCTGTTAATCCCAATTGTCATGATGGTTCCATGTCTTTCAGTGACTACATTCTTCTTCCCTGCGTGGGGGAGAAGAAAAACAATCAGCGTAAAAATGTACTTACATTCTTTTTAGTAAGTCATTAATATATTAAAAAAGGGATCTGAAAGGCTTAAAATGTTATTATTATTAGACGACAGAGACATTTAAAATAAACAGAGGTAAATCCAACATATTATTTTTACCACTTACATCATTCCTTCATGAACATTTTTAAACATTTTAATATACAGTATCTTTGCCAGGCTTGTATTTAAGCAACAGTAAATAAGGACAGAAGATATTTCCCGAGAATTAATAACAAAGACCAGCTGTGAAGAGCGGATGGTTTCAAACACAGCTGGGGCATCACTCTTCTGGGTGAAATGCGCTGTGATGTCATTGTTATTGCTAAAAAATGAAGGAAAAAAGTTATTTTTAAATGCAAGAAGTAGTTTCAACTGGTATTGGAGGTACAAGAAATTTCTACAGAATTAATGTTAAGCAAAGCAGGCAATCAAGTTGCTTAAAACAGCCCTCAGTAACCCATTTTACAATAAACATTAACTTCTAACAGGATTAATTTTGAAAGTAGTAAATAATCATATTTACCTTAAGATACAGTAACTCTCTCTTTCTACCAAAATAGAAAACCAAGGGGTCCAATTCTGGTCTCAGTGTAAGAAGTTGGATTTACTCTCTGGGGTTTCTTACTAAGTGTGCGTACTGTACCCAGTACAACGGGGTCTCAGTCGTAGCTGGGGATTCTAGGCACTGCATGAATTTAAAAGGAGATATTCCAGAACAGCAGCAATGAAACTAAGAGCAGAATTTGGCTCAGTACCTGTAATTTTACATATATTCTAAATGTTTTCATCGTACGTAATTGAAAATGTGACCGTTTTTCCTTTAAAGCAGTAGTAGTCTATAGGGACCTGAAGTCTGAAGTCCAGGAAAAAAAAACAAAAAAACAGTGTGACAGATTCTCAGCTGGTGTAAATTGGCCTCATTTCCCTGGTCTCGATAGAACAAATCCGATTTACAAAAGCTGGAGATCTGGCCCAGTTATTCACTTCTCATGGGACAGTCAGGAAGACCTTTATAACTGAGAGATCACATTTTTCCATGTTCCACACTACCACAGCTGTAATTTGCAGAGGTTCTTCCACGTAAAGGAGAAAGGGGTGGGGTCTCCCAGCAGGATATTTCCTGTGAGGAGCCCTCAGCTTTGGAACCCAATTCCCCCATTGGTTCAAAACAACCTGAGTCTGTGAACAGTCAGGGCATTCTGCATAGTTATCTGTTTACACAAGTTTGGGGGGATATAAGGGATGATGTTTGTGCAGGAAGGGGCACTTGGAGGACTTTATTTTATTACTATTTGGGGTGCAGGAGAAGCTGTTGGCTATGCTTCTAAAGTTATTTTAAGCTATTGGCATAGGCTCCTAGAGTCCAGGATAGGTGTTATACATTTTACATTGAAAGAAATAAGAACTGCTGTTGGATCGGCTAGAGACAGATAGTTTTTACTAACCTCAGATGCATCCACTCAGGATGCATTTATTTGTTTGACATATGTGATCTGATTGATTAATATTGCTCTAGATCTCAATATTGCTCACCGCTGAGGAGCCTAGACAGCAGAAGTCTACTAACTCATCACATCACTGTTTTAGCCAATTATGAGCCAGGATTTTTCCCTTGGGATGTAACAACAGCAATAAGACACTCCACTTCCAAGGGACTGTTACATCTGTAGGGTGATTAAAGTAAAATCAGCCTTTATTCTCACTGTTTATGAAACATATTTATGGCAGTCTACAGCCACCCCAAACTGCAGATAGCATTTAATTTTAAATGCATGTTCATCCATCTATACTTCTAAAGCTTGACCCTTTCTGAGTGAAATTCAACTGGGTGATGAGTCGGCACAAATCCTCTGACCCATACAAATCCCACTTAAGGTCTCAGAACAGGACTTCACCCTTCATGAAGCATAGGGGTTGGAGAAGAGAGCAGAATGGGGCTTTAGAATCAAGAAATTCACTGCTATTCAAAAATGAAACAGCAAGCTAGTGACAGGGCTCAGTCAGTAGAGCACTACATCCAATGGCAGTTCTTTAAGACTGCAGCACCCTTAATTTAAAAAAAGAAGAAGAAGCAGCAGCTTGAGTCACCTGTTGTATAATTTACCATTTTTTCATCAGTTTCATTTTGTCCAGTGCAGGGTGAAGACTTCTCTCTAGGCAAAGCATCTATCTCATGAAGGAAACATAAGCAGAGGTCCTGCGTCATCACTTCTCCAACTAGGATGCTATCCTTTAGTCTCCATTCTGTTGTATGCATCTTCCGGTCAGATTCACTGGTACACTCACCAGCTTTGTGCCACTCTGATGACACAAGGGGGCCATAAACCTGGCTGAAGTGGGTTATCAGCTGCTCTGCAAGGGGGCAAAGCAGGCAGAGGGTAACACCAAATCTGAACCATTGTCTTCAGCTTAGGGTACGGCGGTTTTTCATGTTGAGGTCAAATTTCCAACAAAAGAAATGGAATGTCATCAAGACACATGAAAACTTGGGGTCCCCAAATAATCAAGAATTCCTATTTTGGTTTTCAAGTTTAATAAATAAACTGCCCAGAGCCCCCTATAAATCAGCTTAGGCTCTGCAGCTCCCACACTGGGACACATTACTCAGAATTTAATGCTGATCCTTCCTAAATGGTCATTTGATAGGACCCAAAAGCCTCTCGAAGCGAAGGGAGTTATTATCGATCAGCGCGTAAACCGTGGCATTTACTAAGGGCCATGGGGTGAGGGGCCTCCTAAAAACCACGCAGGCTCCGAGACGGCTTGTAATCTAGCAACGTGGTCGCGACTGCAGGCGCGAAGCCGCAGGGAGGGTCCGGCTGGCGGCTCTCGCACTGCAGCGAAGGGCACGGGGTGGCTTTGCCGCTCCCATGCGCGGGAGGGACGGCAGGCGAGTCGCTTCCACATCGCACGCTCCAGTGTGCAGCAGCAGCCGCCTCGCTGAACCTCCCTCCCTCCACCCCGTAAGTGTTGTCCCGTCAGCAGCCCAGTGAGCATTGCCCTCTGCCGGGGACGCAGAGACACAAACCTTCGTGTCCCGGTGTCCCTGCTCCTGCTGCAGCCGAGGAGGAGGAGGAAGAGGTCTCCCTAGCAGAGGCACCTGCTGCTGTTGCCATCTGGTTCCTGCCCAGGGCCCAGCTGAAGAGGAGGCGCGCAGGGTTGCGCATGAGCTGCCTGGACATCCCCCCCAGCGCGGGCAGCAGCACGATTCCGAAGCCGGGCTCCGCGCACCGCTGGCCCCGGCCACTCGGATGGTGCCAGCGCGCAAGGCGCGGCGCAGCGAGACCCAGCTGTGACACCACGCACTGACCAGCTCCCTCGTGGGCTGAGCGGCTGTTGATCTCTGCTCTCTTTCAAAATGGCCACGGTCCCGTTGTTCCCTCCCCCTCCCATTTGTCTCGTCACCACTGAAGCCGCAATCCGGCCTGAGAGAAGATAGCCATCTCTTCAGCTGTCAGGGGGCGCGGAGGGTCATTGTGGAGGCAGCTGCAAATGGAGCCAGTAGGTGCTGATCTCTGGTATGTAATGGGGTATCGACCATTGTTAGCCCCTGGACCCAGATCATGAGATCGTCTTTGGGCCAGGAAATACAGAGTCCAGTCTTCTACTGGGTGTGCCAGACCTTATTCCAGCCCCGCTGAGAGCAGGGGAATGTGCTCCCTGTCAATATCCCCGGCAGAACTGCCCCCTGTTGCTGCTTTAGGTGCCATCTTTGTACTAAGCACTATAACAACTGCATGACACTACATTGGTGGCAGTGAGGCTTCATGAACTCTAGGGAAAGTGACTGGGATTAAATATTAATCTTTGCAAATCAGACAGACATTGCTGGTTTTTAATCTCTGTTTGTATTGTCCTCTGACACCTTTACTTGATGAAGGGGTTATGTCACTTTAATTATACCAGGAAAGCTAAAGCAGTGCAACCCCACCCTCTATTGTAGACACAATTATTCCAGTATACTATTTCCTCTCCTAGAAGAGAAATAAGCCGTAGCAGTAAAACAGCATCTTTGTACCACTATAATTAGGAGTTTGTCTTTGTACTGCAACACTAGGAGTAGTATCACTATTCCAGCATTGGTGCTGGAACAATTTTTATAGTGGGGGTGCTGAGATCCATTGAACCAAACTGTAAATCCTATATATGATGGAAACCACTTCAACACAGGGGGTATGGCGGCACCCCTAGTTCCAGCACCTAAGTTAATTCCAGTAAAAATCACACTCCTAACACATGTAGTTATCCTGATTCAAAATTTGTGCATAGACCAGACCAAAATTGTGTTTTGACAAGTGCAAGGCATAGGAGAAGATTTAATCAGGTATCTAGCTGACTTCAGCTGCACCAGTATGCCCTGTAAATTACTCATGAAATACAGTTCGTTCAAATAATTACATGTAACAGTTGGGAGTAAGGGATTTTGATGTGTATCTGTAATCACTAAGCTCGTTCGAAGTGACATACTTTTTCAAGAGCGCACTGCACACACACTCATTGCAGTGAAACAGGTCAAAAACAGGAAATTGGTAATATTAAAAAAACTATGTAACACTTGCCAGGCAAAAATTGTATGCTACCTTCATGTCTTCTCTAAGAGCAGCAACATAGTCCTCAAACACTGTAAATTTGAAACTTTGTGGCAATGTTCTTGCACACTGGATGTTAATCGCATATCTCTATTTTCTGTTTAACTCCGAGTTTTGTAATGGCATTAACCCTGAGCACTCATACCCATTGTGATCATTTTCCATACTTTCCATTTCTGATCAGCTGTTAAATTGATCGAGTCAGCCTCTCCATACTACTCATGTCTGCATCAGTCATTCAACTACTAGTTCCATTACAGTCTATAGGTAGCACATATACTAAAATTGGAACGATACAGAGAAGATTAGCATGTTCCCTACTCCCCATCTCCTTTGTCTTACTTATATTTCCCTAATGTGCTATCAGAGTTTTGCTGAGTCCTTTGCACTGTTTCACCTGTATCAGTGATGAACTGCCAAAATCTTAACAACCGGTTCCCTCCTCACCCCACGAGGGGGTCGTGGCCCGCCGCCCGGGACTCCCGCCCCATCCAACCCCCTGTGTTCCTTGACCCCCCCACCCCCGGAACCCATGCCCCATCCACCCCCCACGTTCCTTGACACACCCCCGGGACCCCTGCCCCATCCACCCCCCTTCCCTGTCCCCTGACTGCCCCCTGCCACCCCATCCAACCCCTCCTCTCATTCCTGATGGCCCCCCGGGACCCCTGCCCCATCCAACGACCCCTTCTCTCTGTCCCCTCACTACCCCTGGAACCCCTGCCCCTGACTGCCTCCCACCGCCCCATCCAACCCCTGCTCCTTCCTGACTGCCCCCCCGGGACCCTTGCCCCCATTCAATCCCCCGGTTCCCCGCCCTCTGACCACCCCAACCCCTATCCACCCCACCACCACCACCCCGAACTCCCCTGCCCTCTATCCAACACCCCCTCCCTGCTCCCTTACTGAGCTGCCGGGAGGTGGCTGGTGGCACTACAGCCACACCGCTCGGCTGGATCCGGGCCACGCAGCCGCCGTGCAGCGCCTGGAGCACCAGGTCAGGCTGAGCTTGCAGCCCACCGCCCAGATCATGCACCGGCGGCAGGGCAAGCTGAAGCTGCGGGGGAGGGGGAACAGCCGGGGACTAGCCTCCCCAGCCAGGAGCTCAGGGGCCGGACAGGAGGGTCTCGTGGGGCACCATAGTGGGTGCCCATCCTGCCCCACCCCTACGAGTCAGAGGGACCTGCCGGGGGATGAGATGGGGAGTCGAAGTCCCGGCGGTGCTTACCTGGGGCGGCTCCCGGGAAGCATCCGGCAGGTCCCTCTGGCTCCTAGGGGTGGGGTAGCGTAGCTAGAGGGGAGCAGGGGGTTACCTGCCACAGCGTGGGCGGCCCTTCTCGCACCACCCCCGCCCCAGCTCACCTCTGCTCCGTCTCCGCCTCCCTGGGCCTGAGCGTGAAGCCGCCGCTTGCTTCTCAGCCCTCCCAAGCTTCCCACGCAAACAGCTGATTCGCAGGAAGCGGGGGTGGAGGAGAAGGTGGGCAGAGCGTTCAGGGGAGGAGGCAGAAGTGGAGCAGAGGTGAGCTGGGGTTGGGGGTGGGGAGCTGCTGGAGCACGGAGTCAGCACCTAAGGCGCCACTTTCAATTTAAAAGCCCTTTGAGAACCGGTTGGACAACCGGTTCTCAAAGGGCTTCTAAATTTAACAACCGGTTCCCGCGAACCGGTGCAAACTGGCTTCAGCTCACCTCTGACCTGTATTAGTCACTGTGGCTAGCCACAGATCCAGTTTTACAAGCCTTATTCTTGTGTGGTCATTGGAACAGTTACAGAATGGACTAGGGGGAAGTCCAGCTTTTCTTTCCTTTGGTTTTTCCCCATCTTTGTCATAAAACAGTGCTTCTGTAGTCAGAGGTAGCCAGCTGGAAGCTATCACTGCAATTTTTAACAAGTTTAGTGTTGTTACCCTGGTTACCCTGCTGAGCTTTGCCACACTCATCAGGTGATTGTATCAACTGAGCAGGTGACCCACATCTACCATTTAACTGGCAGGCAGCTGTTCAGTAATTATAGTAATACAGAACATTTTAATAACATGTAGGTACATTGCAGCCTGGTTCAATGGTAATTGTTTATTAATTAAATTAAAATCATTACTTAGAGGTTGGGGGGATGAACTTCTGCTTTCAGTTTATTCTGATAGTCTACATATGTAATAGCAAACCATAGGAGAATATGCTTTCATGCAGTGCTTCTACATTAGTGACATATGAACACTACTGCTAAGCAGCCACTACTTTGAGTTCCTCTCTCTGTTACTGCATGTAATGGGAGTGCCAATATAGGCTTTTTGGTGAATAATTTTGAAATAATTAACTCTGTGTTAATGTAGATTGTATATATGTAGGATGTAGATATAGATAACTGAGTAATGCTGTTTTCCTAGGACCCAAACTGTTTGTTTTAAAGTGTTGCTAGTCTTTTATTTTGAATTGATTACCAAATAGTAATTTTTTACATCCTTTAGCTACAGGCAAATATTGGTTTAAATGGCTATGCCTTTTAATTATATGCCTGTGTTAACTTTCTTCTTAATGGAAAGTGACAAGGATGGCAGGTGGTCACAAAGAAGGTCTATCATACTTGAGTGCATACCCAGCATGACAGTTGTAGATAGGCTGTTTCTAACCTCACACTAGGTTTACACTAGTGTCACTGCCTTGATGACTGTGGAATCACTACAGATTTCTGCCAAATAAGTGAAATAAGCATCAAGCACAAAGGGTGCAGCATTTCTGGGGGATAGACCTGAGTGACCTGCTAAATGGAGTCTTTGGACCCTTTATAAGGCATGCAGAAATTTATTACCATGTTTGCAAAAGAATCTATCAACCCTGTCTGTAATGGAAAAATGAGTGGCTAGGGATATAATTAATGCATTATGTCCTAGTCCTCTCTGTGCTGCCATCTGCATGGTTTCCAGAAAGCTATGGTTTCCAAACATCTTGATTACTCCAGTATTTTTCCCTCTTTGCCAGAACATAAGCAATGGGTAAAAGAGGGTTTTTTTATGACTGTGATGTTGCACTCCATATGATTTTATGAAAATATGTTAATGAGTGTGAATATAATGTAACTGGAATATGCTTCATGCAAAAGGTCTCTTGTAAGATATCATTCGAAAGCTTATAACCTACTGAGCATGGTCATCCTATTTGTATAAAAGTATCATTCTTGTATCTGAAACTAGAAATAGGAAATATAATTCTGAGGTCCTATTGTAATTATGCAAAATGTGGGCCATTAATGGTGGTTTGGAATCTTGATGGCTTGATGGCTTGTAAATGGCTCTGTTTACTTGCAAGCCTTCCTGTGAGTCAGACTAGGAAGAATGAAGGCTTGGGGTCTCACAGGACATGTGACCATGTCACCTGGTACTGGAATTCATCTTAAACCTGGTGCTTTTTCATTTAGAAGGAGGAGTGGGGACCAAGAGAGACAAAAGATTCCCGCCTTGTGCCAAAGCTATATAAGGGGGTGAAACAAAACAAAGGAGGTTCCAGTCATGAGAAATCCCCTAGTTACCACCTGAGCTGGAGCTAACAAGAACTGTACCAGGGGAAAGGATTGGGCCCAGACTAGGAAGGTGTCCAGTCTGTGAAAGAAGCTTATTGGAACATCTCTGAGGGTGAGATTTTATCTGTAATCAGTTTCTTAATGTATTAGGCTTAGACTTGCGTGTTTTGTTTTATTTTGCTTGGTAATTTACCGGTACTTTGTTCTGTCTGTTATTACTTGGAACCACTTAAATCCTACTTTTTATACTTAATAAAATCACTTTTGCTTATTAATTAACCCAGAGTAAGTAATTAATACCTGGGGGAGCAAACAGTTGTGCATATCTCTCTATCAGTGTTATAGAGGGCGGACAGTTTATGAGTTTACTCTGTATACACTTTATACGGAGTAAAACGGATGCATTTGTGATTTTGATCCCATTGGGAGCTGGGTGTCTGGGTGCTGGAGACAGGAGCACTTCTTAAGCTGTTTTCAGTTAAGTCTGCAGCTTTGGGGTGCATGGTTCAGACCTTGGGTCTGTGTTGGAGCAGACTGGTGTGTCTGGTTCAACAAGGCAGGGTTCTGGAGGCCCAAACTGGCAGAGAAAATGGGCTCAGAGGTAGTCTTAGCACATCAGGTGACAGTCCCAAGGGGGTCTCTGTGACCGAACCCGTCACAAAGACATAGGAGGATTTCTTAATATGCTTGGTGTTACTGATTGCCCACAAGTGGTGATACAGACCCCACTCCTGAGATGGGAGGAAATACAGCGAAACAGAAAGCAGTGCTTCAGTATAAATATACACCTGGACAGTGATGCTATGCATTTGAATGCAAACCTGAGAGCAAGTTCTTCATACAACTTTTTCATATTCAATGCATTGGCTTAAAAGGCAACGCTCACAGAGTGACCAGTAATAGATTATTCTAATTATGTTGCCAATAAGGATGACTAGCTTTGCTATGCTTGTGAAATCGAAGCAGCTTTGTGTGTTGTACATTGTTTGACAAATGTGCCCATGTTATGACACTTGGCAATAAGTTTCTTCTAACAGATGTTCACATTTAGGTTAGTGTACTTAGTTCTAGTAATTTTTTATTTAATCTTGGGACAAGTTTGTGGGGTAGCTAGTGTCATGGTTACAGGGCTAGCTGTACTTTGTCATCTTTCTGGGTGTACTGCCTCAGGCATCATCTTTTTACCTAGCTTAAGGTGGAATTCTGCAGTTCTGCCATTTGTAGACCAGGCCTTTGGCCACAAGGGTCCATGTGTCAACTATGGTCAGGTCAAACAGAGTTCAGGCACTTGTGGTTCTTCTACCTAGAGGTCTGTGACCAGTGGTGTGCAGAGACAAAACAACTTTCTTCAAACCAATGTATTATTTATTGTAACAGTAGGAAGAAAGCATTTAGAGAAAGAGGATTTTAAAATAAACAGTCTACGTGCATACTACCATGGAGCATATGCTCCTCTCTATGACTATAACTCCCTACAGGGAAACCCAGGAAGCTGCATATTTTATAACTGCAGTGGGCTCCAATCTTTGGTTTTCATGATTTTGTGTGTGTATGTGTGTGGGGGGGGTTAATGGTCCCTGTCTTGGTGGTGTTAAAATCTCTCTGTAACTGCGAGTCAATCCTGAATCACTAGAGATCAGCATGCACCCCTACTTTCTGATCATAATAGAAAAACAGAATGCTTTCATCAAATAACCATTCTGCTGCTCCTTATAAAGGACATTAAGTTTAGCTAGTACTTCAAAAATGTAAAGCTAATTTCAATATCTTCCTGTAAATGTTCTTTATTACAAAATATGTACTCTACCCTGGGACAAGTCTGGAATTTTTAAAACCACTGAATATCTTTAGGTACCAATCCTGTAGCAGCCTACATGGCCCATATCTCCATCTAATAAACCTTTCAAGTTCAGTTCCCTTCCAGGGTAACAAAAGATCAAACAAACCAAAGGGAAATACATGGATGTATGTATATTGCCAATAGATGGAGCTACTATAAGGTGTGTGCATAACCGGTTGGAAAACTGTTTCCAGAGAGTAGTTATCAGTGGTTCACAGTCAAGCTGGAAGGCCATATCAAGTGGAATCCTGCAGGGATCAGTTCTGGGTCCAGTTCTGTTCAATATCTTCATCAATAATTTAGATAATGGCATAAAGAGTACACTTATGAAGTTTGTGGATGATATCAAGCTAAGAGGGGTTGCAAGTGCTTTGGAGGACAAAGTAAATTCAAAAAGATCTGGACAAATTGGAGAAATGGTCTGAAGTAAGTAGGATGAAATTCAATCAGAACAAAGCCAAGTACTCCACTTAGAAAGGAACATTAGTTACACAGATACAAAATGGGAAATGACTGCCTAGGAAAAAGTACTACACAAAGAGGTCTGTGGGTCATGGATCACAAGCTAAAGATGAGTCAATAGTGTAACACTGTTGCAAAAAACCCAAGCATCATTCTCTATTAGCAGGAGTGTTGTAAGCAAGACACGAGAAGTAATTCTTCTGCTCTACTCCATGCTGATTAGGCCTCAGCTGGAATATTGTGTCCAGTTCTGAGCACCACATTTCAGGAAAGATGTGAACAAATTGGAGAAAGTCCAGAGAAGAGCAACAAAAATGATTAAAGATCTAGAAAACATGACCTATGAGGGAAGATTGAAAAAATTGGGTTAGCTCAGTCTGGAGAAGAGAAGACTGAGAGGGGACATAACAGTTTTCAAGTACTTAAAAGGTTGTTTACAAGGAGGAGGGAGAAAAATTGTTCTCGTTGACCTCGGAGGATAGGACAAGAAGCAATAGGCTTAAATTGCAGCAACGGCAATTTAGGTTGGATATTAGAAAAAGCTTCCTGGCTGTCAGGGTGGTTAAGCACTGGGAGATTCCACAACCCCCTTAGATAATTTATTCTATCATTGGAGATTTTTAAGAGCAGGTTAGACAAACACCTGTCATGGATGGTCTAGATCAGGGGTGGGCAAACTTTTTGGCCTGAGGGCCACATTGGGGTATGGAAATTGTATGGCGGGCCATGAATGCTCACAAAATTGGGGGTTGGGATGAGGGCTCCGGCTGGGGGTGCAGGCTTTGGGGTAGGGCCAGAAATGAGGAGTTCAGGATGTGGGAGGGGGCTATGGGCTGGGCTGCGGGGTGTGTGTGAGGGCTCTGGGGTGGGGCTGAGGGGTTTGGAGTGCAGGAGGGGGCTCCAGGCTGGGACTGAGGGGTTTGGAAGGTGGGAGGCGGATCAGGGCTGGGGCAGGGATTTGGGGTAAGAGGGAGGAGTGTGAGGGCTCTGGCTGGGGGTGCGAGCTCTGGGGTGGGGCCAGGGATGAGAGGTTTGGGGTTCAGGAGGGTGGTCCAGGCTAGGACCAATTGGTTCAGAGGGCAAGAGGGGGATCAGGGATGGGGCAGGCTGTTGGGGCACCGGGGGTGCGGGCTCTGGGGTGGGGCTTAGGATTTGGAGGGTGGAAGGGGTACAAGAGGGTGCTCAGCTTGGATTGGGTTTGGAGGGTGGGAGGGGGATCAGGGCTGTGGCAGGGGATTGGGGTGCGAGCTGGTCTTAGGGATGCAGGCTCCGGGTGGTGCTTACCACAATCAGCTGCTGGAAGTATGTCCTCCCTCCAGTGCCGAGGCGCAGCCAGGTGTCTGTGTGCTGCCCCATCCACAGGCGCCACCCCTGCAGCTCCCATTGGCCGGGAACCATGGCCAATGGGAGCTGCGGGGGCGGTGCCTGCGGACGGGGTAGTGCACAGAGCTGCCTGGCTACGCCTCCGCGTACTACGTAGGAGCCAGAAGGGGGTCATGCCGGCTGCTTCATGGGAGCTCCGCAGAGTGGGGCAAGCCCCCAACCCTGCTCCCCGGCTGGAGGGATGGAACGGGGCAAACCCCCGACCCCACTCTGCAGCAGGAGCTGAGGGCCAGATTAAATGGTCTGACAGGCCGGATGTGGCCCACGGGCTGTAGTTTGCCCACCCCTGGTCTAGATAATACTTACTCCTGCCTTGAGTGCAGGGGACCGAACTAGATGATCTCCCAAGGTCCCTTCTAGTCCTCAGATTCTATGATTCTTCTGCCTTTCTTGAACTATTCTTCAGTCCACCTTCTAGGATCAGTTCTTGACTCCTTCTGGTCTACCTTTAAGCCATTCCCTCCTCTGTTGTAGAGCACTAACTCCTAGGCTGCTTTCCCTAGAGTCCCTCTCATATCTCAAGTATCAGGGGGTAGCCATGTTAGTCTGTATCCACAAAAATAACAAGGAGTCCTGTGGCACTTTAAAGACTAACAGATTTATTTGGGCATAAGCTTTCATGGGTAAAAAACCCACTGTTACATCTGAAAAAGTGGGTTTTTTACCCACGAAAGCTTATGCCCAAATAAATCTGTTAGTCTTTAAGGTGCTACCGGACTCCTTGTTGTTCTCATAGTCTATCACTCATTGAAGTTCCCTGCTCTGCACCCCTATTCCCAGGCCCTGCAGAATTCTTCTTTGCTCTTTTATCTGAGCACCGTCTCCCAGGGCTTTCTCCCTAGAGACTCTTTTTCCTAGTAGGTTCCCACTAACTCTAGCAGCTTCTCCCAAAGCCCACCTTGCTTCCTGCATACC